>NW_026606064.1:1605000-1915000 GCF_029834395.1 Sorex fumeus
TTAAAGTTATATCATCTATTTGATCATGTTCTTTTTTAAAAAATTTTATTAGTGAAACACCATAAGTACAGTTGTAGACTTACAAATTTTTGTGCTTGGGTTTCGGTTATACAATGATTGAGCACTAATCCCTCCAGCAGTGCCCATTCCCCACCTCCAATGCTCCCAGTATCCTTACCACCTCTTCAACCCCAATCCCACCCCACCCCTGTGGCAGGGCATTCCCTTTTGTTCTCTCTCTCCTTTTGGGTGCTGTGGTTTGCAAAAGAGGCATTGAGTGGCAATCATGTTCAGTCTATAGTCTACTTTCAGCATGCATCTCTCATCCTGAGAGTATCCTCTCAACACCCTTTACTTGGTGTTTCCCTCGCTATCTGAGCTGCCTTCTCCCCTAGCATGTGTGGCTGGCCTCCAAGCAATGGAGTGAACCTCCTGGTACTTATTTTGGCTATTCTTGGGCTGGAGCTATAGCACAGTGGTAGGGCGCAGCCTTGCACACAGCCAGCCTGGTCGAACCGGGTTCGATTCCTCCGCCCCTCTCGGAGAGCCTGGCAAGCTGCCGAGAGTATCTCGCCCTCACGGTAAAGCCTTGCAAGCTATCCGTGACGTATTCAATATGCCAAACACAGTAACAACAAGTCTCAAAAAATGGATATGTTACTGGGTCCACTCGAGCAAATTGATGAACAACGGGAGGACATTCTTGGGTGTTAGTATCCCAATTTGTAACTTTATATTCCTCAGATGAATGCAATCTTTCTATGTCTGTCCCTCTGTTTCTGATTCATTTCGTTTAGCATGATACTTTCCATGTAGTACCACTTGTATGTAAATTTCATGACTTCATCTTTCTAACAGCTACATAGTACTCCATTGTGTAGATGTACCAAAGTTTCTTTAACCAATCATCTGTTCTCAGGCACTCAGGTTTTTTCCAGATTTTGGCTACTGTGAATAGTGCAGCAATGAACATAGAAGTGCAGATGTCATTTTGACTGTACTTTTTTGCCTCTCTGGGATATATTCCCAGGAGTGGTATCGCTGGGTCAAATGTGAGCTCAATTTCTAATTTTTGGAGAATCGTCCATACTGTTTTCCAAAAGGGCTGAACCAGTCGGCATTCCCACCAGCAGTAAAGGAGAGTCCCTTTCTCGCCACATCCAAGCCAACACTGGTTGTTGTTCTTTTGGATGTGGGCCAGTCTCTGTGGTGTGAGATGATATCTCATTGTTGTTTTAATCTACATCTCCCTGATGATTAGTGACATAGAGCATTTTCTCATGTGCCTTTTAGCCATTCTCATTTATTCTTTGGGAAAGTTTCTGTTCATTTCATCACCCCATTTTTTGATGGGGTTAGATGTTTTCTTCTTGTAGAGTTCAACCAGTGCTTTGTATGTCCTTGATATCAATCCTTTATCAGATGAGTATTGGGTAAATATCCTTTCCCATTCTGTATATTGCCTTTGTATTCTGGTTATTGTATCTTTTGAGGTGCAGAATCTTCTTATTTTAAGATAGCTCCATTTGTTTATCTCTGTTTCCACTTGATTGGTCAGTGGAGTGTCATCTTTGAAGATACCATTAGCCACAATATCCTGGAGGATTTTGCTGACCTTGTCTTCAATGTATCTTATAGATTTTGGCCTGATGTTGAGATATTTAATCCATTTTATCTGACTTTTGTGCATGGTGTTAGGTTAAGGTCTACACCTTTTTTTTTTGCATGTGGTTGTCCAGTTATGCCAGCACCATTTGTTGAAGAGGCTTTCCTTGTTCCACTTCACATTTCTTGTTGAGCATGTTCTTGTGTCAGCCTAATTGGTATAAACTTAGTGCTGTTTTTGTGTGTCCCTTAGGGTCTAATAGTTTGTGACTTCATTATATTTATTTTGAGAAGTTCTTTATTTTTCTTTGCTATCCTCTTTGACCTAATGTTTGCAATATATTGCTTAATTTCCAAATGTTTGAGTTTTTCCACATTTTTCTTTCAGGTTAATTTTTACCTTCATGGTATTGTGGTATAAGAAGAAACTTGTTCTGATGTCTAATTTTGATGACTTCCTGGATTCTTGAGTTGTATCTCAGCATGTGGGACATTTGAAAAATGTTCAGTGTATCCTGATGAATGTTCCATGTTCACTCTAGAAGAGCATGCATTCAGGCTTTGGAGGTGAAGGGTCCGCTAATTGTCTATGAACCCCACTCTTCTAATTTCTCATTTAAGGCTCTAGCTTCCTTAGTTTTATATTTATTTAGTTGTAAATTTTTTCCTAGGGATGAGAGGGGATATTAAAGTATTAAGCTATTATAATATTTCAATGTATTTTCCATTCCTATTAACAATGTCTTTATTAACTTAGTTACCCCCTTCACTTGAGTCATAAATGTTAATAAGAGTTCATTCTTCTAGATCTATTGCTCCCTGACCCAATACACAATACCCATCCTATCTCTTATCCACTTTTTTAGTCTGGATGATAGTGATACTTGATAAAGTTTGATTGTTTATACTATTTTTAGGTTATCTTTGGCATATTGGATTGTTTCCAACTTTTCACTCTGAACTTGTTTTTATTGTGAAAGTTTGAGTGTGTTGCTTGTAAACAGGAAAGGTTGCTTCATGCTCCTTCTTATCGTTAAATAGTTTTCGACAATTTGACAATATTTAGTGTTATATTAGGTATTTTGGCCATTTGTCATCATTCTTTTGGATTTTACTTTTTTTACTACTTGCATTTTGATGATGATCTTTTATGCTTTCATCTCCTTTCATTTACAGCAAACTGTAAGGTTTCATCTTACAAGTGCATAGTGTCCCATTGTGTATATATGCCAGGTTTTTTTTTCTCTACTCATATGTTACTAGACATTTTGGTTGCTTACATATGTGCTAGCTTTTGTACTTAGTACTGCAATGAACATAGGTGCTAAAATATCTTGTTTTATGAATTCATGCTTTTGACTTATCAAAGTAGATATTAAGAAGCGGAAATTCTGGGTCATGTGGAAGCTCTAGACTTAGTATTTTGTAAGAAGACTCTGTACTGTTTTCCAGTCTTTGATAATAGAATGTTTCTTAATTTCCATTAATGTTGTTTTAAGCATCCTAACACGTTCATAAATATAGGTCACTAATCTCTAGGAATTCAGTGCTCCTGATCTATAATTGGGAACTATTGAAAAGTTATAGCTTGATAAGATAATTCAGTAAAACCATTTGTATATATTGCCATTTTGTATGAGAAGAATCTAAAGGGTACATGTATGGCATTATACGAAATACAGAGATAAGCTCAGAAGATTATTCAAAATTGTACTTCTAGTCAGATGCATTTCTGGTAAAAAAAATATTCACTTTTGTGTTTTTGAGCAGAGTAATTTTATCTTTTTATCTTTTTTTTCAGCAGATGGAATCAAGTACTTCTATGGAAATAGATAGAAATTACACATCATCAGTGGTCATGTTTGTTTTCTTGGGAATCACAGATGAAAAAGAGTTGCAGTTCATTCTCTTTCCGGTCTTTCTGGTGGTTTATCTTGTGACATTATTCTGGAACCTTAGTCTCGTTATACTTATCAATATGGACTCTCACCTGCATACGCCCATGTACTTTTTTCTCAGCATTTTGTCATCTATAGATGTCTGCTATTCTTCTACCATCTGTCCCAGAATGCTTTCAGATTTCTTCAAGGATGATAAAACAATTTCCTTTATTGCCTGTGCTATGCAGTACTTTTTTGCAGCTTGGATGGGTCAGACTGAGTGTTGTCTCCTGGCTGCCATGGCCTATGACAGGTACGTGGCCATTGGTAACCCTCTGCAGTACTCAGCCATCATGGCGCCTGGGCTCTGTCAGAAGATGGTGGCTGGGGCCCTGGGAACTGGTTTCATCTGTAGTTTGCTTGAGACAATTCCTGCCTTTCGTATGTACTACTGTGGACCAAATGTCATTCAACATTTCTTCTGTAACATATCTGAGATTATTATCTTGTCTTGCTCTAGTCCCTTCATCACCCAAATGATTCTGTTTTTGGCCATTTTGTTTGTTGGCTTTGGTTCTTTCCTTGCTATTTTGCTATCCTATGGTTTCATCACAGCATCCATCCTAAAAATGTCTTCCATCAAAGGCAGCCTTAAGGCCTTCAATACCTGTGCCTCACATTTGGCAGTTGTAGCACTCTTCTATGTCCCAGTCTTCTTTGTTTACTTACATCCTCATTCTAGACACTCTGAAAAGCAGGACAAAATGCTGTCAGTTTTCTATATTATCATTACTCCCATGCTAAACCCTCTAATCTATAGTCTGAGGAACAAGGAGATCAAACAGGCACTCAAGAGGATGTTAAAGAGGGCTAGACATTTTCCTCAATGAGATAAAAGTTGGTAACGCTTCCTCAATGAGAAGAGAGCAGAAAACAAACAAATACAAACAGAGCATTTTGAAAGTATCACAGTCAGCACTACTTTTTAATTTTCTTGAGCTTTCTGTTTCAAATAAAAATAATTTTATTTTCATGTAAAGATATATATGTGATTCATAACTTATGTGCCCAGAGAAGTTGGTAACTACATACATCTATGAGGGAACACACAAGTCAAATTTCTTTCACTTGTTGAAAAAGTTCAAGTACTAATTTTCCTTTGGAAAACACGAATATTTGAGATTCTAGCATAGATGACACAGTGATCATATCTGTTTTACTCTAAGCAATGGTGGTGATGGTCATACTATTTCTTTTAAATTTCTTATTTGAGATTCTTGCATAGGTGACACACTGATCAGATTTGTTCCACTCTAAGCAATGGTGGTGATGGTCATACTATTTCTTTTAAAGTTCTTATATTACATTGTTTTTCTTAATTATTCAGAATTTCAGACTTTCTTAAATTAATATTGTCTCCATAGCCTCCATGGTGACAATATGCTCTGCATTTCATGAAGGAAATGGTCTTGCTTTGCTACATTCTCATATTAAAACCAACACTAACCTTTTATTCTCCAATTATTTTGTAAACTCTGTGCTTATATGTGATTGAGCACTTTTTTGTGTGTGTGACAGAGAAAGACTACATAAACTATAGTTCTTGAGAAAAATAGAAACATTCTGGAACTTATTTGCAGAATATGTTTGTGTACATGCTATACTTAATCATGTTTCTTTTAATGATTGCTACATATTATCTTTTAAATATGTTGTACTATTTTTCAATTGTCTCACTGTATTTGCAGAGCATGTAATATGAAGAATTTTTTAGCCAGAATCAAGTTTGAAATTGTTAGATCACATTTTTATAATTTGATATCATACTTCAGAGTTTTTCCTATGGCAAATCATATAATTGTATATAAATTTATTTCTCTTATACTTTTACTTCTGGTGAATTAGACCTTATGGAAAATACACTAAAGAAAGGACACAGATAAATAGTATAACAGCACAGTTTAGGCAACTAGAAAAAGATCAATAAAGGGAACTGAAAGAAAGCAGAAAGTAGGAAATAATAAAACAGCAGAAATCAATAAAATGTAAATCAAAGCAAGAACAAAAATTTAAAATATCAGTGAAACCAAAAGCAGAATTATTTTTAAAAAATTAAATAAGATTAACAAGCTTTTACGTAGACTTACAAAGAGATAAGACCCAACCTTCTGCTTACTTGTCCACCAACCCAGGTGAGGCTTGCCTCTGGCTGATTTCACTGGGCCTATTCAGAAAGGGAGGCAGAGCCCCTTCCTTTTGGGTGGGTACCAGCAGTTTCCACACCCAGACTGCATCATATTAAGGTCTCATACCTCAAAACCTGAAACATACTGCTCACAGTTATTCTTCCTGTCATTCTGTGGGAACAGGGAGAGAGACAGAAAGCAACCTCTAGCTAATTCCTTATCACCTTCCTGGGGGATTAACAACAAAAATTCTGATGGGGGTGTGTGGTATTTAGAATGTTGTATGCATGAAACTCCATCATTGGTTGTTTTGTAACTGCAAATCAGGGTGAATCAAATAAAAAATATATTTAGAAAATAAACAGAAGACACAAAGAACTGGAAATACATTTTCTACTCAATTTAACAACTTTTACTGCTAAAATAGCCATCCTACCAAAACTCTACACAATTTCAATGCAGTCCCCACAAAAAGTCCCATGGCATAATTTAAGAATATGGAGGATATACTGTTAAAATTTATTTTGAGAAATCAAATTTGCAGAATAGTGGCCAAATCAATAGTACAGTGGAAGGTAGATGACAGAGTTTTGATAACCAACACTGCATATGGTCCCCAGAGCACCACCAGGAGTGTTCCCTGAGTTTAGAGCTACCCCAAAAAAGACAATTACAAAAACACCCCACAAAAATCCTACCAGGATGGCCAAAGAAATACATGGATAAAGAAGATGGGAGCTTTTATCTCTCCCACTTTAAATTATAATACAAAGATGTAGTATTTAAGATTGTATGACACTGGAATAAAAGTAGATTGTGAGGCTTGTAATTGAGAGCCTTAAGACAGATCATGTGAGTTATGGACATCTAAAAGGCCTTTTTAACGAACAATGTTTGGAAAACTGGTTAGCTACATGCAAACAAAATGATCAAATTTTAATCCCCATGTTTTGTCATATCATTTGTATGACTTGTCCTACCATTGATCATCGATTTGCTCGAGCGGGCGCCAGTAATATCTCCATTCATCCCTGTTGAGTGCTAGTGTAGCCCAATGACATCTGCTCACTCCAGGAACATGAAGAGTCTCAAGTATGACCATCTTGTAGGTGGGTGACCACATGTTCTTTTGATGTCCTGTGTAATCCAATCAGTAACACCTTTAGTCCAGCAGTTGTCTCTTAATGGCATTACATGTCCAGCCCCATCTGATTTTCGATGCTTTAGCAAACGAGCTAGCATCCCTGATTCTTGATCAGCTATGGAGGTCGGAACTCCAAATTCCTTCTCTCACATGAGTGAGGTGTGATATTCTAAGCATAGCTCTTTCTATTCCTCTTTAGGATACCCGAATAGCATTCGTATCCTGTTTTGTCATATACAAAAATTAATTCAACACGAAAAACAGATCTCAATATTAGACCCAAATTTCTAAGTTACAATGAGGAAAGCATAAACAGAACTCTATATAATATTGATTGTATAAGAATCTTCAATGACTCAATACCAATCATCAAGCAAACAGAAGCAAAAATAAATAGAACCGCATCAAATTCAAAAGCTCCTGCATTATAAAGGAAACAATGATTAAAAGATAACCTATGGACTAAAACAAAAAGGTACCCCTGAATTGGGAGAAAATATTTACTAATCACATATCTGACAAAGAGTAACTACACAAGATTTTTAAAAGCTTAAATATTTAACAGGGGGTATAGTGCCACCAGCAGATCAATCTGTACCTGTAGGGGGAGAGCATCAGCAGCCTGATGGTGTCTTCAGACTTCCTGATACCTCAAAATTGCCACTGTGCCTTTGGACAGACCCCAACAACTTGGGACCAAGTTTACCAAGAAATTAAATGGCCAAAAGTTAGGTATGTGGGAGCCACACTCACACACCACCTCTGGGTCAGCTATATAAGCTCATTTATTGGTCTTATTTCAGACCCATAAATCTCGAAAGAGATCAAAAGCTACAGTTAGGGCCTGAGGTGTAGCACTCTACGGACAGGTGCACCCTGCAGGGCATAAACCAATAGTTTATTTCTATGGAAACAAGGGCCATGATCTAGACACACACACACACACACACACACACACATACACACATACACACACACACAAAAACCCGAGTAGCTCACTGCAGAGATGCCTCAGGACATTAAGCCAGGTCAACTTCACTCAGATGGTGGCAGGCTTTGTCCCACATCTGTCCCCTAAAAAAAACCTGGTGACCACCAACTTCCAGAACTCAATGAGAAGTGCATGTGTGTGGGTTCATTGATGGCAAACTTCAGGCCTCAAGGGATAAGGGTTGGGCCAATTCCTCTCATTCCCCCCTTCCCCATGGAACCCTAGAGGTTATGCCCACAAACCGCCTCCGGCTGCTACTTTAGTTTAACCATGATTCAGAGACACACAAAAGAATATCTGAACCAAGCAGCTCACTGGAGAGATTTCTCCAGATCCTAGTTATCTAAAATTTTAGAATAGTTATATTCAAAACAAGCAATACAAAAGAGAGTATGGGGATGATTTTCTGCCATAGAGGCAATGGTAGGTGTGGGATAGGGGGGGATACTGGGGACCTTGGTGGTGAAGATGTGCACCATTGGAGGGTTGGGTGTTTGTTAATTGTGTGACTGAAACTCAAACAGGAAAACTTTGTAACTGTATTTCATGGTGATTAAAAAAATAATAAAAACAATAAAATTAACATTCTGAATAAAAAAAAAGTAATGTGGAGTTCATGCCTAATTCAATCCACTTAATCAATGGCTTAATGAATAGCAGTACTCCTATATAAAAAAAATTATCAACAAAAACTTGACTAAAAAATGCACACACACACACACACACACACACACACACACACACACCACACACACACACAAAAAAAAAACAGGGAGGAGAGCTAAATGGAGACTTTCTCAGAATAAAAATACAGATGTCCAGATATGTATATTAAAAAGTGCACTTCATTTTTGGTCATCAGAGAAAAGAAAGCCCAAACAACAATAAGATATTACCTCACACCAGTGAGACTGGTTCACATTAAAAACAGTAGAAACAACCAGTGTTAAAGGACACCCTAGCAATTCCAAACAGGTACAGCCCACCCCCAAGGGCCTGGGACCCTCTCTGGACATGCACAGCTAGATCCAGCTCCTACAAAGCCGGTTTTCAACCCCTGATCTGCGCGGGACGGGCACAGAGGCCCAGCTCTGGGCAACAAAGCTGAACGACTCCAATTCCAAACAGGTACAGCCTGCCCCCAAGGGCCTGGGACCCTCTCTGGGCATGCGCAGCTAGATCCAGCTCCTAGAAAGCCGGTTTTCAACCCCTGATCTGCGCGGGACGGGCACAGAGGCCCAGCTCTGGGCAACAAAGCTGAACGGCTCCAATTCCAAACAGGAGACATTCCCAACTCCTCGCCCAGTGCCAGGGACTCTTTCCGGAGCTGCGGCTGCTAACGCGGCCATGAAATATTTTCCCACTACGTATGCCATAGGAACCATAAGCTACCTTCTTAGATGGAAACTTCTCTATTTTAGCTCAGCCACTAGAAACACAGTAGCCAATAACTCATAAGCCTATCTTAACTCACACTGCATATCAAGCAAAATAGTAACAGTGAACGTGAAGGACTAAACCACACCTCTCACAATGGTAAAGCAACGCAAAAGCCCACCAAACTTTCATATTGAAGAGTCTAGCCCAGATGACACCAACAGTACTGTAGTGTTAGACAACCTCTCTGACAAGGAATTCAGAAGGGAGCTACTTAGGATGCTTAGGGAATTAAAAGAAACAATGGAAAGCAATGCCAATAGAAGACAAGAGGATCTGAAGGCAGAAATGAGGAAAATTAAATCAGAAATGTCAGACCTGAAAAATCTCATAAGCGAATTGAAAAGCTCAGTGGAAGGCCTCAGCAGCAGAGTAAGAGCTGCTGAGAACAGAATCAGTGAGCTCAAAGATGAAGTTCAGAGACTCTCCAGAAAAGAGCAGAAAATGGAAAAGAGACTCACAATTCGGGAACAGATGGCAAGAGAAGATCGTGATGAAGCCAAGAGGGGTAACATAAGAATTATTGGAGTCCCAGAGATACAGGAAGAAAACCTTGATGAAGAAGAAACTGTCAAAGACATCATTGCTACAACGTTTCCAGAGCTGAAGAAAACTTGTGACCACATTCAGGAGGCCTGAAGGGTACCAGCTAGAAGAAATCCGAATAAAAATACCCCAAGACACATTCTAATCAAAATGACCAAAACCTTAGACAGAGACAAAATTCTGAAAGCAGCAAGATCGAAGAAAGAAATCTCTTACGAAGGAGCATCCTTAAAATTCACAGCTGATTTTTCTGATGAAACCCTCATGGCCCGAAAACAGTGGTGGGACATAGTAAAAAAACTCAACGAAATAAATGCCTCCTCAAAAATACTTTTCCCAGCAAGACTCTCATTCATAATAGAAGGAACAACACACAGTTTCACAGACAAACAACAGCTCAGGAACTTCATAGACTCAAAACCATGGTTACAAGAACAACTAAATGGGCTACTTTAAGGCAAGAAAGGCCCCTCAAATACACCAAATTTTAACAGAACAATGGGACAAAATCCCATAACAATAATCTCTCTCAATGTCAATGGGCTAAACGCACCAATTAAAAGACATAGAGTGGCAGGATGGATTAGAAAATTGAACCCAACATTCTGCTGCCTGCAAGAAACGCATCTCAATAGTCAAAGCAAACACAGACTCAGAGTCAAAGGCTGGAAAACAATCCTACAGGCAAACAGCTCCCATAAAAAAGCTGGGGTAGCCATCCTAATATCAGACCACATCGATTTCAGAGTGAGGAAGGTCATAAGAGACAGTGAAGGCCATTTCTTATTGATCAAAGGATCTGTACAACAGGAAGAACTTACAATAATAAATGTATATGCACCTAATGAGAGACCAGCAAAGTACTTAAAACAACTACTCATAGAATTGGATAAAGACATCAAGAGCAACACAATACTAGTGGGAGACTTCAACACCACTTTGTCACCTCTTGATAGATCAACCAGACTCAAGATTAGCAAGGACATACTTCATCTGAGGGAAACAATGGAAGAAAGGGACTTAGTAGATATATACAGGACACTTCACCCACAAAAAGCTGAATACACATTCTTCTCAAGCGTACATGGAACATTCTCCAAGATAGACCAAATGCTGAGCCACAAAACATGCCTCCATAAAATTAAGAAGATAGAGATTGTATCAACAATCTTCTCAGACCATAATGCACTGAAATTAGAAGTAAATCACACGCAAAAACAGAAAACTAAATCAAACACCTGGAAATTAAACAGTGCACTATTGAACAACGAGTGGAATAGACAGGAAATCAAAGAGGAAATCAAAAGATTCCTAGAAACGAATGAAAATGAGAACACGAGTTACCAAAACTTATGGGACACGGCAAAGGCTGTGTTAAGAGGAAAGTTTATAGCTCTACAAGCATTCCTCAGGAAGGAGGAGCAAGCACACATAAGTAACCTAACCTCACAGCTTAAGAGCTTGGAGAAGGACCAAAAAAAGGAGCACAACCCGAACAGGAGAAAGGAAATAATAAAACTCAGAGCAGAGATTAACGAGATGGAAACCCAAAAAACAATCCGAAAGATCAATGAAACCAAGAGCTGGATCTTTGAGAAAATTAACAAGATCGATAAGCCTCTAGCAAAACTCACAAAGAAAGGGAGAGAGAAAACCCTAATAAACAGAATCAGAAATGAAAAGGTGGTCATTACAACAGAAACCACAGAAATTCAGAGGATCCTCAGGGAGTACTTTGAGAAGCTTTATGCCACGGAACATCAAAACCTCGAGGAAATGAATAAATTCCTAGACTCCTACAGACTCCCAAGGCTGAACCAAGAAGACCTGGAATACCTGAACAGACCTATCACCATCAAGGAAATTGAAATGGTAATAAAAAGTCTCCCCAAGCACAAAAGTCTTGGCCCGGATGGATTCACTAGTGAATTCTTCCAAATCTTTAAAGAGGACTTACTCCCAATGCTCTTTAAGCTTTTCCACGAAATTGAAATATCAAAAACACTTCCAAACAGTTTCTACGAAGCAAATATCACACTGATACCAAAAGCAGACAAAGATACCACAAAGAAAGAGAATTACAGACAGATATCCCTGATGAACACAGATGCAAAGATCCTCAACAAACTACTAGCAAATAGAATCCAACTACTCATCAAAAAGATCATACACCATGACCAAGTAGGATTCATCCCAGGGATGCAAGGATGGTTTAACATTCGAAAATCAATCAACATAATCCATCATATCAACAAAAGAAAAGATAAAAAGCATATGATTATATCAATAGATGCAGAGAAAGCATTTGACAAGATCCAGCACCACTTAATGATGAAAACCCTAGCCAAAATGGGTATAGAGGGGACCTTCCTCAACATAATTAAAGCCATCTACCACAAGCCTACAGCAAGCATCATCCTCAATGGGGAAAAACAGAGAGCCTTCCCTCTAAGATCAGGGACTGGACAGGGATGCCCACTCTCTCCAATGCTGTTCAATATAGTACTGAAAGTACTTGCAATAGCGATTAGGCAAGAAAAAGATATTAAGGGCATTCAGGTAGGAAAGGAAGAAATCAAGCTCTCACTATTCGCAGATGATATGATACTCTACTAAGAGAACCCAATAACCTCCACAAAAAAACTCCTAGAAACAATAGACTCGTATAGTAAAGTTGCAGGTTATAAAATCAATACCCAAAAGTCCATGGCTTTCCTATACGCAAACAGTGAGACAGAAGAAAGCAACATGAAAAAAAATCCCGTTCACAATTGTGCCCCAGAAAATCAAGTAACCTGGGAATCAGCTAAACTAAAGAAGTAAAGGACCTGTACAAAGAAAACTACAAAACGCTACTTCAGGAAATAAAAGAGGACATGAGGAAATGGAAAGATATCCCCTGCTCATGGGTCGGGAGACTTAACATTGTCAAAATGGCAATACTACCGAAAGCATTGTATAAATTCAATGCAATCCCTATAAGGATACCCATGACATTCTTCAAAGAAATGAAGCAAACACTCCTGAAATTTATATGGAACAATAAGCCCCCACGAATAGCTAAAGCAATTCTTGGGAAAAAAGAAAATGGGAGGAATCAACCTCCCTAACTTCAATCTGTACTACAAAGCAGTAATAATTAAAACAGCATGGTACTGGAACAAAGGCAGAACTGCAGACCAATGGAACAGGGTTGAATACACTGACATCTCCCCTCAATCATATGATCATCTAATCTTTGATAAAGGTGCAAGTAATGTGAGGTGGAGTAAGGAAAGCCTCTTTAATAAATTGTGTTGGCATCACTGGACGGCTACATGCAAAAAAATAGGCTCAGAACTCTGCATAACACCATGTACAAAAGTAAGATCAAAATGGATTAAAGACCTCAACATCAGACCAGAAACCATAAGGTACATTGAAGATAAAGTTGGCAAAACCCTCCATGACATTGAAGTTAATGGTATCTCAAAGATGCCACGCCACTGGCCGAGCAAGTGAAAACAGAGATAGATAAATGGGACTATCTTAAACTAAGAAGCTTCTGCACCTCCAAAGAAACAGTGACCAAAATACAAAGACAGTCTACAGAACGGGAAAGGATATTCGCCAAATACACATCTGACAAGGGGTTGATATCCAGGATATACAAAATACTGGTTAAACTCCACAAGAAGAAAACATCCAACCCCATCCAAAAATGGGGCAATGAAATGAACAGAAACTTTCTCAAAGAAGAAATCTGATTGGCAAAAAAGCACATGAGAAAATGCTCTACATCATTAATCATCATTAGAGATGCAGATCAAAACCACAATGAGATACCATCTCACACCTCAGAGACTGGCCCACATTCAAAAGAGCAAAAGCAACCGATGCTGGCGTGGATGTGGCGAGAAAGGGACACTCCTTCACTGTTGGTGGGAATGTCCACTGGTTCAGCCCTTCTGGAAAACAGTATGGACGATTCTCAAAAAATTAGAAATTGAGCTCCCATTTGACCCAACAATACCACTCCTGGGAATATATCCCAGAGAGGCAAAAATGTATAGTCGAAGAGACATCTGCACTTGTTTGTTCATTGCAGCACTCTTTACAATAGCCAGAAACTGGAAGAAACCTGAATGCCCAAGAACAGATGACTGGTTAAAGAAACTTTGGTACATCTACACAATGGAGTACTATTAGCTGTTAGAAAAGATGAAGTCATGAAATTTACATACAAGTGGTACAATATGGAAAGTATCATGCTAAGAAAAATGAGTCAGAAAGAGAGGGATAGACATAGAAAGATTGCATTCATCTGGGGGATATAAAGTAACAAAGTATGAGATTAATACCCAAGAATAGCTGAGATCAGCACCAGGAGGATTACTCCATAACTTAGAGGCCAGCCGGGTATCCTAGAGGAAAGGGCAGTTCAGATAGAGAAGGGAGCACCAAATAAAGGGTGTTTGGAGGATCCTCCCAGGAGGGGAGATGCATGTCGAAAGTAGACTATGGACTGAACATGTTTGCCACTCAATGCCTCTTTTGCAGACCACAACACCCAAAAGGAGAGAGAGAACACAGGGGATTGCCCTGCCATAGAGGCAGGGGAGGATGGGGGGATGGGGGTGGGGGGATATATCCATGGTGGTGGAAAATGGGCACTGGTGGAGGGATGGGTATCTGATCATTGTATAATCGAAACCCAAGCACAAAAAATTGTAAATCTACAACTGTAAAAAAAAAAAGAAACAAACAAAAAAAAATTTTAAAAAAAGCAATGCATATACACATAAAATATATATTCAATATTAAATAAATCTAGATATCTCAAAAAAAAGGACACCCTAATCCACTGTTCGTGGGAATATCGACTGATTGAGCCTCTATGGAAAACAATATGGCGATTTCTCAAAAAATTAAGAATTGAGCTTCTGTGTGAACCACTAATTCCTCCTCTTGACATCTATCCCAAGGCCAAAAACATGGCCTATTTTAAAAGGCATTTGCTCTTTTCTCTTCATCATAGAACCATACACAATATCCAAGATGTGGAAGCAACCAAAGGCAATGTGTGTATGTATATTTACATAATATATATATATATATAACTGTATCAGAATGGTACTCAGCAATGAGAAAATGTTAAATCATAAACTTTGCTGTAACACAAATCCATATAGAGGGCACCAATTTATGAGTAGTCTGTAAGATGGAGAGGGTCAAATGCAGAATTATGTCTCATATATGAAATATAAAAAATAAATAGCAAGGTAATAGAAACTTGTCAATGGTAAAAGACATGAGAAAATGGATACAGAACTTAGTTTACCAAGGTGGAGGGTTGAGAGATAGTGAGAGGGGACTTTGAGACTTAGATAAAGGGACAATGACACTTGGGTGGTAGATGAGGAAAGAGCAACATTGTATACCTGAAACTCTTTTCCTAACAGTATTGTAAATGTGATGACTAAATAAAAATTAATCACTTAATCACTTAAGTGATTAAGTGATTAATTTAATCACTTAACTTCCCGTTAGTCGTCGATTTGCTCGAGCGGCCGCCAGTCTCCATTTGTCCCTGTCGCATACTAGTGTAGACCAATGACATCTGTTCACTCTGGGTACATGAAGAGCCTCAAACTGATCATTCATGATCTTGATGAAGAAGTCTGACCATCTGGTAGGTAGGCGGCTACGTGGTCTTTTGACATCCCGTGGAATACAGTTGGTAACAGCTCTAGTCCAGCGGTCGTCTTTAAATCTCATTACGTGACCAGCCCATCTAATTTTTGACACCTTGGCAAATGAGACAGCATCCCTGATTCTTGATCGTTGACAGATGTAGGAACTCCGGATTCTTTCTCTCATTTGAGTGAAACGTGATATTCCAAGCATAGCTCTTTCTATTCTTCTTTGGGAGACCTGAATAGCGTTCTCATCCTGTTTGCGTAGGGCCCAGGTTTCTGAGGCATATGTTAATGCAGGAAGAACAGTGGAATCAAGGAGATGTGCCCGGAGCCGGAGTTTCTTTGTCCTCCTAGCTATTTCTTCAACGCTCTTGAAGGTGTTCCAAGCTGCTCTCTACCTCCTGCGCAGGTCGGTGCCAGGTCATTTGTCATGTTGACCTCTCGACCTAGGTACACATAGCTGTTGCATTTGGAGATGGTCATTCGGTTGAGAGCGAATGGGGCATCAGAAACGAGGCTGTTTCTCATAAATATTGTCTTCGTAAGACTCAGCTGTAGTCCTACCTTTCCACACTCATGGTCAAAGTCAACCAGCATTTGTGCCGCTTGGCTGATGTTTGGTGTTATTAAAACAATGTCATCAGCAAAGCGGAGGTGGTGTAGTTGCCGACCATCTATCTTCACTCCCATTCCTTCCCATTCCAGTCGTCACATGATGTTCTCGAGGGTGGCAATGAAAAGTTTCGGTGAAATTGTATCACCCTGCCGCACCCCTCTCTTGACATCAACGATCACTTCTTTGTAGAATGGTGAGATCCTGGTAGTGAATCCGCAATACAGCTCACAGAGGATCTTGATGTATTGGGCTTGAATGCCCTGATTGGCGAGGGCTTCCATGACCGCTTCCGTCTCAACAGAATCAAAGGCCTTCTTTAAATCAATGAACGTTAAACAGAGTGACTTCTTGAACTCCCGAGAAACCTCAATGAGCTTGGTTATCATGTGGATATGGTCGATAGTGCTGAATCCTTTGCGGAACCCGGCTTGCTCACATGGTTGTCCTTCATCTAGTGTTGTGCCAATCTTATTTAGGATGACTCGAGTGAACAACTTGTAGATGACAGACAATAGGCAGATCCGGAGATAGTTGCCAATGTCATGGATGTCTCCCTTCTTGAACAGTAGTACGGTCCTGCTGGTTTTCCATTGGGACGGGACCTTGCATTCAGACAGATCCATCAAACAGGTAGCGAGTGAAGAGCCAAGCCAGTGTATTGATGAGTACTGACAGCAGGTTCTTCAGGTGTTCAGGTCTGACCTTGTCTGGTCCGGGTGCTGTTCGCATCTTTACCGACGAAATGGCGTGTCATATTTCGGAAGGGAGAATATTGGGACGACATAACCATCCTGTGGAATTTGGTATGTCGGCAAGTGGACATGGCTATCAAAGATATTTGAGTAGAAGTCATGGATAATCTTCTCCATTGCCATTCTGGAGGATGTGATGGATCCATCAGGACATCGGAGGGCAGTCATCTTTGTCTTGTAGTTGGCGAAGGACAGGCGGGTGTTACAAATACTTTCCCCAGCTTCTGTCGCATCTACCAGTACTTCTGCTCTTCTCTCTTTGAGGTCTTCCTTGATCGCATCTCTGCACTGCTTTGCGAGCTCAGACGTTAGCTTGCGGTTGCCTGAGGCATGCGCCAAACCACGCTGGTGAATTAGCTCAAGAGTTTTCGAAGACAGGCGTTTTTTTGTGGCTATCTCTCTCTTGGCGTTCCTCGCACATTCATGGAGGTGCTGAACCAGTCGATCGTATTCCTCATCAATGTTGTCAACAATGGCATCTTCCCATGTTGCCACAATAGTGCCAAAGAGTTCCCAGTTGGTGGTCATTCTGGGAGTTCTCTTTTTGAACTTTGCAGCCCTTTCTCCCCGCTCTGTGAAGTAGAATTTTGCACGAAGGAGACGGTTGTCCGATCCCATTCAAAATTTTGGGACAACAGCGACATCGGTCAGGCAAAACCATCGATTGAATATGATGTGGTCTATTTCGTTGTGGAATCGTCCACCAGGAGACTCCTATGTCCAACGTTTAGATTCTGCCTTTCCGGAACTGTGAGTTACCATGGATGGTCTTGGTCGACATGATGAACTCAGACAGTCTCTCACCCTGTTCGTTCCATTCTAGGCCATGGGTCCTGATGTGGAGTTCTTCAGCTGATCTTCTCGGTCCTATCTTGGCATGAAAATCGCCCACAATGATCTTGTAGAAGGTGTGGTCTTCTTTATAGAACTTCTCCAGTTCCATGTAGAACTTCTCGATTTCTGTTTCATCATAATGAGATGTTGGTGCGTAGACAACGAAGATAGAAACTGCAGGCAGTGAGCCACATCTATTCAAATGTAAACGTCCGATTTGGGTTGTTAGGCATTCGAATGAATCAATGCTCTTGGCCAAGTTTGTGTTGACAAGGACACCGACCCCTCTGACACCTCTTTTATCGCATGTTCTGAGGAACAATTCTTCTCCAGTGTCGAAAATGGCATGGTGAGATTCATGCCTTCTTGTCTCAATCAGACCAATGATATCGTACTTGATCATTCACGCTTGTACCATCAGGTCCTCGATGGATGCATCTGATGCTAGCGTACGTGCATTGAAAGTACAGAAGATCATTTTTGTCTTCCTTCGTTGTGGCAGCCTAGTTCGGCCTTGAGATTTTGTCAGCCTCTCCTTTCTCATCCTTCTCAGTGCTGCCATGTCGGTGAAGCCTTCTGGGTCAGATGAATGAGACAAGTTGTAGTTACTGGTTTTGGAATATCGAATACACAATGGATAGCTTGCCAGGCTCTTCCGTGCGAAGATAAAGCATAAAGATAAATAAAAATTAAATAAAAGAGAAATTAATGTGTTTAACTTAAAATAAAACGGGATGAGGAGCTTAAAATATTTTTAGTGAAGACATAAGTATCGCTTACAGATATATAAAAATGTTCATTTTAATGATTATCAGGATAATTATCATCAAAACGATGAAGAGACATCTTATGACAAAGAAAATGGCCTACATTAAAAAGAATGAAAAGAACCAGTGTTGGTGGGAATGCATACAAAAAGGGACATCAATTCACTATTGGCGGGAATGTTTCTGATCTAGTCCTTAACCAAAATCAGTGTAAAGACACCTTCAAAATTGAATAAAAGAATTTTCTATGATTCCAGGGATAGAATATGGGTCAGCTTCATGCAAGACAAGTGCCTTCCTGCAATACTATCTATCCAGTTCTTGTGGACAAATTTCTTATATCATTCCTGTACTTCCTTACTGGATTTTTAGCATCAGCCCAACAAATATGTATACTTACTTATGCTCTGTAGTTAAATGCAGAAATTTGATGCAACAATTAATGTGTTTTGTATGCAGCTCAGTGCAGATATTTAAAATTTGTGCCTGGAGATAGAGTGCCTATTATTTTTTTCAGATATTTACCCAAAAACAGATTGATGTATCACATGGTAGTTCTATGCAAATTTTGAGGAGAAATTTTCATACTGTTTTCCACAGTGAGTGAAGCACTAAATATTTTCATTAATATTGTACAAAGATTTTCTTATTTTTATATGCTCAACATTATTTGATTCTTGCCTTCTTGATGATTGATATTCTACCAGGTTTCAAGTGATATCTTATGGTAGTTTTATTTTGCACCTTCCTGATGATTATGTTGAGAATTAGTTTCTCCTTGGTTGTCTTCTTTAGCAAATGTCTCTTATTTCTGTTGTCTGTTTTAAATTGTATTATTTGATTTTTGTTAAGAGGTGAATGATTTCTACATATGTACATATATATGATGGTAGTTTTTGAAATAATATGTTGCATTAAATATTTTGTCCCATACTATAAGTCTCATTTATTTTTCTGATTTTTCTTTTGTAGGCAGAAAATTTTAGCTTTGGTGAGTTCCATTTGCTGAAGATTTAAAAATATATATATTTTTTCATTGAGGTAATGCCTGTTTTTAAGATTTCATATGTTTTGGAGCTACAATTTCTTTTTCTTTTTTTTTGTTTTTTGTTTGTTTGTTTTTGGGGACACACTTTGTTGTACTCAGTGGTTACTCCTAGCTACACACTCAGAAATTACTCCTAGCATTGCTTGAGAGACCATATGGGATGCCCAGGATCAAATCCAGGTTAGCTGTGTGTAGACACATTCCCACTACCTCTTCAACCACACATTAGGGGTACAATTCAACCTCTTCAAAAATTTGCTACCAAAACAAACCTACTATGAAATACCAATATGCCTCAACCATAGTCTATTGGGTTCTCTCCCTGTTAAATCTCACTCTCCCTTTACCATCTGGTAAACCAAATTCTGAGATCAGTGTCAAACAATTTGTGTTGATTTTACTTGTTTGTTTTTTGTTTTGCTTCTCTGATATGCTCGAGAAATTGTCATCTCCTTTTGTCGTACTTTACACTGTTATCCCTTTCAGTACAAATCCTCAGTGCAAAAAGTAAAATTTCATCTTTTTATATGACTGAGTAGTACTATATTACATCCATATATCACATTTTTAAATCTACTTATCTGTCGTTGAGTATATGGGTAGTCTCCACCTTTGAACTTTGTCTTTTGGATATTGGCTTTCTGTCTGATGTCACTGTCACTGTCACTGTCCTCCCGTTGTTCATCGATTTGCTCGAGCAGGCCCAGAAATATCTCCATTGTGACAATTGTTACTGTGTTTGTCATAATGAATACGTCATGGGTAGCTTGCCAGGCTTTGCTGTGCAGGCGAGATACTCTCAGTAGCTTGCCGGGCTCTCTGAGAGGGACAGAGGAATCGAACTCAGGTCAGCCATGTTGGCTGCTCGCAAGACATATACCTTACCTGTGCTATCGCTCCATCCCCTGTCTGATGTATAGCATGGAAATATTTTCTCCCATTTCATAATATGTGTTTATATTTTCCTTTAGGTACCATGATTTACAGTACCGTTAGCAATTTCTAGTTTACGTTCTACATCAGAGTGTTCCACTCAACCAACATATCCCCTTATACCTCCATCATGGTAAACTCAGTTCTGTAGACTAGTTCTTAGGCTCTGTAGCCTTTGGCCATTTGTTATTACCTTATTGTGTTTCTTTATATCTCAATATAAGAGAGAATGCTATTTATCTGTCTTTCTAGCTGACTTCATTCAGAATGATGCACTCCAGTGTCATCTACATAACAACAAAATTGCATGATTTCATCTTAGAGCCAAGTAGTATTCTACTGTATAACTCTCCATACAGTAGTTTCTTATCAGTCATCTATTCTTAGACACTAAGTGTTTCCAGATTTTGGCTATCATGAATAATGTTTCAATTATCATAGGAATGAAAATATCTTTTGTTAGTATTTTGCACCTTCAGGGCAGATTACCAAGAAGTGAAATTGATGAATCAAATTGCTCAAATTTTAGATTTTTGAGAAGTGAGCATATTGTTTTCCAAGAAGATTAATCCAATAGACACTCCTACCAGCAATCGCTGAGAATTCTTAACCCAAATCCCTTCTAACATTGGTTGCTTTGTTCTTTTTCATGTCTTTCAGTCTTATTGGTGTGCGGTGAAATCTGATTATTGTTTTGATTTATATTTTCATGAGGATAAGAGATGTAAAATTTGGGGGTGCTAGTGTTTGAGGTCAAACCTTGCTGTGCGCAGGTCTTACTCCTGGCTTTGTGCTCAGGAAACAGTCCTGGATAACTCATTTGGGGAGCCACATGGGGTGCTGGGGATTGAATCTGGGTTGGCCATATGCAAGACAAATTCCCTAACCACTGTAATATCATTAAATCTTACACTTTTTTTCATATGCCTATTAGTTATCTGAGTGTTTTCTTTGAGAAAGATTTTATTTATCTCTTCTCCCCAATTTTTATGGAGTTTATTGCTTTTTGTCTAGCATATATATGTATATATCTTGGATATTAGCCCTTTGTCAAATGAGTTGTATGCAAACATTTTCTTTTAGGATGTGAGGTGTCTTTTTATTCTGATTCTTTTCTGGTGCATAAAGTGTCTTAATGTGGTGTAGTCCCATTCATGTATCTTTTGCTTGAACAGTGGCATTAAATTTTATCTTATTTTAAAATATAAATGCCTTTCAAAAAAGTATAGTCGAAGTGACATCTGCACTTGTTTGTTCATTGCAGCACTGTTTACAATAGGCAGAATCTGGAAAAACCTGAGTGCCCGAGAACAGATAACTGGTTAAAGAAACTTTTGTACATTTACACAATGGAGTACTAGGTAGCTGTTAGAAAAGATGAAGTCATGAAATTTACATACAAGTGGTACTACATGGAAAGTATCATGTTAAGCGAAATGAGTCAGAAAGAGAGGGATAGGCATAGAAAGATTGCATTCATCTGGGGAACATAAAGTAGCAAAATAGGAGACTAATACCCAAGTATGGCCGAGATTAGCACCAGGAATTTTGTTCCATGGCTTAGATGTCAGCCACGCATGCTAGGGGAGAAGGCAGCTCATATAGAGAAAGGAGCACTAAATAAAGGGTGTTGGGAGGATCCTCCACCCAGGATGGGAGAAGCATGCTGAAAGTAGACTATAAACCAAACATGATTGCCACTCAATGCCTCTTTTGCAAACCACAACACCCAAAAGAAGAGAGAGAACAAAAGGGAATGCCCTGCCACAGAGGCAGGGTGGGATGGGGGGGATGGGGGTAGGAGGGATACTGGAATCCGTGGTGGTGGGAAATGGGCACTGGTGGAGGGATGGGTATTTGATGATTGTATAATTGAAACCCAAGCACAAAAAATTGTAGGTCTAAAGCTGTACCTCATGGTGTCTCACTAATAAAAAAAGTAATAAATGCCTTTAATATCTCTATTGCCTAATTGCTATGACCAAAACTTCCAATATCATATTGAATAGTAGTGATGAGGCAAGCTTGCCTTTTCTTGTGCCTGATCTTGGAAGGAAGGCTTTCACTTCTAAACCATTGAGTACAATGTTTGTAGTGGGCTTTTGGTAAATGGCTTTAACTTTGTTGAGGAAAATTTCTTCAACTCCTATTTTATTGAGATTTTTTAATTATGCATAGGCATTGGATCTTGTCAAAAGCCTTTTTTGCATCTATTAATAATTTCATATAATTTTTCACTTTTCCTTGCTTGACATATCAAGTTGATTGACTTGCATATATTAAACCACCCTTGTATCCCAGGGATGAATCCTATTTGGTCATAGTGTCTGATTTTTTTTGATGTATTATTGTATCGTTTGCTAATATTTTGTTGAAGATCTTTGAATTTATGTTCATTATAAATTTAGGTATATACTCCTTCAGTTTTTGTGATGTGTCTGTCTACTTTTGGTATTAGGGTAAAGTATTCCTCACAGACACTGCTTGAGAGGATTTTTGTTTATCCATCTTTCTGAAAGAGCCAGAAAAGGGCAGGGAGTAGGTCTAGAAGAACTCGTGAGTAAATCTATGTAAATCTGTGCTTCTGCTCTAGTGGAGACTTGTGATTATCATTTCTATTTCCTTGATTGTAATTGGCCTGTTCAGCTATTCTACTTTCTCTTGATTTAAGCTTTGAAGGTTATAGGAGACCAAAAATGTATCTACATCTTCTAGATTTCGCTGTTTCAGGTCATAAAGATTTTTAAAAGTAATCCCTGGTGATAATTTGAATTTCTGTGGTTTCTGTTGTGATGTTTCCCCTTCTATTTCTGACTCAACTTAATAGAGTTTTAGACCTTTCTTTGTCAGTCTTGGTAATGGTTTGCCAATCTTGTTTTTTCTTTTAAGAATAAATTCTTGGTTTTGTTGATCTTTTGAAAAAATTTTTAGTTTCTATTTTATTAATTTTCTCTTAATTTTTAGTATTTCCTTCCTTTTTTTTTAGAGTTCATTTTGTTGGACTTTTCCTAGCTTCCTAAACTGTGTAGTTAGGTTATTTGTATGGGGTCTTGATTCCTAATGAAACTTGCATTGCCATGAACTTCCTTTCTAACACCACTTTTACTGTGTCCTACTTCTTTTCCAATTTTTTTCCTTCCCTGTCCTTCTATTTCCTATACTCTAGGTTCAAGAGTGATCTAGGTGTTTCCCTTTGATACCCTGCATTTCCTCATCTTGTTATTCTATTTACCACAGATAAATGAGATCATCCCATATTTGTTCTTCTTCTAACTTCACTTAACATATCTTCCAGTTTCATCAAAGTTGCAAAAAAACTGAATGATTTCATCAGTTTTGCAGTTGCAGAAATGATCCTTTTTTGGGGGGAGGAGGAAATGGTCCAGTTGGCCTTGCTCATCTATATATAGCCTTATTATTCTATGGAAAGTTTTTCTTTAATTCACTTTTGAACTAAGAGTTTGAGAAATAGTTTAACAAAAGGATGACATGCTTGATGTTAATGTAAAGAGATATTTTTAGTACGTGGGCTTAATTTATTCTATTAGCATCAACTTTCTCCCATAGTCTCAATGCTCAAGCCACATTTGATAGCTATTTTCAACCTAAGAGTTTTTATAATTTTTGTTTCTAGTTTAAATTCATCTGAATAAAATTGTGACAATGTCAGGAGTTGTTCTAATGGCCATTTGGAGAAAGTGACATCTATAGCATATTGGTTTTGCCTCTGGCAAAAATATTCTTTTGATTTTTAACCCTTTGTCTTGAAAATTTACTGTTTGCCTTCCCAGGACTGACCCCAAAGAGAGAACTAGAAATAATCTTGCAGAATTCTTGCCTCAATTTCCTAATTACCGTATCTATTACTTTTAAAAAATCAAGTTTTTGCATAAATTGAGGTCATTTTTCTTTGAAGGAACATAGTGTGCCCCGTCTGTCATCTGGGACTCATGGATAGAGTCAAGGTTGTCATGAGAATTTAATAAAATCATAATTTGTGTTTTCTAGAAATAGATCCTAAAGATTCTAACAGATTGACAGAACTATTAGCTCAAACAAGTTAACAGGAACCTAGGAGCTAGGTCCTGGGTCAAAGGGCTGGAGCAAGTAGTGGGTAGATTTCCGTAGCCATACAGTCTTTGAGAAGTGCTGAGACAGACCTCAGTCACTTCTAGGACAAACCAAACCAAAACCCTGTCTACATCATTTGATTTGTAATTGTCTCTGAATTAAGCAAATAAAATCTTTAGCTACAAGGAGTGAAGCATAATGGATCTTTCATTTGAGGCTTATAAAACACTCAAGATTTTTCCTAGCTTTAATTACCTTAGTTAAATCACATTCATTTCCAAGCTACTTATTGCCACTCTGCTATTATATGTCACCAGCCTTTAGGAAAGTAGAAAGGCAGTTAGAATTGCCCACCTTCCCATAATATATAGTAAGTGAATATTTACTCAAATATATTTTATGGGTACCTCCTCCAGGCTCAAATTTACATATGAGACCCAGCATGTTTTAGGCACTTTTTTGATTATTGAATTAATATCAAAGCTAAAGCTGAGTAAAATCATACTGGATTATCAAATGGAATATTGTAATTATTTCCCTAATGTATATTTTTAAAATTATATTATATGAAATATGAAATAGGATGAGATGGAATTAAAGAATTTTAAGTAATAATGTATTGAACATATTTAATACCATCTTTGCCTTAAAGAGACAGTGATAAATTTTTCCAAGAGAATTGGTTAAAGGTCATAGTCATTTATAAAAATATAAAGATAGGTTCAAAAATCTGTATATAATGAACTGAATTGCTAGAGATAAATCATTTATTTTGTGTCTTTGAAAAAATGAAGTCATTTTCTTCTTTCATCTCTTTTGGAGCAGATGGAGCCAAATATCTCTATGGAAGAGGAGAGAAATCACTCCTCAGTGGTCATGTTTGTTCTTCTGGGACTCACAGATGACAAAGAGCTGCAGCTTGTTCTCTTTCCCGTTTTCCTAGGGATCTACCTGGTGACGCTGTTCTGGAACCTGAGTCTGATCATCCTAATCAGGATGGACTCCCACCTGCACACACCCATGTACTTTTTCCTCAGTTGTCTTTCATCGATAGACATCTGCTTTACTGCTTCCATCAGCCCCAGGATGCTTTCAGATTTCCTCAAAGAAGAAAAAACAATTTCTTTCATTGCCTGTGCTACCCAGTACTTTGCTGTTTCTTGGATGGGTCAGGCTGAGTACTGCCTCCTAGCTGCCATGGCCTATGACAGATACGTGGCCATTGGTAACCCTCTGCACTACTCAACGATCATGGCCCCTGGGCTCTGTCAGAAGATGGTGGCTGGAGCCCTTGGCAGCGGTTTGCTTTGCAGTATCCTTGAAACGATTCCATGTTTTAATATGTATTTCTGTGGGCCATATGTCATCCAACATTTCTTTTGCAACATATCTGAGATTATTCTCTTGTCTTGCTCCAGTCGCTTCATCACCCAAACAATTCTTTTCCTTGCTGCTGTGATCGTTGGGTTTGGCTCTATGCTCTTTATCCTGCTCTCCTATGTTTTTATTGTAGCTTCCATCCTGAAAATATCCTCGGTCAAAGGCAGTCTCAAAGCCTTCAATACCTGTGCCTCCCACCTGGCAGTTGTGACCCTCTTCTATGGCACAGCCCTGGCTGTGTACATGCATCCAAGCTCTGCCCAATCTGAGAAGCAGGATAAGGTGCTCTCAGTTTTCTATCTTATCATTACTCCCATGTTAAACCCTCTCATCTATAGTCTAAGAAACAGGGAGATCAAAGAAGCACTACAGAGGGTAATAAAGAAGGCTGCTCATTTTCCTTAGTTAAATTAATAAATAAATATGAAAATGTTACCTGAATTAACAGAAATGTATAACAATAAATTAAAAACAATCAGAGGAGGTATAATTATGCCAATGGTAATTTTATTTGATTATTCCTAAGGTTAAAACTTTAGAATAAGAATACATTTATTTCTATGTTAATATATAACTAGATATATATGTCACAATATTCATGACAAAATTCACACATCCAATATTTTGGACACAGTTAACAATTTTAAATAACTAATTTTATTTGGAAAATATAACCTTTGGATACTCTAGCATGGATAACAGTTATTAGACATGCCCCACTTTGAACACTGATGATATTGGACTAAATGCTACATTTCTAATGTTAAATAGTTCTCATTCAGCAGCATTTGTAGCTTTATTAAATTAATTTTAGTATCCTGTGTGATCATTTAGTTTTTAAAACTTTTTTTTCTTGAGAATATGTGATTAGCAGTACTCTTAATGATGGTGTTTTATTCACATAATTTCAACACCACATCCATCAGCACCACTGTATTCATCGCCCTTCCCCAAGCACCACGCATCTCCTCCTGTTCAACCACCCCACCATAAATTCAATTTTGTGCCTCAGTTCTCGTATTGTATTGCCTTGGCCCTGTTCCTTGCTGTGTATCTTCAAGTTCCACATATGAGAGAGATAATTCTCTGTCTATCCTTTTGTTTCTGATTGACTTCACTCAGAATATTTTCTAGTTCATTGCTGCAAATTGCATGCTTTTATTCTTTCTTAGAGCTGCATAATATTTCATTGTGTATCTATGCCACAATTTGATCTATTCATTAATATTTGGGTGCATCTTAATATTGTACCACGTGCAATGATGAACATAGGCATGCATATGTCCTTTAGAATCATTTATTTTGTTTGGGGAATAAGTGCCAGGGAGTAGTTTCACTGGGTTTTATGATTGTTCCATTCCAATTGTTTGATAGATATACGTATTGCTTTCCATAAAGGCTGAACCAAGTGACATAATGTATGTTATAGGGGAACCGCCAACAGTGGATGAGGATTCCTTTCTCACCACAACCCCATCAACAATGACTGCCTCCAGACCTTTTCATATGTGTCATATTTCATTGTTGTTTTGATCTTTTATTTTGTTATTCATGAGTGATAATGAACACTTTTTCCATATGCCCATTGCCCACTAACCTGTACAAACATTTAAAGATGATATCCTTACTAGATTAGAGATGGAAAGGTTTTGAAGCTTTGATAGGTTCACATATTAAAATCTACAATTTTCTCTTTTCCAATAGCTTGAGAATCTCATTGTATGTGTGTGTGTACATATGTGTACATTCTTTGAGAGATAAGTATATAAGTCAATTTTTTTCTTGAAGCATATCTCTAATCATTACCAGTATATGTGTATACATTTCTTCAATTCTTTGCTTTGATCATATCTGGTGCGGCTCTGGACAATTTCCCAAGATTTCTCCGAAGACTTTACATACTAAACACTGAATCTTACCTCTGATACGCATGCTCTTCAGATTTTTGAACTACTTCTCCTGCGCACATTACACCTTTATTTCCTTTGATCTCCCTAGCTCCGATTGGGAGGCTCTCAGTTCAGACATGATGCTATTAATCCACCATTTATATCTTAAGAGCATATGATAGAAACTGGAGCACTGACCTTGCATACGTATTTCCAATACTATTCATACCACTAAATCAATACCCAAGGAGACTTGATAAAGCATGTCATTACTGGTTGGAAGCTTGCCCCAAGAATGTGTGTATTGCAGGAGTGAAGGCAAAGGGAGTTAGGACAGAGAAGAAACCAACATGAAAATAATAGTTGAAAATGATCATTTTGGACAGAAACTGAGTGTTGAAAGCAGGTAAAGGGATATACCTGATGATCTTTCATTATCTGTATTGCAAACCATAAGGCCCCAAAAGAAAGACAGACAGACAGAAAGAGAGAGAGAGAAGAAAAGTGCCTGTTATAGGACAACTGTTTATCACAATTATTCAATTAAAAAATAATTTTAAAAAAGAATTTCATTAATATTAAGTCTAAAGGAAAGTTTCCTCATCAACTTCATAAATTTTGCGGAAATTTTGTTATCTTCTTTGTATGGCTTTTGAGGAAAGACAAAAGAAAGAAAACACTTATTATTCTTAAACTCCCACTCCAGAAAGGATTGACTTATTTATTGAACCCATTTATAATTTCATTTGTACATGTTACATGTTATACACACACACATACACACAACTCTACAACATCTAGAAGGACATACTAGAACCAACTTCAAGACTTGGACAAAGGTGGTAGGATAAGGGATGCAGGGATTCTCCAAGATTTCATCATTGGTAAGAGGAAGGTGGTCCATTACTGAAGCGAGCTCTGTCCTGACACCAGAGGTTCTGACTACACTCTGCCTTCTCAGGGTGGTGAGTTGGCTATGTAGGTGTAACTCTGTGTGATGAAAACAGAGGGCAGAAAGGGAGCAGTCCCACGCCAGAGGGGCTATAAAGAAGCCATTTTGAGGAGGAAGTCCAGGTCTGAGAATCAGGAAATGACTTCTCTGATGAAATCTCACAAAACTTGGAACCCCAGTCACCAGGCACTCACATTCTATAATTGGCAGTTTACTTAGTTCATTGCTTGCGAAACAGACCAACTAGCCATGTTTTGTTGTTTGATCCTCAGAGTCTGACCGAAAGAGTCATAAGGTCAGCAGATGAAGAGAATAAGAAAATAGGTGAGAACTCACTGCACACCTCCACGGCATTTTGTATGGATAACATCAAAGGTCATACAAGACAACACAGGCAGGACAGATGAGCCCAAGACATAGCACTGATGCCAACGGGGCACTTCAGTATTCCTTCCTCAAGTGTGGGTGGTGTACTATACGCATGTATGCGTGTCCGCGAGTGTGTGAAGTATTCCTGTGGAAAATCTTACCCTGGCAGGAAGGCAGATCAAAGTCACACCCCAGAGCAATGCGGACTATTGATCAGGGAGTAGTGGGTGGTGCCCTTCAGCCAGAATTTGTCTTAATTTGTATCTTGTTCATCCTTTGGGGACCCCTACAAGTCTACGGGGATATGGAGGAGAGTGAGGGGACTGAGCAGCAGTGTGACAGTTTGTAGGGTGTGAGTGTTGAACCTTTGCTGGTCCGGCTCAGCATTGCTGCACATAAACAGAATACAATAGGCTTATTGAGTACACCCAACCTCTCTCTGTTCAAACATGACATACTCCAGCTCCAAGGAAAGCCAGGAGAGTTGTAGGGGTGACATCAGACGTGGAGAGGTCCCCCCACACAGGAACTACTACTTGACCAGGAAGAGCCTTTTAACAAGATGCCAGAACAACCACTGAACAACTCATTGATCTCATGAAGCAAAGGAGGGGGAACCAAGAACAGAGGATCCAGAGGACAAAGGTAAGAAACCAGGATGGATCCTGATCATATGGACAAGAGGAAAGGCAGGTGGGAGTGGGGTTCACCATACTAGGAGTTGTCTCAGGAGCTGGTGATCCAGTGGATCAATCTCAGTGGGCATGGTAGTGGGGGAGACATTCTGTGGCGGGCTGTGGACTGTCTCCCTGCAGGTTCCAGATGGGATCCACTCTTGGACAAGCATTTAGAAGCAGGTGTCAGGGTGATATTTTCTGCTCTTCCATTTCCAGCGCCTTCTCCAGAATAAGAACTGGCTCCTCCTCCAGCATCTCTCCTGTTGAAGGAGGAGACGGTGAGATTGGAGAAGCCTAAAAATCTCCCTAGCAGGCAGCTGCAGTGAGGCCCCCAGAGGCAGCTCCAGAGTTTCCTACAGCATCATCAAAGAAAACTAAGTCTCTGGATCCTGGTGCTGCAACACGTGCAGCCTCACCAAGAGAATCCTTCGATCCTGGAGATGACGTCCCAGCGGCAATACCGGATGATTCTGTTCTGATCCTTACAATAGTTCAGCTGCTGAGTGACAGAGGATTGTTTCAAGTTTGACCCATTAGGAATGTTAATATGGCTTGTCTTGGGATTTCCTGGAGTGGTGTCTGTATTTCATGGTTTTTATTATAATTTTTTATTTTAATAAACTTTCAATTGTCATTCAATGTAAATAGTAGGCTCCCTCAGTTTGATGTAGAATACTGACAATGCTTGGAAACCTTCACTGAATCTGTTTGCAGAATTCTCTGGTCCAATAGGAAAGCTGTAATTGAAAAAACTCTTCCCCATCCTCATTCATCTCTCCTGCAACCTCAGATCTGCTTTTAGTCCCCCACCCCATTGCATATTCTGGTTACCTCCCGCCATTAGAATCTCAGAATATCAACATTCCTAATGAGTATCTCACGCAGCAATTAAGCTGAACTGATGGGTTTGGTGTTTGATTTTATTGGAATTGTTTATAAGATTTATCTCTGTAGTCTTTATTTCTCCATATCTAATACTTTTTTTTGGATAAAGCATTTTTGGCTGGTAGTTTTTAAATCTTTCATTATATTCAGATGACATGATCTATACATAGAAGAACCCAAAGAGTCCACTAAAAGCCTTATAGAAATGACAAATCAATACAGTAAAGTAGCAGGTTATAAAATCAGTATGCAATAAATAACAAAATCCATAGATAATATTATGCTTAGTGGTGTTTTTAAAACTAAAAGCTTTTCCCTTATTATCTGAAACAGGACAAACAAATATGTATAATATTACAACTTAATCACTTAATCACTTAATCACTTAATCCCCGTTATTCATCGATTTATTCGAGCGGGTGCCAGTAACGTCTCCATTCATCCCGGTTGCGTGCTAGCGTAGCCCAATGGTATCTGTTCGTTTTAGGAACATGTAGAGCCTCAAACCGATCATTTAGGGTCTTGACGAAGAAGTCTGACCATCTTATAGGTGGGCGTCCACGTGATCTTTTGATGTCTTGTGGAATCCAATCAGTAATGGCTCTAGTCCAGCGGTTGTCTGTAAACCTCATTACATGTCCAGCCCATCTGATTTTTGATGTCTTGGCAAATGAGACAGCGTCCCTGATTCTTGAGCGTTGACGAAGATCAGAACTCCGAATTCTATCTCTCATTTGAGTGAATCGTGATATTCCAAGCATAGTTCTTTCGATTCCTCTTTGAGAGACCCGAATAGTGTTCTCATCCTGTTTTCGTAGGGTCCAGGTCTCTGAGGCATATGTTAATGCAGGAAGAATAGTGGAATCAAAGAGATGTGCTCGTAGCTGGAGGTTCTTTGTCCTTTTAGTTATTTCTTCAATGCTCTTGAAGGCATTCCAAGCCGCTCTCTTCGTCCTGCGTAACTCAGGTGCCAGGTCATTCATCATGTTGATTTCTCGACCTAAGTATATATAACTGTTGCATTCGGAGATGGTGGTTCCGTTGAGAGCGAATGGAGCGTCAGGAACAAGGCTGTTTCTCATAAACATTGTCTTCGTAAGATTCAGCTGTAGTCCGACCTTTCCACACTCACGGTCAAAGTCCGCAAGCATTTGTGCCGCTTGGCTGATGTTTGGTGTTATTAGAACGATGTCATCAGCAAAGCGGAGGTGGTGTAGTTGCCGACCATCTATCTTCACTCCCATGTTTTCCCATTCTAGTCGTCGCATGATGTTCTCGAGGGTGGCACTGAAGAGTTTTGGTGAAATGGTATCACCCTGCCGAACACCTCTCTTGATATGGATGATTACTTCTTTGTAGAATGGTGAGATCTTGGTAGTGAATCCGCAATAGAGCTCACGAAGGATCCTGATGTATTGAGTTTGTACGCCCTGATTGGCTAGGGCTTCCATGACCGCTTCCGTCTCAACAGAATCAAAGGCCTTCTATTACAACTACTCTTTAAAAAATTGTTTTATTGAATAACTGTGAGTTACACAGTTACAAAGTAGTTTATGATTGGGTTTCAGTCATACCCTGTTCCAACACCATCTCTTCATCATTATACATTTCCAACCACCAATGTTCCAAGTTTCCTTCCAGCTACTTGCCCCCACCCCTTCCAGCCTGCCTCTATGGAAGTTTTCTTCTCTTTCTATCTCTCTCTCTTTCTTTCTCTCTCACTCGCTCACTCCTTCCTTTTGAGCATTATCACTTGCAATATAGGTACTAAAAGGTTGTCATAGGTTGCACTGCACTATCTGTACTGTGCTTCCATTATTTATTGATTTTTCTTGAGCGGGTACTAGTAACGTCTCCTTTGTGAGACTTGTTGTTACTGTTTTTGGCATATCAAATACACCACAGGGAGCTTGTGAGGCTCTGCCATGCGGGTGGGATACTCTCGGTAGCTTGCTGGACGACTCTCCAAGAAGGACAGAGGAACTGATGCATGCAAGGCAAATGACCTACCCGCTGTGCTATCATTCCAGCCCTATCAGAGGTTATCATACATATTCCTTTATCTCGTTTCAGCACTCAGTTCTTGTCCCGAGTGATCATTTCTAACTATCATTGTCATAATCATCCCTTCTCAATACTAAATTCCCTCTCCCCTGAACATGTGGCAAGCTTCCAACCATGGACCAGTCCTCCTGGCCCTCATTTCTACTGTTCAAGGTTATTAGTCTCACACTATGTCTTTTTTTTTAGTATCCCACAAGTGAGTACAGTCATTCTGTTTATCTTTTTTCCTCTGACTCATTTTATTCATCATGATACTTTCTATCTGCATCCATTTATAAGAAAATTTCATGACATGACTTTTTCTGGTGCCTGTATCATATTCCATAGTGTAGACATGCCATATTTTCTTTATACAGTCATCTATTGTTGGGTACTCATGTTTTTTTCCAGATTCCGGCTATTCTTACCACTATTTTTCAACATTTATTTAAGAAGCCCTAATCAAGCTTCACGCCCTACCAAGGTCAGGAGTTGCCCCCCATGAGTGACTCTCCGGCACAGCCATGGCTCCAGAAGCACAAGAACTTAATGCAGAGCCCGGCAGCTTGCAGCAGAAAAGTGAATTGACTATGTGTTAATCCACGCCACCATGCCTTCCCGGAGGGGAAAGGATGTTGCTCCCTTCCGCCTTTTTCCCTCTGGAAAGAAAGACGGCAGCCGTTCCGAAGCTTTATGGAAAGCCAGGTATGAGCCAGTCGTGATGGGGACACTGAACCTCATGGGAAGGGAGGCGTTCCTGGCTCGTCCTTCATGCCCTTCCGAGGTCAGGAGTTGCCCCCCACGAGCGGCTCTCCGGCACGGCCATGGCTCCAGAGCACAGAAACCAATCTTATAATTATCTGACTCTCAGCAGAAATACTTCCAGGCTTGATAAGTAAAATACCAGAAATCCAAAATCGCGGCCGTGCGACATCATTTGATTCATGTGACCAGCTGTAGAAAACAAATTATTTCACAGTGCCTTTTCAGCATGTCTGATTTGGGGGTGTAAACTCTAAATAATAATGGTGCATCTTTTGTCGAAACAATGAATCTAATCAAAGTAGATAGAGTGTTAACTAGAATTTATCTGCCTCACAGTCATTGGGAGGGTTGGGAGGGGGAGGTTTATTGGGGTTCTTCGTGGTGAAAAATAAGTATTGGTAAAGGGAAATGTGTTTGATATTTGCATGACCGAGACTTAAACCTGAAAGCTTTGTAACTTTTCCCACAGTGATTCAATAAATAAAAAAAAGAAGCCCTAATCAAGATGTATGAAATAAATCCACACTGATAAATATAAAGAATTTCCTATTTATTGGTGACATAAATGAACAGAAAACCCTAAAGACTCATCAAAAATGTTCTATAAATAATTAGTTTGGTAGATTGGTGGAATAAAATATTAACATGCAAAAATATGTTGCATTTATAAGAACTGCATAAAAATGCGATGTCTGGGGTACATCTATAACAAAAGAGGTTAAAGACTAAAGACTAAATGATGAAAATTGAAAGGCATTACTACAAGAAATATTTTAAAAAGTCAAGAAATCCTGTACTCATGGATTAGAAGAACATACATTACTGACATGCTCATTTTACCTAAAGCAATCTGCAATTTCAACAAAACAAATCAAGTTTTTAAAAAATCACCCAATGTAAGAATCCACCAAACTTCAAATAGACAAATTTCTTCTGAGGGAAGAGAAGAAAAATGAATCATTATGCACCCGGCTGCAAACTAGCAAGCACCAACTTCAAACTATCAAACTTCAAACTATCAAGGACCTAGAGAGATGATATAGGGATTAAGGTCCATGCCTTGCATGTGTCTAACACCAGTTCAACACCTGGAACCACATGTTTCCCTGAGCATCTCCAGACACAGCTCTAGAGGACCTCCAAGTACCACTGTAAGTTGCCCTGCAGGCCCTGGAGTGCCACAGTGTCTGAACATCACCATGTCTTTAGGTCTTTCCACATAAACTGTGGGCCTGATATTTTATACTCCACAAACGAGTACAGTCCTTATATCTGTCCCTCTCTTTCTGACTCATTTCACATAGCATGGTACACTCCATGTCTATCCACTTATAAGAAAATTTCATGATTTTATCTCTCCTAATAGCTGCATAGTATTCCATTGTGTAGATGTACCAAAGTTTCTTTAACCCTTTGTCTGTTATCAGGCACTTGGGTTGTTTCCAGATTTTGGCTACTGTAAACAGTGCTACAATGAACATATCGGTACAGATGTCACTTCTACTGTGCTTTTTTGCACCCTCGGAATATATTCCCAGAAGTGGTATTGCGGGGTATATGGGAGGAATTGGTCAGGATGGGAGATGGGTGCCGAAAGTAGATAAAGGACCAAACATGATAACCTCTCAGTATCTGCATTGCAAACCAAATGCCCAAAAGTAGAGAGAGAGTATGGGGAATATTGTCTGCCATGGAGGCAGTAGAAGGGTGGGAAAGGTGGAGATATACTGGGGATATTGGTGGTGGGAAATGTGCACTGGTGGAGGGATGAGTGTTTGATCATTATATGATTGTAACTCAAACATGAAAACTTGTAACTAAATCTCATGTTGAATCAATAAAATTATAAAAGTAAATAAATTTTTTAAAAATATGGGCCTGGTTGCAAAGAATCATTTGATCTTCTAGCTTCCTGAGCACTGCTGGGGAGCCCCCAAATAAAAAAATTTAAAAATTAGTAGGTAAGTTTTATGCTTTCTTATTTATTTACTGCTTTGGGGGCCACATCAGGTGATGATTGGGGGTTTCTTCTGGCTCTGAGCTCAGGAGTTACTGCTGGCATTGTTCAGGGACCATGTGGAATACTGGGAATCAAATTTGGGTTAATCACATGCAGGGCAAATGCCCTACTTGATGTACTATTGCTCCAGCCACTCCCATAGCTGATTTAATGTTATGAAGATATTTGAGTATTGGCGACCTTGGAAAAATCACTTGAATAGTTTGGGTTTCTCACCAGGAAATCAGATGTAATGAGGGAACTCTTCCTAGATCCATTTCTACTCTAATGGATCCAAATTCACTAGTGTACATTCTTAGCTATGAAATTATGATAGGTCTACAGGGATGTGAATAATGAATTCAGAAGGGACAGAGAAACTTGAGCAGGTTAGCTATGACAAAATCTCCATGACAACCATGACTCCAGAGAGCAAGTGCCTGGGGAATTGTCTTTCCTTATTTGCCTCTGTCCTTATGTACACAACTTAGAGGCTCTCTATAATGGACATCTTTCTTGTGCATGGCGTGTCTGTCTCTTGGCTAACAACTTCCATCTTGGAGTCAATAGGTTCCATCCTGGAAAACTGAGGGAGAACCAAATACACCATTTTAACATTTAGCAAGAATTCTGTCCTCCGTGGGATTTTAGTCAAGGTGAGAAATCTGGTTTTAGAGAGAATAGTGGTTTCTAGTTTTCTATGTAGAAAAAGTTTGATGGTCCTCAAACACTGACTTTATTAACTATTCACTCTCTATGTCTCTCAGTCTCTGCCTCTGTCTCTCTTTCTCTCCCCCACCTGTAACCTTTACTTGTTCTTCCATTATTCATTTCCAAATTTGATAGCACTGTAGCACTGTCCTCCCATTGTTCATCAATTTGCTTGAGTGGGCACCAGTAACGTCTCCATTGTGAGACTTGTTTTCACTGTTTTTGACATATTGAATATGCCACGGGGAGCTTGCCAGGCTCTGCCGTGAGGGTGGGATACTCTCGGTAGCTTGTCGGGCTCTCTGAGACAAATGGAGAAATCTCACCAGGGTCGACAACATTCAAGGCAAAACACCCTACCTGCTGTGCTATCGCTCCAGCTTCAAAAAATAGAAAAATTTCTAACCTATTCAGGGTGAATAGTAAGATCCAGAAATGCACTCTTAAGGATGTGATCTCTCTGTGTGTATGTGCGTGTGTGTGTTTTGTTTTGTTTGGGGACCATACCAGGCAACGCTCAGAGGTTACTCCTGTCTCTCCCTTCAGGAATTACTCCTAATGGCATTCAGAGGACCATATAGGATTCCTGGATTGAATGCATGTCAACCACATGAAAGAAAAATGTCCTAGTCATTATATTCTTGCTCTGGCCCCACGGATGTGATCTTAAATCCTGCTAACTTCTATTTTTTCTTACTTATAAAATAAAATAATTTGATCAGCTAGAGTTAACTGGGATCAATGTCTATAAAAACTGACATATTGCAGAAATTATTCGAGAATTAAATCAACAAGTATAATTTTTCAAATTTGAGAAAAATATACAAGGCCACTAAATCAGGGTGCTAAAAAACTTCATAAGGATTGTGATAGATCTTTTGAAATAGTTCAAGTACATTTCCAGTGTCATCTTTGAAGATTCTGAAGTCTCAAAAGACTAGACTGGGTGGCACAGTTAACAGAGATGGTCCTCTCCAGGCACATGTATAGTTGGATTCATTGTCTTTTTGAACTTTTCTATATTGTGTTGCTGTTCTTCACTTAGCGACATCCTGGATTTTATAAGCAGATGTTGTACACTGCAGAAATTCCAGAACTCGATACATGCTAAGTCTATGAGGACTGGAAAGGGTTTTAATTTGTTAAATCTACTTGGTGAAAAATCTTGTGAATATTTATATCGATCACCTTTCCTTCTCTAAAATTTCTTAGGAGATGATGGTGTGCAAACACTTATTCAAAGAAAGTGAATATATTAAATTTTCCCTGTTTTATTTTCAAATTTTAACACATTATAACATTCCCTGAGTAAGACAGTCCACAACCCTTACCCTTCTCTGGTGCTTATGAGTTATGTTGACTATTTGCAGCTATGGAGCCATTGTGCCCGTGTTTCCAGAATGTAAGTTAAACGAGTTAATTTGATTTAATTTTATAGTAACATACTTTTTTTTGGTTGGGGGACTACACTCAGTGATGCTCAGGTATTATTACTCCTGGCCCTCCTCTTAGGGATCATTCCTGGTGGTGCTTGAGGGGGCATAGGGGATGCTGGGGATTGAATCGGGGTTGACTACATGCAAAGTAAGAGCCCTAACTACTGTACTATCATTCTGGCCCCAAATTTTATAACAAAACACTTTTATTTTGATAAATATAAAAATATGTCTTTTACGGACATACTGTGTGTGTGTGTGTGTGTGTGTGTGTGTGTGAGAGAGAGAGAGAGAGAGAGAGAGAGAGAGAGAGAGAGATGTTTAGGGCTTAGAACATAGACTTTTCCAGGATGGAAAAATCTCAAATAGATAATTTTAATTCACAAACAAACAAACAAACACAGTCCTTCATTGTTCATCGATTTGCTCGAGCGGGCCCAGTAACAACATTTGCACGAAAGGCAAATGCCCTACCGCTGTGCTATTGCTCTAGCCCTAACACTGTATATACTGAAGTAAGCAATGCAAATATTTTTTAAAAATAAATACTGTCAAATAAAGCACCTTGCATTGACTTAAACAGGTTGTAAAGACTCAGCAAAAGATTGTGTTGAGTTATCTGTATCATCTTTACTGTGCTTCTGGTCACTCGCACACATCACAAGCAGCCCCTGGAAGTTGATGTGGTTCCCCTACCTCCTCAATCTAAAGACAAAATAATTTGTGTGATTTTTACCTGGATGGCCACAGGTGATGTGATTTTCCTATACAGAGGACTAAATCTACATCAGCCTGGAGCAATGATGCCTGACTCTCTACTGGGTCAATGATGTCTCTGGAATTCTCCCAAATTAACTTATAGGACTAAAGCACCCCTAGAATTCCCATCTACGGCTATAGCTATCATTCATTGCTATGTCTAATTAGTCCATGATACTAATAGTCAACACTTATATGACAATTGTTGAGGAATTAAGCTGAGCAATACAATTAAACGGTAACATTGTAAAAGTTTAAGTGTATAATACAGAATTTCACATATATAAATATTGCAAAATATCACTATAAAATTATTTAATGTGTTTTGCCTCACAAACTTACAATTTCCCCTTTTGATTATGATTTAGATTTATTCTCAGAAACTTTCAAGTGAATAACAAAATATTAGTCACTGTGTTGTTTATTCTTATGTGTTCCTGATATTATTTATCTTCTGATTGGAAACATGAACAATTTACCCATGTACACACAATTTTACAGCATCTCCTTCTCTGTTTCTTGAACCACAAGTATATGTTTCTGCAGGCTTTTTGAGTAAAGTTCCAAATATAAGAGAGATCATTTGTATTTGTTTTTTCATTTTTCATATGACATAGTATAATGCTGTTATATTAGTTAATGTCATAAAGACAGAATTTTAAAGATTTTACATTTATTTTACTTATTCTTTTCATAATAGAGGTAACATGATTGCAATAGTTTTAATATTCATGATTTTGGTATCCAGTTACTGCGCCTTCAACAAAGTGTCAGAAACCCACCTCCTTATTTTACTTCTAGTTCTCTTCTTCCTTCTCAAAATGCCATCTGCACTCACCTACCCGTCAGTTCTTGGTAATCTCAGTTCTGTAGTTAAAGTCCAAGGGTTATTATAACTACCTGCTCTATATTCCCTTGCTTCTATCCCCATTCCTGCATAATATTCTATTGTATATATATCCAACAACTTCTTGATTTTTAATCTGTATTTGAGCATTTGGGTTATTTCTATACTTTGGCTATTGCAGTAAGTACAGCAATGGATATGGGTGTGCATTTATTTTTCTAAATTATTTTTATTTTTAATTATTTTAAGGCCAACTCTAGCTTTCACATGCCCTTTATAATGTTTACTCAACATTTATATTCTTTATATTACAGTGTCATGCCCTTTCTCATAGTTTTTCCTCAACTTAAAGTTATGTCATCTATTCGATCATGTTCTTTTTTAAAAATTTTTATTAGTGAAACACCATGAAGTGCAGTTGTAGACTTACAAATTTTTGTGCTTGGGTTTCAGTTATAAAATGATTGAGCACTCATCCCTCCAGCAGTGTCCATTCCCCACCTCCAGTGCTCCCAGTATCCTTCCCACCTCTTCAACCCCCATCCCACCCCACCCCTGTGGCAGGGCATTCCCTTTTGTTCTCTCTCTCCTTTTGGGTGCTGTGGTTTGCAAAAGAGGCATTGAGTGGCAATCATGTTCAGTCTATGGTCTACTTTCAGCATGCATCTCTCATCCTGAGAGTATCCTCCCAACACCCTTTACTTGGTGTTTCCCTCGCTATCTGAGCTTCCTTCTCCCCTAGCATGCGTGGCTGGCCTCCAAGCAATGGATTGAACCTCATGGTAATCTTATCTTGGCTATTCTTGGGCTGGAGCTATAGCACAGCGGTAGGACTTTTGCCTTGTGTGCAGCCAGTCTAGCCAAGCCAGGTTCGATTCCTCTGCCCCTCTCAAAGAGCCTGGCAAGGTACCAAGTGTATCTTGTCTGCACGGCAAGGCTATGCAAGCCTGGCAGGCTATCCGTGATGTATTCAATATGCCAAACACAGTAACAATAAGTCTCAAAAAATGGAGATGTTACTGGGCCCATTCGAGCAAATTGATGAACAAAGGCAGGACATTCTTGGGTGTTAGTCTCCCAATTTGTAACTTTATATTCCTCAGATGAATGCAATCTTTCTATGTCTGTCCCTCTGTTTCTGATTCATTTTGCTTAGCATGATACTTTCCATGTAGTACTACTTGTATGTAAATTTCATGACTTCATCTTTTCTAACAGCTACATAGTACTCCATTGTGTAGGTGTACCAAAGTTTCTTTAACCAATCATCTGTTCTCAGGCACTCAGGTTTTTTCCAGATTTTGGCTACTGTGAATAGTGCAGCAATGAACATAGAAGTGCAGATGTCATTTTGACTGTACTTTTTTGCCTCTCTGGGATATATTCCCAGGAGTGGTATTGCCTGGTCAAATTGGAGCTCAATTTCTAATTTTTGGAGAATTGTCCATACTGTTTTCCAAAAGGGCTGAACCAGTCGGCATTCCCACCAGCAGTGAAGAAGAGTCCCTTTCTTGCCACATCCACACGAACACTGACTGCTTTTGTTGTTTTGGATGTGGGCCAGTCTCTGTGGTGTGAGATGATATCTCATTGTTGTTTTTATCTGCATCTCCCTGATGATTAGTGATATAGAGCACTTTCTCAAGTGCCTTTTAGCCATTTGGATTTCTTCTTTGGGAAAGTTTCTGTTCATTTCATCACCCCATTTTTTGATGGGGTTAGATGTTTTCTTCTTGTAGAGTTCAACCAGTGCTTTGTATGTCCTTGATATCAATCCTTTATCAGATGGGTATTGGGTAAATATCCTTTCCCATACTGTATATTGCCTTTGTATTCTGGTTATTGTATCTTTTGAGGTGCAGAATCTTCTTATTTTAAGATAGCTCCATTTGTTTATCTCTGTTTCCACTTGATTGGTCAGTGGAGTGTCATCTTTGAAGATACCATTAGCCACAATATCCTGGAGGATTTTGCTGACCTTGTCTTCAATGTATCTTAAAGATTTTGGCCTGATGTTGAGATATTTAATCCATTTTGATCTGACTTTTGTGCATGGTGTTAGGTTAAGGTCTACGCCTTTTTTTTTTTGTATGTGGTTGTCCAGTTATGCCAGCACCATTTGTTGAAGAGGCTTTCCTTGTTCCACTTCACATTTCTTGTTGAGCATGTTCTTGTGTCAGCCTAATTGATATAAACTTAGTGCTGTTTTTGTGTGTCCCTTAGGGTCTAATAGTTTGTGGCTTCATTATATTTATTTTGAGAAGTTCTTTATTTTTCTTTGCTATCCTCTTTGACCTAATGTTTGACAATATATTGCTTAATTTCCAAATGTTTGAGTTTTCCACATTTTTGTTTCAGGTTAATTTTTACCTTCGTGGTATTGTGGTATAAGAAGAAACTTGTTCTGATGTCTAATTTTGATGACTTCCTGGATTCTTGAGTTGTATCTCAGCATGTGGGACATTTGAAAAATGTTCAGTGTATCCTGATGAATGTTCCATGTTCACTCTAGAAGAGCATGCATTCAGGCTTTGGAGGTGAAGGGTCCGCTAATTGTCTATGAACCCCACTCTTCTAATTTCTCATTTAAGGCTCTAGCTTCCTTAGTTTTATATTTATTTAGTTGTAAATTTTTTCCTAGGGATGAGAGGGGATATTAAAGTATTAAGCTATTATAATATTTCAATGTATTTTCCATTCCTATTAACAATGTCTTTATTAACTTAGTTACCCCCTTCACTTGAGTCATAAATGTTATTAAGAGTTCATTCTTCTAGATCTATTGCTCCCTGACCCAATACACAATACCCATCCTATCTCTTATCCACTTTTTTAGTCTGGATTATAGTGATACTTGATAAAGTTTGTTTGTTTATGCTATTTTTAGGTTATCTTTGGCATATTGGATTGTTTTCCAACTTTTCACTCTGAACTTGTTTTTATTGTGAAAGTTTGAGTGTGTTGCTTGTAAACAGGAAAGGTTGCTTCATGCTCCTTCTTATCATTAAATAGTTTTCGACAATTTGACAATATTTAGTGTTATATTAGGTATTTTGGCCATTTGTCATCATTCTTTTGGATTTTACTTTTTTTACTACTTGCATTTTGATGATGATCTTTTATGCTTTCATCTCCTTTCATTTACAGCAAACTGTAAGGTTTCATCTTACAAGTGCATAGTGTCCCATTGTGTATATATGCCAGGTTTTTTTTCTCTACTCATATGTTACTAGACATTTTCGTTGCTTACATATGTGCTAGCTTTTGTACTTAGTACTGCAATGAACATAGGTGCTAAAATATCTTGTTTTATGAATTCATGCTTTTGACTTATCAAAGTAGATATTAAGAAGCGGAAATTCTGGGTCATGTGGAAGCTCTAGACTTAGTATTTTGTAAGAAGACTCTGTACTGTTTTCCAGTCTTTGATAATAGAATGTTTCTTAATTTCCATTAATGTTGTTTTAAGCATCCTAACACGTTCACAAATATAGGTCACTAATCTCTAGGAATTCAGTGCTCCTGATCTATAATTGGGAACTATTGAAAAGTTATAGCTTGATAAGATAATTCAGTAAAACCATTTGTATATATTGCCATTTTGCATGAGAAGAAACTAAAGGGTACATGTATGGCATTATACGAAATACAGAGATAAGCTCAGAAGATTATTCAAAATTGTACTTCTAGTCAGATGCATTTCTGGTAAAAAAAATACTCACTTTTGTGTTTTTGAGCAGAGTAATTTTCTCTTTTCATCTTTTTTTTTTCAGCAGATGGAATCAAGTACTTCTATGGAAATAGATAGAAATTACACATCATCAGTGGTCATGTTTGTTTTCTTGGGAATCACAGATGAAAAAGAGTTGCAGTTCATTCTCTTTCCGGTCTTTCTGGTGGTTTATCTTGTGACATTATTCTGGAACCTTAGTCTCGTTATACTTATCAATATGGACTCTCACCTGCATACGCCCATGTACTTTTTTCTCAGCATTTTGTCATCTATAGATGTCTGCTATTCTTCTACCATCTGCCCCAGAATGCTTTCAGATTTCTTCAAGGATGATAAAACAATTTCCTTTATTGCCTGTGCTACCCAGTACTTTTTTGCAGCTTGGATGGGTCAGACTGAGTGTTGTCTCCTGGCTGCCATGGCCTATGACAGGTACGTGGCCATTGGTAACCCTCTGCAGTACTCAGCCATCATGGCGCCTGGGCTCTGTCAGAAGATGGTGGCTGGGGCCCTTGGAACTGGTTTCATCTGTAGTTTGCTTGAGACAATTCCTGCCTTTCGTATGTACTACTGTGGACCAAATGTCATTCAACATTTCTTCTGTAACATATCTGAGATTATTATCTTGTCTTGCTCTAGTCCCTTCATCACCCAAATGATTCTGTTTTTGGCCATTTTATTTGTTGGCTTTGGTTCTTTCCTTGCTATTTTGCTATCCTATGGTTTCATCACAGCATCCATCCTAAAAATGTCTTCCATCAAAGGCAGCCTTAAGGCCTTCAATACCTGTGCCTCACATTTGGCAGTTGTAGCACTCTTCTATGTCCCAGTCTTCTTTGTTTACTTACATCCTCATTCTAGACACTCTGAAAAGCAGGACAAAATGCTGTCAGTTTTCTATATTATCATTACTCCCATGCTAAACCCTCTAATCTATAGTCTGAGGAACAAGGAGATCAAACAGGCACTCAAGAGGATGTTAAAGAGGGCTAGACATTTTCCTCAATGAGATAAAAGTTAGTAACGCTTCCTCAATGAGAAGAGAGCAGAAAACAAACAAATACAAACAGAGCATTTTGAAAGTATCACAGTCAGCACTACTTTTTAATTTTCTTGAGCTTTCTGTTTCAAATAAAAATAATTTTATTTTCATGTAAAGATATATATGTGATTCATAACTTATGTGCCCAGAGAAGTTGGTAACTACATACATCTATGAGGGAACACACAAGTTAAGTTTCTTTCACTTGTTGAAAAAGTTCAAGTACTAATTTTCCTTTGGAAAACACGAATATTTGAGATTCTAGCATAGATGACACAGTGATCATATCTGTTTTACTCTAAGCAATGGTGGTGATGGTCATACTATTTCTTTTAAATTTCTTATTTGAGATTCTTGCATAGGTGACACACTGATCAGATTTGTTCTACTCTAAGCAATGGTGGTGATGGTCATACTATTTCTTTTAAAGTTCTTATATTACATTGTTTTTCTTAATTATTCAGAATTTCAGACTTTCTTAAATTAATATTGTCTCCATAGCCTCCATGGTGACAATATGCTCTGCATTTCATAAAGGAAATGGTCTTGCTTTGCTACATTCTCATATTAAAACCAACACTAACCTTTTATTCTCCAATTATTTTGTAAACTCTGTGCTTATATGTGATTGAGCATTTTCTGTGTGTGTGACAGAGAAAGACTACATAAACTATAGTTCTTGAGAAAAGTAGAAACATTCTGGAACTTATTTGCAGAATATGTTTGTGTGCATGCTATACTTAATCATGTTTCTTTTAATGATTGCTACATATTATCTTTTAAATATGTTGTACTATTTTTCAATTGTCTCACTGTATTTGCAGAGCATGTAATATGAAAAATTTTTTAGCCAGAATCAAGTTTGAAATTGTTAGATCACATTTTTATAATTTGATATCATACTTCAGAGTTTTTCCTATGGCAAATCATATAACTGTATATAAATTTATTTCTCTTATGCTTTTACTTCTGGTGAATTAGACCTTATGGAAAATACACTAAAGAAAGGACACAGATAAATAGTATAACAGCACAGTTTAGGCAACTAGAAAAAGATCAATAAAGGGAACTGAAAGAAAGCAGAAAGTAGGAAATAATAAAACAGCAGAAATCAATAAAATGTAAATCAAAGCAAGAACAAAAATTTAAAATATCAGTGAAACCAAAAGCAGAATTATTTTTAAAAAATTAAATAAGATTAACAAGCTTTTACGTAGACATACAAAGAGATAAGACCCAACCTTCTGCTTACTTGTCCACCAACCCAGGTGAGGCTTGCCTCTGGCTGATTTCACTGGGCCTATTCAGAAAGGGAGGCAGAGCCCCTTCCTTTTGGGTGGGTACCAGCAGTTTCCACACCCAGACTGCATCATATTAAGGTCTCATACCTCAAAACCTGAAACATACTGCTCACAGTTATTCTTCCTGTCATTCTGTGGGAACAGGGAGAGAGACAGAAAGCAACCTCTAGCTAATTCCTTATCACCTTCCTGGGGGATTAACAACAAAAATTCTGATGGGGGTGTGTGGTATTTAGAATGTTATATGCATGAAACTCCATCATTGGTTGTTTTGTAACTGCAAATCAGGGTGAATCAAATAAAAAATATATTTAGAAAATAAACAGAAGACACAAAGAACTGGAAATACATTTTCTACTCAATTTAACAACTTTTACTGCTAAAATAGCCATCCTACCAAAACTCTACACAATTTCAATGCAGTCCCCACAAAAGGTCCCATGGCATAATTTAAGAATATGGAGGATATACTGTTAAAATTTATTTTGAGAAATCAAATTTGCAGAATAGTGGCCAAATCAATAGTACAGTGGAAGGTAGATGACAGAGTTTTGATAACCAACACTGCATATGGTCCCCAGAACACCACCAGGAGTGTTCCCTGAGCTTAGAGCTACCCCAAAAAAGACAATTACAAAAAAACCCCACAAAAATCCTACCAGGATGGCCAAAGAAATACATGGATAAAGAAGATGGGAGCTTTTATCTCTCCCACTTTAAATTATAATACAAAGATGTAGTATTTAAGATTGTATGACACTGGAATAAAAGTAGATTGTGAGGCTTGTAATTGAGAGCCTTAAGACAGATCATGTGAGTTATGGACATCTAAAAGGCCTTTTTAACGAACAATGTTTGGAAAACTGGTTAGCTACATGCAAACAAAATGATCAAATTTTAATCCCCATGTTTTGTCATATCATTTGTATGACTTGTCCTACCATTGATCATCGATTTGCTCGAGCGGGCGCCAGTAATATCTCCATTCATCCCTGTTGAGTGCTAGTGTAGCCCAATGACATCTGCTCACTCCAGGAACATGAAGAGTCTCAAGTATGACCATCTTGTAGGTGGGTGACCACATGTTCTTTTGATGTCCTGTGTAATCCAATCAGTAACACCTTTAGTCCAGCAGTTGTCTCTTAATGGCATTACATGTCCAGCCCCATCTGATTTTCGATGCTTTAGCAAACGAGCTAGCATCCCTGATTCTTGATCATCTATGGAGGTCGGAACTCCAAATTCCTTCTCTCACATGAGTGAGGTGTGATATTCTAAGCATAGCTCTTTCTATTCCTCTTTAGGATACCCGAATAGCATTCGTATCCTGTTTTGTCATATACAAAAATTAATTCAACACGAAAAATGGATCTCAATATTAGACCCAAATTTCTAAGTTACAATGAGGAAAGCATAAACAGAACTCTATATAATATTGATTGTATAAGAATCTTCAATGACTCAATACCAATCATCAAGCAAACAGAAGCAAAAATAAATAGAACCGCATCAAATTCAAAAGCTCCTGCATTATAAAGGAAACAATGATTAAAAGATAACCTATGGACTAAAACAAAAAGGTACCCCTGAATTGGGAGAAAATATTTACTAATCACATATCTGACAAAGAGTAACTACACAAGATTTTTAAAAGCTTAAATATTTAACAGGGGGTATAGTGCCACCAGCAGATCAATCTGTACCTGTAGGGGGAGAGCATCAGCAGCCTGATGGTGTCTTCAGACTTCCTGATACCTCAAAATTGCCACTGTGCCTTTGGACAGACCCCAACAACTTGGGACCAAGTTTACCAAGAAATTAAATGGCCAAAAGTTAGGTATGTGGGAGCCACACTCACACACCACCTCTGGGTCAGCTATATAAGCTCATTTATTGGTCTTATTTCAGACCCATAAATCTCGAAAGAGATCAAAAGCTACAGTTAGGGCCTGAGGTGTAGCACTCTACGGACAGGTGCACCCTGCAGGGCATAAACCAATAGTTTATTTCTATGGAAACAAGGGCCATGATCTAGACACACACACACACACACACATACACACACACAAAAACCCGAGTAGCTCACTGCAAAGATGCCTCAGGACATTAAGCCAGGTCAACTTCACTCAGATGGTAGCAGGCTTTGTCCCACATCTGTCCCCTAAAAAAAACCTGGTGACCACCAACTTCCAGAACTCAATGAGAAGTGCATGTGTGTGGGTTCATTGATGGCAAACTTCAGGCCTCAAGGGATAAGGGTTGGGCCAATTCCTCTCATTCCCCCCTTCCCCATGGAACCCTAGAGGTTATGCCCACAAACTGCCTCCGGCTGCTACTTTAGTTTAACCATGATTCAGAGACACACAAAAGAATATCTGAACCAAGCAGCTCACTGGAGAGATTTCTCCAGATCCTAGTTATCTAAAATTTTAGAATAGTTATATTCAAAACAAGCAATACAAAAGAGAGTATGGGGATGATTTTCTGCCATAGAGGCAATGGTAGGTGTGGGATAGGGGGGGATACTGGGGACCTTGGTGGTGAAGATGTGCACCATTGGAGGGTTGGGTGTTTGTTAATTGTGTGACTGAAACTCAAACAGGAAAACTTTGTAACTGTATTTCATGGTGATTAAAAAAATAATAAAAACAATAAAATTAACATTCTGAATAAAAAAAAATTAATGTGGAGTTCATGCCTAATTCAATCCACTTAATCAATGGCTTAATGAATAGCAGTACTCCTATATAAAAAAAAATTAGCAACAAAAACTTGACTAAAAAATGCACACACACACACACACACACACACCACACACACACGAAAAAAAAAAAACAGGGAGGAGAGCTAAATGGAGACTTTCTCAGAATAAAAATACAGATGTCCAGATATGTATATTAAAAAGTGCTCTTCATTTTTGGTCATCAGAGAAAAGAAAGCCCAAACAACAATAAGATATTACCTCACACCAGTGAGACTGGTTCACATTAAAAACAGTAGAAACAACCAGTGTTAAAGGACACCCTAGCAATTCCAAACAGGTACAGCCCGCCCCCAAGGGCCTGGGACCCTCTCTGGACATGCGCAGCTAGATCCAGCTCCTAGAAAGCCGGTTTTCAACCCCTGATCTGCGCGGGACAGGCACAGAGGCCCAGCTCTGGGCAACAAAGCTGAACGACTCCAATTCCAAACAGGTACAGCCCGCCCCCAAGGGCCTGGGACCCTCTCTGGGCATGCGCAGCTAGATCCAGCTCCTAGAAAGCCGGTTTTCAACCCCTGATCTGCGCGGGACGGGCACAGAGGCCCAGCTCTGGGCAACAAAGCTGAACGGCTCCAATTCCAAACAGGAGACGTTCCCAACTCCTCGCCCAGTGCCAGGGACTCTTTTCGGAGCTGCGGCTGCTAACGCGGCCATGAAATATTTTCCCACTACGTATGCCATAGGAACCATAAGCTACCTTCTTAGATGGAAACTTCTCTATTTTAGCTCAGCCACTAGAAACACAGTAGCCAATAACTCATAAGCCTATCTTAACTCACACTGCATATCAAGCAAAATAGTAACAGTGAACGTGAAGGACTAAACCACACCTCTCATAATGGTAAAGCAATGCAAAAGCCCACCAAACTTTCATATTGAAGAGTCTAGCCCAGATGACACCAACAGTACTGTAGTGTTAGACAACCTCTCTGACAAGGAATTCAGAAGGGAGCTACTTAGGATGCTTAGGGAATTAAAAGAAACAATGGAAAGCAATGCCAATAGAAGACAAGAGGATCTGAAGGCAGAAATGAGGAAAATTAAATCAGAAATGTCAGACCTGAAAAATCTCGTAGGCGAATTGAAAAGCTCAGTGGAAGGCCTCAGCAGCAGAGTAAGAGCTGCTGAGAACAGAATCAGTGAGCTCAAAGATGAAGTTCAGAGACTCTCCAGAAAAGAGCAGAAAATGGAAAAGAGACTCACAATTCGGGAACAGATGGCAAGAGAAGATCGTGATGAATCCAAGAGGGGTAACATAAGAATTATTGGAGTCCCAGAGATACAGGAAGAAAACCTTGATGAAGAAGAAACTGTCAAAGACATCATTGCTACAACGTTTCCAGAGCTGAAGAAAACTTGTGACCACATTCAGGAGGCCTGAAGGGTACCAGCTAGAAGAAATCCGAATAAAAATACCCCAAGACACATTCTAATCAAAATGACCAAAACCTTAGACAGAGACAAAATTCTGAAAGCAGCAAGATCGAAGAAAGAAATCTCTTACAAAGGAGCATCCTTAAAATTCACAGCTGATTTTTCTGATGAAACCCTCATGGCCCGAAAACAGTGGTGGGACATAGTAAAAAAACTCAACGAAATAAATGCCTCCTCAAAAATACTTTTCCCAGCAAGACTCTCATTCATAATAGAAGGAACAACACACAGTTTCACAGACAAACAACAGCTCAGGAACTTCATAGACTCAAAACCATGGTTACAAGAACAACTAAATGGGCTACTTTAAGGCAAGAAAGGGCCCTCAAATACACCAAATTTTAACAGAACAATGGGACAAAATCCCATAACAATAATCTCTCTCAATGTCAATGGGCTAAATGCACCAATTAAAAGACATAGAGTGGCAGGATGGATTAGAAAATTGAACCCAACATTCTGCTGCCTGCAAGAAACGCATCTCAATAGTCAAAGCAAACACAGACTCAGAGTCAAAGGCTGGAAAACAATCCTACAGGCAAACAGCTCCCATATAAAAGCTGGGGTAGCCATCCTAATATCAGACCACATCGATTTCAGAGTGAGGAAGGTCATAAGAGACAGTGAAGGCCATTTCTTATTGATCAAAGGATCTGTACAACAGGAAGAACTTACAATAATAAAAGTATATGCACCTAATGAGAGACCAGCAAAGTACTTAAAACAACTACTCATAGAATTGGAAAAAGACATCAAGAGCAACACAATACTAGTGGGAGACTTCAACACCACTTTGTCACCTCTTGATAGATCAACCAGACTCAAGATTAGCAAGGACATACTTCATCTGAGGGAAACAATGGAAGAAAGGGACTTAGTAGATATATACAGGACACTTCACCCACAAAAAGCTGAATACACATTCTTCTCAAGCGTACATGGAACATTCTCCAAGATAGACCAAATGCTGAGCCACAAAACATGCCTCCATAAAATTAAGAAGATAGAGATTGTATCAACAATCTTCTCAGACCATAATGCACTGAAATTAGAAGTAAATCACACGCAAAAACAGAAAACTAAATCAAACACCTGGAAATTAAACAGTGCACTATTGAACAACGAGTGGAATAGACAGGAAATCAAAGAGGAAATCAAAAGATTCCTAGAAACGAATGAAAATGAGAACACGAGTTACCAAAACTTATGGGACACGGCAAAGGCTGTGTTAAGAGGAAAGTTTATAGCTCTACAAGCATTCCTCAGGAAGGAGGAGCAAGCACACATAAGTAACCTAACCGCACAGCTTAAGAGCTTGGAGAAGGACCAAAAAAAGGAGCACAACCCGAACAGGAGAAAGGAAATAATAAAACTCAGAGCAGAGATTAACGAGATGGAAACCCAAAAAACAATCCGAAAGATCAATGAAACCAAGAGCTGGATCTTTGAGAAAATTAACAAGATCGATAAGCCTCTAGCAAAACTCACAAAGAAAGGGAGAGAGAAAACCCTAATAAACAGAATCAGAAATGAAAAGGTGGTCATTACAACAGAAACCATAGAAATTCAGAGGATCCTCAGGGAGTACTTTGAGAAGCTTTATGCCACGGAACATCAAAACCTCGAGGAAATGAATAAATTCCTAGACTCCTACAGACTCCCAAGGCTGAACCAAGAAGACCTGGAATACCAGAACAGACCTATCACCATCAAGGAAATTGAAATGGTAATAAAAAGTCTCCCCAAGCACAAAAGTCTTGGCCCGGATGGATTCACTAGTGAATTCTTCCAAATCTTTAAAGAGGACTTACTCCCAATGCTCTTTAAGCTTTTCCACGAAATTGAAATATCAAAAACACTTCCAAACAGTTTCTACGAAGCAAATATCACACTGATACCAAAAGCAGACAGAGATACCACAAAGAAAGAGAATTACAGACAGATATCCCTGATGAACACAGATGCAAAGATCCTCAACAAACTACTAGCAAATAGAATCCAACTACTCATCAAAAAGATCATACACCATGACCAAGTAGGATTCATCCCAGGGATGCAAGGATGGTTTAACATTCGAACATCAATCAACATAATCCATCATATCAACAAAAGAAAAGATAAAAAGCATATGATTATATCAATAGATGCAGAGAAAGCATTTGACAAGATCCAGCACCACTTAATGATGAAAACCCTAGCCAAAATGGGTATAGAGGGGACCTTCCTCAACATAATTAAAGCCATCTACCACAAGCCTACAGCAAGCATCATCCTCAATGGGGAAAAACAGAGAGCCTTCCCTCTAAGATCAGGGACCGGACAGGGATGCCCACTCTCTCCAATGCTGTTCAATATAGTACTGAAAGTACTTGCAATAGCGATTAGGCAAGAAAAAGATATTAAGGGCATTCAGGTAGGAAAGGAAGAAATCAAGCTCTCACTATTCGCAGATGATATGATACTCTACTAAGAGAACCCAATAACCTCCACAAAAAAACTCCTAGAAACAATAGACTCGTATAGTAAAGTTGCAGGTTATAAAATCAATAACCAAAAGTCCATGGCTTTCCTATACGCAAACAGTGAGAGAGAAGAAAGCAACATGAAAAAAAAATCCCGTTCACAATTGTGCCCCAGAAAATCAAGTAACCTGGGAATCAGCTAAACTAAGGAAGTAAAGGACCTATACAAAGAAAAATACAAAACGCTACTTCAGGAAATAAAAGAGGACATGAGGAAATGGAAAGATATCCCCTGCTCATGGGTCGGGAGACTTAACATTGTCAAAATGGCAATACTACCGAAAGCATTGTATAAATTCAATGCAATCCCTATAAGGATACCCATGACATTCTTCAAAGAAATTAAGCAAACACTCCTGAAATTTATATGATACAATAAGCCCCCATGAATAGCTAAAGCAATTCTTGGGAAAAAAGAAAATGGGAGGAATCAACCTCCCTAACTTCAATCTGTACTACAAAGCAGTAATAATTAAAACAGCATGGTACTGGAACAAAGGCAGAACTGCAGACCAATGGAACAGGGTTGAATACACTGACATCTCCCCTCAATCATATGATCATCTAATCTTTGATAAAGGTGCAAGTAATGTGAGGTGGAGTAAGGAAAGCCTCTTTAATAAATTGTGTTGGCATCACTGGACGGCTACATGCAAAAAAATAGGCTCAGAACTCTGCATAACACCATGTACAAAAGTAAGATCAAAATGGATTAAAGACCTCAACATCAGACCAGAAACCATAAGGTACATTGAAGATAAAGTTGGCAAAACCCTCCATGACATTGAAGTTAATGGTATCTCAAAGATGCCACGCCACTGGCCGAGCAAGTGAAAACAGAGATAGATAAATGGGACTATCTTAAACTAAGAAGCTTCTGCACCTCCAAAGAAACAGTGACCAAAATACAAAGACAGTCTACAGAACGGGAAAGGATATTCACCGAATACACATCTGACAAGGGGTTGATATCCAGGATATACCAAATACTGGTTAAACTCCACAAGAAGAAAGCATCCAACCCCATCCAAAAATGGGGCAATGAAATGAACAGAATCTTTCTCAAAAAAGAAATCCGAATGGCAAAAAAGCACATGAGAAAATGCTCTACATCATTAACCATCAGGGAGATGCAGATCAAAACCACAATGAGATACCATCTCACACCTCAGAGACTGGCCCACATTCAAAAGAGCAAAAGCAACCGATGCTGGCGTGGATGTGGCGTGAGAGGGACAGTCCTTCACTGTTGGTGGGAATGTCCACTGGTTCAGCCCTTCTGGAAAACAGTATGGACGATTCTCAAAAAATTAGAAATTGAGCTCCCATTTGACCCAGCAATACCACTCCTGGGAATATATCCCAGAGAGGCAAAAATGTATAGTCGAAGTGACATCTGCACTTGTTTGTTCATTGCAGCACTCTTTACAATAGCCAGAAACTGGAAGAAACCTGAATGCCCAAGAACAGATGACTGGTTAAAGAAACTTTGGTACATCTACACAATGGAGTACTATTAGCTGTTAGAAAAGATGAAGTCATGAAATTTACATACAAGTGGTACAATATGGAAAGTATCATGCTAAGAAAAATGAGTCAGAAAGAGAGGGATAGACATAGAAAGATTGCATTCATCTGGGGGATATAAAGTAACAAAGTATGAGATTAATACCCAAGAATAGCTGAGATCAGCACCAGGAGGATTACTCCATAACTTAGAGGCCAGCCGGGTATCCTAGAGGAAAGGGCAGTTCAGATAGAGAAGGGAGCACCAAATAAAGGGTGTTTGGAGGATCCTCCCAGGACGGGAGATGCATGTTGAAAGTAGACTATGGACTGAACATGTTTGCCACTCAATGCCTCTTTTGCAGACCACAACACCCAAAAGGAGAGAGAGAACACAGGGGATTGCCCTGCCATAGAGGCAGGGGAGGATGGGGGGATGGGGGTGGGGGGATATATCCATGGTGGTGGAAAATGGGCACTGGTGGAGGGATGGGTATTTGATCATTGTATAATCGAAACCCAAGCACAAAAAATTATAAATCTACAACTGTAAAAAAAAAAGAAACAAACAAACAAAAAAAATTTTAAAAAAAGCAATGCATATACACATAAACTATATATTCAATATTAAATAAATCTAGATATCTCAAAAAAAAAGGACACCCTAATCCACTGTTCGTGGGAATATCGACTGATTGAGCCTCTATGGAAAACAATATGGCGATTTCTCAAAAAATTAAGAATTGAGCTTCTGTGTGAACCACTAATTCCTCCTCTTGACATCTATCCCAAGGCCAAAAACATGGCCAATTTTAAAAGGCATTTGCTCTTTTCTCTTCATCATAGAACCATACACAATATCCAAGATGTGGAAGCAACCAAAGGCAATGTGTGTATGTATATTTACATAATATATATATATATAACTGTATCAGAATGGTACTCAGCAATGAGAAAATGTTAAATCATAAACTTTGCTGTAACACAAATCCATATAGAGGGCACCAATTTATGAGTAGTCTGTAAGATGGAGAGGGTCAAATGCAGAATTATGTCTCACATATGAAATATAAAAAATAAATAGCAAGGTAATAGAAACTTGTCAATGGCAAAAGACATGAGAAAATGGATACAGAACTTAGTTTACCAAGGTGGAGGGTTGAGAGATAGTGAGAGGGGACTTTGAGACTTAGATAAAGGGACAATGACACTTGGGTGGTAGATGAGGAAAGAGCAACATTGTATACCTGAAACTCTTTTCCTAACAGTATTGTAAATGTGATGACTAAATAAAAATTAATCACTTAATCACTTAAGTGATTAAGTGATTAATTTAATCACTTAACTTCCCATTAGTCGTCGATTTGCTCGAGCGGCCGCCAGTCTCCATTTGTCCCTGTCGCATGCTAGTGTAGACCAATGACATCTGTTCACTCTGGGTACATGAAGAGCCTCAAACTGATCATTCATGATCTTGATGAAGAAGTCTGACCATCTGGTAGGTAGGCGGCTACGTGGTCTTTTGACATCCCGTGGAATACAGTCGGTAACAGCTCTAGTCCAGCGGTCGTCTTTAAATCTCATTACGTGACCAGCCCATCTAATTTTTGACACCTTGGCAAATGAGACAGCGTCCCTGATTCTTGATCGTTGACGGATGTAGGAACTCCGGATTCTTTCTCTCATTTGGGTGAAACGTGATATTCCAAGCATAGCTCTTTCTATTCTTCTTTGAATAGCGTTCTCATCCTGTTTGCGTAGGGCCCAGGTTTCTGAGGCATATGTTAATGCAGGAAGAACAGTGGAATCAAGGAGATGTGCCCGGAGCCGGAGTTTCTTTGTCCTCCTAGCTATTTCTTCAACGCTCTTGAAGGTGTTCCAAACCGCTCTCTACCTCCTGCGCAGGTCGGTGCCAGGTCATTTGTCATGTTGACCTCTCGACCTAGGTACACATAGCTGTTGCATTTGGAGATGGTCATTCGGTTGAGAGCGAATGGGGCATCAGAAACGAGGCTGTTTCTCATAAACATTGTCTTCGTAAGACTCAGCTGTAGTCCTACCTTTCCACACTCATGGTCAAAGTCAACCAGAATTTGTGCCGCTTGGCTGATGTTTGGTGTTATTAAAACAATGTCATCAGCAAAGCGGAGGTGGTGTAGTTGCCGACCATCTATCTTCACTCCCATACCTTCCCATTCCAGTCGTCACATGATGTTCTCGAGGGTGGCACTGAAAAGTTTCGGTGAAATTGTATCACCCTGCCGCACCCCTCTCTTGACATCAACGATCACTTCTTTGTAGAATGGTGAGATCCTGGTAGTGAATCCGCAATACAGCTCACAGAGGATCTTGATGTATTGGGCTTGAATGCCCTGATTGGCGAGGGCTTCCATGACCGCTTCCATCTCAACAGAATCAAAGGCCTTCTTTAAATCAATGAACGTTAAACAGAGCGGCTTCTTGAACTCCCGAGAAACCTCAATGAGCTTGGTTATCATGTGGATATGGTCGATGGTGCTGAATCCTTTGCTGAACCCGGCTTGCTCACATGGTTGTCCTTCATCTAGTGTTGTGCCAATCCTATTTAGGATGACTCGAGTGAACAACTTGTAGATGACAGACAATAGGCAGATCCGGAGATAGTTGCCAATGTCATGGATGTCTCCCTTCTTGAACAGTAGTACGGTCCTGCTGGTTTTCCATTGGGACGGAACCTTGCATTCAGACAGATCCATCAAACAGGTAGCGAGTGAAGAGCCAAGCCAGTGTATTGATGAGTACTGACAGCAGGTTCTTCAGGTGTTCAGGTCTGACCTTGTCTGGTCCAGGTGCTGTTCGCATCTTTACCGACGAAATGGCGTGTCAGATTTCGGAAGGGAGAATATTGGGACGACATAACCATCCAGTGGAATTTGGTATGTCGGCAAGTGGACATGGCTATCAAAGATATTTGAGTAGAAGTCATGGATAATCTTCTCCATTGCCATTCTGGAGGATGTGATGGATCCATCAGGACATCGGAGGGCAGTCATCTTTGTCTTGTAGTTGGCGAAGGACAGGCGGGTGTTACGAATACTTTTCCCAGCTTCTGTCGCATCTACCAGTACTTCTGCTCTTCTCTCTTTGAGGTCTTCCTTGATCGCATCTCTGCACTGCTTTGCGAGCTCAGACGTTAGCTTGCGGTTGCCTGAGGCATGCGCCAAACCACGCTGGTGAATTGCTCAAGAGTTTTCGAAGACAGGCGTTTTTTTGTGGCTATCTCTCTCTTGGCGTTCCTCGCACATTCATGGAGGTGCTGAACCAGTCGATCGTATTCCTCATCAATGTTGTCAACAATGGCATCTTCCCATGTTGCCACAATAGTGCCAAAGAGTTCCCAGTTGGTGGTCATTCTGGGAGTTCTCTTTTTGAACTTTGCAGCCCTTTCTCCCCGCTCTGTGAAGTAGAATTTTGCACGAAGGAGACGGTTGTCCGATCCCGTTAGAAATTTTGGGACAACAGCGACATCGGTCAGGCAAAACCATCGATTGAATATGATGTGGTCTATTTCGTTGTGGAATCGTCCACCGGGAGACTCCCATGTCCAACGTTTAGATTCTGCCTTCTGGAACTGTGAGTTACCATGGATGGTCTTGGTCGACATGATGAACTCAGACAGTCTCTCACCCTGTTCGTTCCATTCTAGGCCATGGGTCCTGATGTGGAGTTCTTCAGCTGATCTTCTCGGTCCTATCTTGGCATTAAAATCGCCCACAATGATCTTGTAGAAGGTGTGGTCTTCTTTATAGAACTTCTCCAGTTCCATGTAGAACTTCTCGATTTCTGTTTCATCATAATGAGATGTTGGTGCGTAGACAACGAAGATAGAAACTGCAGGCAGTGAGCCACATCTATTCAAATGTAAACGTCCAACTCGGGTTGTTAGGCATTCGAATGAATCAATGCTCATGGCCAAGTTTGTGTTGACAAGGACACCGACCCCTCTGACACCTCTTTTATTGCATGTTCTGAGGAACAATTCTTCTCCAGTGTCGAAAATGGCATGGTGAGATTCGTGCCTTCTTGTCTCAATCAGACCAATGATATCGTACTTGATCATTCACGCTTGTACCATCAGGTCCTCGATGGATGCATCTGATGCTAGCGTACGTGCATTGAAAGTACAGAAGATCATTTTTGTCTTCCTTCGTTGTGGCAGCCTAGTTCGGCCTTGAGATTTTGTCAGCCTCTCCTTTCTCATCCTTCTCAGTGCTGCCATGTCAGTGAAGCCTTCTGGGTCAGGTGAATGAGACAAGTTGTAGTTACTGGTTTTGGAATATCGAATACACAATGGATAGCTTGCCAGGCTCTTCCGTGCGAAGATAAAGCATAAAGATAAATAAAAATTAAATAAAAGAGAAATTAACGTGTTTAACTTAAAATAAAACGGGATGAGGAGCTTAAAATATTTTTAGTGAAGACATAAGTATCGCTTACAGATATATAAAAATGTTCATTTTAATGATTATCAGGATAATTATCATCAAAACGATGAAGAGACATCTTATGACAAAGAAAATGGCCTACATTAAAAAGAATGAAAAGAACCAGTGTTGGTGGGAATGCATACAAAAAGGGACATCAATTCACTATTGGCGGGAATGTTTCTGATCTAGTCCTTAACCAAAATCAGTGTAAAGACACCTTCAAAATTGAATAAAAGAATTTTCTATGATTCCAGGGATAGAATATGGGTCAGCTTCATGCAAGACAAGTGCCTTCCTGCAATACTATCTATCCAGTTCTTGTGGACAAATTTCTTATATCATTCCTGAACTTCCTTACTGGATTTTTAGCATCAGCCCAACAAATATGTATACTTACTTATGCTCTGTAGTTAAATGCAGAAATTTGATGCAACAATTAATGTGTTTTGTATGCAGCTCAGTGCAGATATTTAAAATTTGTGCCTGGAGATAGAGTGCCTATTATTTTTTTCAGATATTTATCCAAAAACAGATTGATGTATCACATGGTAGTTCTATGCAAATTTTGAGGAGAAATTTTCATACTGTTTTCCACAGTGAGTGAAGCACTAAATATGTTCATTAATATTGTACAAAGATTTTCTTATTTTTATATGCTCAACATTATTTGATTCTTGCCTTCTTGATGATTGATATTCTACCAGGTTTCAAGTGATATCTTATGGTAGTTTTATTTTGCACCTTCCTGATGATTATGTTGAGAATTAGTTTCTCCTTGGTTGTCTTCTTTAGCAAATGTCTCTTATTTCTGTTGTCTGTTTTAAATTGTATTATTTGATTTTTGTTAAGAGGTGAATGATTTCTACATATGTACATATATATGATGGTAGTTTTTGAAATAATATGTTGCATTAAATATTTTGTCCCATACTATAAGTCTCATTTATTTTTCTGATTTTTCTTTTGTAGGCAGAAAATTTTAGCTTTGGTGAGTTCCATTTGCTGAAGATTTAAAAATATATATATTTTTTCATTGAGGTAATGCCTGTTTTTAAGATTTCATATGTTTTGGAGCTACAATTTCTTTTTCTTTTTTTTGTTTTTTGTTTGTTTGTTTTTGGGGACACACTTTGTTGTACTCAGTGGTTACTCCTAGCTACACACTCAGAAATTACTCCTGGCATTGCTTGAGAGACCATATGGGATGCCCAGGATCAAATCCAGGTTAGCTGTGTGTAGACACATTCCCACTACCTCTTCAACCACACATTAGGGGTACAATTCAACCTCTTCAAAAATTTGCTACCAAAACAAACCTACTATGAAATACCAATATGCCTCAACCATAGTCTATTGGGTTCTCTCCCTGTTAAATCTCACTCTCCCTTTACCATCTGGTAAACCAAATTCTGAGATCAGTGTCAAACAATTTGTGTTGATTTTACTTGTTTGTTTTTTGTTTTGCTTCTCTGATATGCTCGAGAAATTGTCATCTCCTTTTGTCGTACTTTACACTGTTATCCCTTTCAGTACAAATCCTCAGTGCAAAAAGTATAATTTCATCTTTTTATATGACTGAGTAGTACTATATTACATCCATATATCACATTTTTAAATCTACTTATCTGTCGTTGAGTATATGGGTAGTCTCCACCTTTGAACTTTGTCTTTTGGATATTGGCTTTCTGTCTGATGTCACTGTCACTGTCACTGTCCTCCCGTTGTTCATCGATTTGCTCGGGCAGGCCCAGAAATATCTCCATTGTGACAATTGTTACTGTGTTTGGCATAATGAATACGTCATGGGTAGCTTGCCAGGCTTTGCTGTGCAGGCGAGATACTCTCAGTAGCTTGCCGGGCTCTCTGAGAGGGACAGAGGAATCGAACTCAGGTCAGCCATGTTGGCTGCTTGCAAGACATATACCTTACCTGTGCTATCGCTCCATCCCCTGTCTGATGTATAGCATGGAAATATTTTCTCCCATTTCATAATATGTGTTTATATTTTCCTTTAGGTACCATGATTTACAGTACCGTTAGCAATTTCTAGTTTACGTTCTACATCAGAGTGTTCCACTCAACCAACATATCCCCTTATACCTCCATCATGGTAAACTCAGTTCTGTAGACTAGTTCTTAGGCTCTGTAGCCTTTGGCCATTTGTTATTACCTTATTGTGTTTCTTTATATCTCAATATAAGAGAGAATGCTATTTATCTGTCTTTCTAGCTGATTTCATTCAGAATGATGCACTCCAGTGTCATCTACATAACAACAAAATTGCATGATTTCATCTTAGAGCCAAGTAGTATTCTACTGTATAACTCTCCATACAGTAGTTTCTTTATCAGTCATCTATTCTTAGACACTAAGTGTTTCCAGATTTTGTCTATCATGAATAATGTTTCAATTACCATAGGAATGAAAATATCTTTTGTTAGTATTTTGCACCTTCAGGGCAGATTACCAAGAAGTGAAATTGATGAATCAAATTGCTCAAATTTTAGATTTTTGAGAAGTGAGCATATTGTTTTCCAAGAAGATTAACCCAATAGACACTCCTACCAGCAATCGCTGAGAATTCTTAACCCAAATCCCTTCTAATATTGGTTGCTTTGTTCTTTTTCATGTCTTTCAGTCTTATTGGTGTGCGGTGAAATCTGATTATTGTTTTGATTTATATTTTCATGAGGATAAGAGATGTAAAATTTGGGGGTGCTAGTGTTTGAGGTCAAACCTTGCTGTGCGCAGGTCTTACTCCTGGCTTTGTGCTCAGGAAACAGTCCTGGATAACTCATTTGGGGGGCCACATGGGGTGCTGGGGATTGAATCTGGGTTGGCCATATGCAAGACAAATTCCCTAACCACTGTAATATCATTAAATCTGAGACTTTTTTTCATATGCCTATTAGTTATCTGAGTGTTTTCTTTGAGAAAGATTTTATTTATCTCTTCTCCCCAATTTTTATGGAGTTTATTGCTTTTTGTCTAGCATATATATGTATATATCTTGGATATTAGCCCTTTGTCAAATGAGTTGTATGCAAACATTTTCTTTTAGGATGTGAGGTGTCTTTTTATTCTGATTCTTTTCTGGTGCATAAAGTGTCTTAATGTGGTGTAGTCCCATTCATGTATCTTTTGCTTGAACAGTGGCATTAAATTTTATCTTATTTTAAAATATAAATGCCTTTCAAAAAAGTATAGTCGAAGTGACATCTGCACTTGTTTGTTCATTGCAGCACTGTTTACAATAGGCAGAATCTGGAAAAACCTGAGTGCCCGAGAACAGATAACTGGTTAAAGAAACTTTTGTACATTTACACAATGGAGTACTAGGTAGCTGTTAGAAAAGATGAAGTCATGAAATTTACATACAAGTGGTACTACATGGAAAGTATCATGTTAAGCGAAATGAGTCAGAAAGAGAGGGATAGGCATAGAAAGATTGCATTCATCTGGGGAACATAAAGTAGCAAAATAGGAGACTAATACCCAAGTATGGCCGAGATTAGCACCAGGAATTTTGTTCCATGGCTTAGATGTCAGCCACGCATGCTAGGGGAGAAGGCAGCTCATATAGAGAAAGGAGCACTAAATAAAGGGTGTTGGGAGGATCCTCCACCCAGGATGGGAGAAGCATGCTGAAAGTAGACTATAAACCAAACATGATTGCCACTCAATGCCTCTTTTGCAAACCACAACACCCAAAAGAAGAGAGAGAACAAAAGGGAATGCCCTGCCACAGAGGCAGGGTGGGATGGGGGGGATAGGGGTAGGAGGGATACTGGAGTCCGTGGTGGTGGGAAATGGGCACTGGTGGAGGGATGGGTATTTGATGATTGTATAATTGAAACCCAAGCACAAAAAATTGTAGGTCTAAAGCTGTACCTCATGGTGTCTCACTAATAAAAAAAGTAATAAATGCCTTTAATATCTCTATTGCCTAATTGCTATGACCAAAACTTCCAATATCATATTGAATAGTAGTGATGAGGCAAGCTTGCCTTTTCTTGTGCCTGATCTTGGAAGGAAGGCTTTCACTTCTAAACCATTGAGTACAATGTTTGTAGTGGGCTTTTGGTAAATGGCTTTAACTTTGTTGAGGAAAATTTCTTCAACTCCTATTTTATTGAGATTTTTTAATTATGCATAGGCATTGGATCTTGTCAAATGCCTTTTTTGCATCTATTAATAATTTCATATAATTTTTCACTTTTCCTTGCTTGACATATCAAGTTGATTGACTTGCATATATTAAACCACCCTTGTATCCCAGGGATGAATCCTATTTGGTCATAGTGTCTGACTTTTTTTGATGTATTGTATTGTATCGTTTTGATGTATTGTATTGTTTGCTAATATTTTGTTGAAGATCTTTGAATTTATGTTCATTATAAATTTAGGTATATAGTCCTTCAGTTTTTGTGATGTGTCTGTCTACTTTTGGTATTAGGGTAAAGTATTCCTCACAGACACTGCTTGAGAGGATTTTTGTTTATCCATCTTTCTGAAAGAGCCAGAAAAGGGCAGGGAGTAGGTCTAGAAGAACTCGTGAGTAAATCTATGTAAATCTGTGCTTCTGCTCTAGTGGAGACTTGTGATTATCATTTCTATTTCCTTGATTGTAATTGGCCTGTTCAGCTATTCTACTTTCTCTTGATTTAAACTTTGAAGGTTATAGGAGACCAAAAATCTTCTAGATTTCGCTGTTTCAGGTCATAAAGATTTTTAAAGTAATCCCTGGTGATAATTTGAATTTCTGTGGTTTCTGTTGTGATGTTTCCCCTTCTATTTCTGACTCAACTTAATAGAGTTTTAGATCTTTCTTTGTCAGTCTTGGTAATGGTTTGCCAATCTTGTTTTTTCTTTTAAGAATAAATTCTTGGTTTTGTTGATCTTTTGAAAAAATTTTTAGTTTCTATTTTATTAATTTTCTCTTAATTTTTAGTATTTCCTTCCTTTTTTTTTAGAGTTCATTTTGTTGGACTTTTCCTAGCTTCCTAAACTGTGTAGTTAGGTTATTTGTATGGGGTCTTGATTCCTAATGAAACTTGCATTGCCATGAACTTCCTTTCTAACACCACTTTTACTGTGTCCTACTTCTTTTCCAATTTTTTTCCTTCCCTGTCCTTCTATTTCCTATACTCTAGGTTCAAGAGTGATCTAGGTGTTTCCCTTTGATACCCTGCATTTCCTCATCTTGTTATTCTATTTACCACAGATAAATGAGATCATCCCATATTTGTTCTTCTTCTAACTTCACTTAACATATCTTCCAGTTTCATCAAAGTTGCAAAAAACTGAATGATTTCATCAGTTTTGCAGTTGCAGAAATGATCCTTTTTTGGGGGGAGAAGGAAATGATCCAGTTGGCCTTGCTCATCTATATATAGCCTTATTATTCTATGGAAAGTTTTTCTTTAATTCACTTTTGAACTAAGAGTTTGAGAAATAGTTTAACAAAAGGATGACATGCTTGATGTTAATGTAAAGAGATATTTTTAGTACATGGGCTTAATTTATTCTATTAGCATCAACTTTCTCCCATAGTCTCAATGCTCAAGCCACATTTGATGGCTATTTTCAACCTAAGAGTTTTTATAATTTTTGTTTCTAGTTTAAATTCATCTGAATAAAATTGTGACAATGTCAGGAGTTGTTCTAATGGCCATTTGGAGAAAGTGATATCTATAGCATATTGGTTTTGCCTCTGGCAAAAATATTCTTTTGATTTTTAACCTTTTGTCTTGAAAATTTACTGTTTGCCTTCCCAGGACTGACCCCAAAGAGAGAACTAGAAATAATCTTGCAGAATTCTTGCCTAAATTTCCTAATTACCGTATCTATTACTTTTAAAAAATCAAGTTTTTGCATAAATTGAGGTCATTTTTCTTTGAAGGAACATAGTGTGCCCCGTCTGTCATCTGGGACTCATGGATAGAGTCAAGGTTGTCATGAGAATTTAATAAAATCATAATTTGTGTTTTCTAGAAATAGATCCTAAAGATTCTAACAGATTGACAGAACTATTAGCTCAAACAAGTTAACAGGAACCTAGGAGCTAGGTCCTGGGTCAAAGGGCTGGAGCAAGTAGTGGGTAGATTTCCGTAGCCATACAGTCTTTGAGAAGTGCTGAGACAGACCTCAGTCACTTCTAGGACAAACCAAACCAAAACCCTGTCTACATCATTTGATTTGTAATTGTCTCTGAATTAAGCAAATAAAATCTTTAGCTACAAGGAGTGAAGCATAATGGATCTTTCATTTGAGGCTTATAAAAACACTCAAGATTTTTCTTAGCTTTAATTACCTTAGTTAAATCACATTCATTTCCAAGCTACTTATTGCCACTCTGCTATTATATGTCACCAGCCTTTAGGAAAGTAGAAAGGCAGTTAGAATTGCCCACCTTCCCATAATATATAGTAAGTGAATATTTACTCAAGTATATTTTATGGGTACCTCCTCCAGGCTCAAATTTACATATGAGACCCAGCATGTTTTAGGCACTTTTTTGATTATTGAATTAATATCAAAGCTAAGGCTGAGTAAAATCATACTGGATTATCAAATGGAATATTGTAATTATTTCCCTAGTGTATATTTTTAAAATTATATTATATGAAATATGAAATAGGATGAGATGGAATTAAAGAATTTTAAGTAATAATGTATTGAACATATTTAATACCATCTTTGCCTTAAAGAGACAGTGATAAATTTTTCCAAGAGAATTGGTTAAAGGTCATAGTCATTTATAAAAATATAAAGATAGGTTCAAAAATCTGTATATAATGAACTGAATTGCTGGAGATAAATCATTTATTTTGTGTCTTTGAAAAAATGAAGTCATTTTCTTCTTTCATCTCTTTTGGAGCAGATGGAGCCAAATATCTCTATGGAAGAGGAGAGAAATCACTCCTCAGTGGTCATGTTTGTTCTTCTGGGACTCACAGATGACAAAGAGCTGCAGCTTGTTCTCTTTCCCGTTTTCCTAGGGATCTACCTGGTGACGCTGTTCTGGAACCTGAGTCTGATCATCCTAATCAGGATGGACTCCCACCTGCACACACCCATGTACTTTTTCCTCAGTTGTCTTTCATCGATAGACATCTGCTTTACTGCTTCCATCAGCCCCAGGATGCTTTCAGATTTCCTCAAAGAAGAAAAAACAATTTCTTTCATTGCCTGTGCTACCCAGTACTTTGCTGTTTCTTGGATGGGTCAGGCTGAGTACTGCCTCCTAGCTGCCATGGCCTATGACAGATACGTGGCCATTGGTAACCCTCTGCACTACTCAACGATCATGGCCCCTGGGCTCTGTCAGAAGATGGTGGCTGGAGCCCTTGGCAGCGGTTTGCTTTGCAGTATCCTTGAAACGATTCCTTGTTTTAATATGTATTTCTGTGGGCCATATGTCATCCAACATTTCTTTTGCAACATATCTGAGATTATTCTCTTGTCTTGCTCCAGTCGCTTCATCACCCAAACAATTCTTTTCCTTGCTGCTGTGATCGTTGGGTTTGGCTCTATGCTCTTTATCCTGCTCTCCTATGTTTTTATTGTAGCTTCCATCCTGAAAATATCCTCGGTCAAAGGCAGTCTCAAAGCCTTCAATACCTGTGCCTCCCACCTGGCAGTTGTGACCCTCTTCTATGGCACAGCCCTGGCTGTGTACATGCATCCAAGCTCTGCCCAATCTGAGAAGCAGGATAAGGTGCTCTCAGTTTTCTATCTTATCATTACTCCCATGTTAAACCCTCTCATCTATAGTCTAAGAAACAGGGAGATCAAAGAAGCACTACAGAGGGTAATAAAGAAGGCTGCTCATTTTCCTTAGTTAAATTAATAAATAAATATGAAAATGTTACCTGAATTAACAGAAATGTATAACAATAAATTAAAAACAATCGGAGCAGGTATAATTATGCCAATGGTAATTTTATTTGATTATTCCTAAGGTTAAAACTTTAGAATAAGAATACATTTATTTCTATGTTAATATATAACTAGATATATATGTCACAATATTTATGACAAAATTCACACATCCAATATTTTGGACACAGTTAATAATTTTAAATAACTAATTTTATTTGGAAAATATGACCTTTGGATACTCTAGCATGGATAACAGTTATTAGACATGCCCCACTTTGAACACTGATGATATTGGACTAAATGCTACATTTCTAATGTTAAATAGTTCTCATTCAGCAGCATTTGTAGCTTTATTAAATTAATTTTAGTATCCTGTGTGATCATTTAGTTTTTAAACCTTTTTTTTCTTGAGAATATGTGATTAGCAGTACTCTTAATGATGGTGTTTTATTCACATAATTTCAACACCACATCCATCATCACCACTGTATTCATCGCCCTTCCCCAAGTACCACGCATCTCCTCCTGTTCAACCACCCCACCATAAATTCAATTTTGTGCCTCAGTTCTCGTATTGTATTGCCTTGGCCCTGTACCTTGCTGTGTATCTTCAAGTTCCACATATGAGAGAGATAATTCTCTGTCTATCCTTTTGTTTCTGATTGACTTCACTCAGAATATTTTCTAGTTCATTGCTGCAAATTGCATGCTTTTATTCTTTCTTAGAGCTGCATAATATTTCATTGTGTATCTATGCCACAATTTGATCTATTCATTCATATTTGGGTGCATCTTAATATTGTACCAAGTACAATGATGAACATAGGCATGCATATGTCCTTTAGAATCAATTTTTTTGTTTGGGGAATAAATGCCAGGGAGTAGTTTCACTGGGTTTTATGATTGTTCCATTCCAATTGTTTGATAGATATACATATTGCTTTCCATAAAGGCTGAACCAAGTGACATAATGTATGTTATAGGGGAACCGCCAACAGTGGATGAGGATTCCTTTCTCACCACAACCCCATCAACAATGACTGCCTCCAGACCTTTTCATATGTGTCATATTTCATTGTTGTTTTGATCTTTTATTTTGTTATTCATGAGTGATAATGAACACTTTTTCCATATGCCCATTGCCCACTAACCTGTACAAACATTTAAAGATGATATCCTTACTAGATTAGAGATGGAAAGGTTTTGAAGCTTTGATAGGTTCACATATTAAAATCTACAATTTTCTCTTTTCCAATAGCTTGAGAATCTCATTGTATGTGTGTGTACATATGTGTACATTCTTTGAGAGATAAGTATATAAGTCAATTTTTTCTTGAAGCATATCTGTAATCATTACCAGTATATATGTATACATTTCTTCAATTCTTTGCTTTGATCATATCTGGTGCGGCTCTGGACAATTTCCCAAGATTTCTCAGAAGACTTTACATACTAAACACTGAATCTTACCTCTGATACGCATGCTCTTCAGATTTTTGAACTACTTCTCCTGCGCACATTACACCTTTATTTCCTTAGATCTCCCTAGCTCCGATTGGGAGGCTCTCAGTTCAGACATGATGCTATTAATCCACCATTTATATCTTAAGAGCATATGATAGAAACTGGAGCACTGACCTTGTATACGTATTTCCAATACTATTCATACCACTAAATCATTACCCAAGGAGAATTGATAAAGCATGTCATTACTGGTTGGAAGCTTGCCCCCAAGAATGTGTGTATTGCAGGAGTGAAGGCAAAGGGAGTTAGGACAGAGAAGAAACCAACATGAAAATAATAGTTGAAAATGATCATTTTGGACAGAAACTGAGTGTTGAAAGCAGGTAAAGGGATATACCTGATGATCTTTCATTATCTGTATTGCAAACCATAAGGCCCCAAAAGAAAGACAGACAGACAGAAAGAGAGAGAGAGAAGAAAAGTGCCTGTTATAGGACAACTGTTTATCACAATTATTCAATTAAAAGATAATTTTAAAAAAGAATTTCATTAATATTAAGTCTAAAGGAAAGTTTCCTCATCAACTTCATAAACTTTGCGGAAATTTTGTTATCTTCTTTGTATGGCTTTTGAGGAAAGACAAAAGAAAGAAAACACTTATTATTCTTAAACTCCCACTCCAGAAAGGATTGACTTATTTATTGAACCCATTTATCATTTCATTTGTACATGTTACATGTTATACACACACACATACACACAACTCTACAACATCTAGAAGGACATACTAGAACCAACTTCAAGACATGGACAAAGGTGGTAGGATAAGGGATGCAGGGATTCTCCAAGATTTCATCATTGGTAAGAGGAAGGTGGTCCATTACTGAAGCGAGCTCTGTCCTGACACCAGAGGTTCTGACTACACTCTGCCTTCTCAGGGTGGTGAGTTGGCTATGTAGGTGTAACTCTGTGTGATCAAAACAGAGGGCAGAAAGGGAGCAGTCCCACGCCAGAGGGGCTATAAAGAAGCCATTTTGAGGAGGAAGTCCAGGTCTGAGAATCAGGAAATGACTTCTCTGATGAAATCTGACAAAACTTGGAACCCCAGTCACCAGGCACTCACATTCTATAATTGGCAGTTTACTTAGTTCATTGCTTGCGAAACAGACCAACTAGCCATGTTTTGTTGTTTGATCCTCAGAGTCTGACCTAAAGAGTCATAAGGTCAGCAGATGAAGAGAATAAGAAAATAGGTGAGAACTCACTGCACACCTCCACGGCATTTTGTATGGATAACATCAAAGGTCATACAAGACAACGCAGGCAGGACAGATGAGCCCAAGACATAGCACTGATGCCAACGGGGCACTTCAGTATTCCTTCCTCAAGTGTGGGTGGTGTACTATAAGCATGTATGTGTGTCCGCGAGTGTGTGAAGTATTCCTGTGGAAAATCTTACCCTGGCAGGAAGGCAGATCAAAGTCACACCCCAGAGCAATGCGGACTATTGATCAGGGAGTAGTGGGTGGTGCCCTTCAGCCAGAATTTGTCTTAATTTGTATCTTGTTCATCCTTTGGGGACCCCTACAAGTCTACGGGGATATGGAGGAGAGTGAGAGGACTGAGCAGCAGTGTGACAGTTTGTAGGGTGTGAGTGTTGAACCTTTGCTGGTCCGGCTCAGCATTGCTGCACATAAACAGAATACAATAGGCTTATTGAGTACACCCAACCTCTCTCTGTTCAAACATGACATACTCCAGCTCCAAGGAAAGCCAGGAGAGTTGTAGGGGTGACATCAGATGTGGAGAGGTCCCCCCACACAGGAACTACTACTTGACCAGGAAGAGCCTTTTAACAAGATGCCAGAACAACCACTGAACAACTCATTGATCTCATGAAGCAAAGGAGGGGGAACCAAGAACAGAGGATCCAGAGGACAAAGGTGAGAAACCAGGATGGATCCTGATCATATGGACAAGAGGAAAAGCAGGTGGGAGTGGGGTTCACCATACTAGGAGTTGTCTCAGGAGCTGGTGATCCAGTGGATCAATCTCAGTGGGCATGGTAGTGGGGGAGACATTCTGTGGCGGGCTGTGGACTGTCTCCCTGCAGGTTCCAGATGGGATCCACTCTTGGACAAGCATTTAGAAGCAGGTGTCAGGGTGATATTTTCTGCTCTTCCATTTCCAGCGCCTTCTCCAGAATAAGAACTGGCTCCTCCTCCAGCATCTCTCCTGTTGAAGGAGGAGATGGTGAGATTGGAGAAGCCTAAAAATCTCCCTAGCAGGCAGCTGCAGTGAGGCCCCCAGAGGCAGCTCCAGAGTTTCCTACAGCATCATCAAAGAAAACTAAGTCTCTGGATCCTGGTGCTGCAACACGTGCAGCCTCACCAAGAGAATCCTTCGATCCTGGAGATGACATCCCAGCGGCAATACCGGATGATTCTGTTCTGATCCCTACAATAGTTCAGCTGCTGAGTGACAGAGGATTGTTTCAAGTTTGACCCATTAGGAATGTTAATATGGCTCGTCTTGGGATTTCCTGGAGTGGTATCTGTATCTCATGGTTTTTATTATAATTTTTTATTTTAATAAACTTTCAATTGTCATTCAATGTAAATAGTAGGCTCCCTCAGTTTGATGTAGAATACTGACAATGCTTGGAAACCTTCACTGAATCTGTTTGCAGAATTCTCTGGTCCAATACGAAAGCCGTAATTGAAAAAACTCTTCCCCATCCTCATTCATCTCTTCTGCAACCTCAGATCTGCTTTTAGTCCCCCACCCCATTGCATATTCTGGTTACCTCCCGCCATTAGAATCTCAGAATATCAACATTCCTAATGAGTATCTCACGCAGCAATTAAGCTGAACTGATGGGTTTGGTGTTTGATTTTATTGGAACTGTTTATAAGATTTATCTCTGTAGTCTTTATTTCTCCATATCTAATACTTTTTTTTGGATAAAGCATTTTTGGCTGGTAGTTTTTAAATCTTTCATTATATTCAGATGACATGATATATACATAGAAGAACCCAAAGAGTCCACTAAAAGTCTTATAGAAATGACAAATCAATACAGTAAAGTAGCAGGTTATAAAATCAGTATGCAATAAATAACAAAATCCATAGATAATATTATGCTTAGTGGTGTTTTTAAAACTAAAAGCTTTTCCCTTATTATCTGAAACAGGACAAACAAATATGTATAATATTACAACTACTCTTTAAAAAATTGTTTTATTGAATAACTGTGAGTTACACAGTTACAAAGTAGTTTATGATTGGGTTTCAGTCATACCCTGTTCCAACACCATCTCTTCATCATTATACATTTCCAACCACCAATGTTCCAAGTTTCCTTCCAGCTACTTGCCCCCACCCCTTCCAGCCTGCCTCTATGGAAGTTTTCTTCTCTTTCTATCTCTCTCTCTTTCTTTCTCTCTCACTCGCTCACTCCTTCCTTTTGAGCATTATCACTTGCAATATAGGTACTAAAAGGTTGTCATAGGTTGCACTGCACTATCAGCACTGTCCTTCCATTATTTATTGATTTTTCTTGAGCGGGTACTAGTAACATCTCCATTGTGAGACTTGTTGTTACTGTTTTTGGCATATCAAATACACCACAGGGAGCTTGTGAGGCTCTGCCATGCGGGTGGGATACTCTCGGTAGCTTGCTGGACGGCTCTCCAAGAAGGACGGAGGAACTGATGCATGCAAGGTAAATGACCTACCCACTGTGCTATCATTCCAGCCCTATCAGAGGTTATCATACATATTCCTTTATCTCGTTTCAGCACTCAGTTCTTGTCCCGAGTGATCATTTCCAACTATCATTGTCATAATCATCCCTCCTCAATACTAAATTCCCTCTCCCCTGAACATGTGGCAAGCTTCCAACCATGGACCAGTCCTCCTGGCCCTCATTTCTACTGTTCAAGGTTATTAGTCTCACACTATGTCTTTTTTTTTAGTATCCCACAAGTGAGTACAGTCATTCTGTTTATCTTTTTTCCTCTGACTCATTTTATTCATCATGATACTTTCTATCTGCATCCATTTATAAGAAAATTTCATGACATCACTTTTTCTGGTGCCTGTATCATATTCCATTGTGTAGACATGCCATATTTTCTTTATACAGTCATCTATTGTTGGGTACTCATGTTTTTTTCCAGATTCCGGCTATTCTTACCACTATTTTTCAACATTTATTTAAGAAGCCCTAATCAAGCTTCACGCCCTACCAAGATCAGGAGTTGCCCCCCATGAGTGACTCTCCGGCACGGCCATGGCTCCAGAAGCACAAGAACTTAATGCAGAGCCCGGCAGCTTGCAGCAGAAAAGTGAATTGACTATGTGTTAATCCACGCCTCCATGCCTTCCCGGAGGGGAAAGGATGTTGCTCCCTTCCGCCTTTTTCCCTCTGGAAAGAAAGACGGCAGCCGTTTCGAAGCTTTATGGAAAGCCAGGTATGAGCCAGTCGTGATGGGGACACTGAACCTCATGGGAAGGGAGGCGTTCCTGGCTCGTCCTTCATGCCCTACCGAGGTCAGGAGTTGCCACCCACGAGTGGCTCTCCGGCACGGCCATGGCTCCAGAGCACAGAAACCAATCTTATAATTATCTGACTCTCAGCAGAAATACTTCCAGGCTTAATAAGTAAAATACCAGAAATCCAAAATTGCGGCCGTGCGACATCATTTGATTCATGTGACCAGCTGTAGAAAACAAATTATTTCACAGTGCCTTTTCAGCATGTCTGATTTGGGGGTGTAAACTCTAAATAATAATGGTGCATCTTTTGTCGAAACAATGAATCTAATCAAAGTAGATAGAGTGTTAACTAGAAATCATCTGCCTCACAGTCATTGGGAGGGTTGGGAGGGAGAGGTTTATTGGGGTTCTTCGTGGTGAAAAATAAGTATTGGTAAAGGGAAATGTGTTTGATATTTGCATGACTGAGACTTAAACCTGAAAGCTTTGTAACTTTTCCCACAGTGATTCAATAAATAAAAAAAAGAAGCCCTAATCAAGATGTATGAAATAAATCCACACTGATAAATATAAAGAATTTCCTATTTATTGGTGACATAAATGAACAGAAAACCCTAAAGACTCATCAAAAATGTTCTATAAATAATTAGTTTGGTAGATTTGTGGAATAAAATATTAATATGCAAAAATATGTTGCATTTATATGAACTGCATAAAAATGCGATGTCTGGGGTACATCTATAACAAAAGAGGTTAAAGACTAAAGACTAAATGATGAAAATTGAAAGGCATTACTACAAGAAATATTTTAAAAAGTCAAGAAATCCTGTACTCATGGATTAGATGAACATACATTACTGACATGCTCATTTTACCTAAAGCAATCTGCAATTTCAACAAAACAAATCAAGTTTTTAAAAAATCACCCAATGTAAGAATCCACCAAACTTCAAATAGACAAATTTCTTCTGAGGGAAGAGAAGAAAAATGAATCATTATGCACCCGGCTGCAAACTAGCAAGCACCAACTTCAAACTATCAAACTTCAAACTATCAAGGACCTAGAGAGATGATATAGGGATTAAGGTCCATGCCTTGCATGTGTCTAACACCAGTTCAACACCTGGAACCACATGTTTCCCTGAGCATCTCCAGACACAGCTCTAGAGGACCACCAAGTACCACTGTAAGTTGCCCTGCAGGCCCTGGAGTGCCACAGTGTCTGAACATCACCATGTCTTTAGGTCTTTCCACATAAACTGTGGGCCTGATATTTTATACTCCACAAACGAGTACAGTCCTTATATCTGTCCCTCTCTTTCTGACTCATTTCACATAGCAGGGTACACTCCATGTCTATCCACTTATAAGAAAATTTCATGATTTTATCTCTCCTAATAGCTGCATAGTATTCCATTGTGTAGATGTACCAAAGTTTCTTTAACCCTTTGTCTGTTATCAGGCACTTGGGTTGTTTCCAGATTTTGGCTATTGTAAACAGTGCTGCAATGAACATATCGGTACAGATGTCATTTCTACTGTGCTTTTTTGCACCCTCGGGATATATTCCCAGAAGTGGTATTGTGGGGTATATGGGAGGAATTGGTCAGGATGGGAGATGGGTGCCGAAAGTAGATAAAGGACCAAACATGATAACCTCTCAGTATCTGCATTGCAAACCAAATGCCCAAAAGTAGAGAGAGAGTATGGGGAATATTGTCTGCCATGGAGACAGTAGAAGGGTGGGAAAGGTGGAGATATACTGGGGATATTGGTGGTGGGAAATGTGCACTGGTGGAGGGATGGGTGTTTGATCATTATATGATTGTAACTCAAACATGAAAACTTGTAACTATATCTCATGTTGAATCAATAAAATTATAAAAGTAAATAATTTTTTTAAAAATATGGGCCTGGTTGCAAAGAATCACTTGATCTTCTAGCTTCCTGAGCACTGCTGGGGAGCCCCCAAATAAAAAAATTTAAAAATTAGTAGGTAAGTTTTATGCTTTCTTATTTATTTACTGCTTTGGGGGCCACATCAGGTGATGATTGGGGGTTTCTTCTGGCTCTGAGCTCAGGAGTTACTGCTGGCATTGTTCAGGGACCATGTGGAATACTGGGAATCAAATTTGGGTTAATCACATGCAGGGCAAATGCCTACTTGATGTACTATTGCTCCAGCCACTCCCATAGCTGATTTAATGTTATGAAGATATTTGAGTACTGGCGACCTTGGAAAAATCACTTGAATAGTTTGGGTTTCTCACCAGGAAATCAGATGTAATGAGGGAACTCTTCCTAGATCCATTTCTACTCTAATGGATCCAAATTCACTAGTGTACATTCTTAGATATGAAATTATGATAGGTCTACAGGGATGTGAATAATGAATTCAGAAGGGACAGAGAAACTTGAGCAGGTTAGCTATGACAAAATCTCCATGACAACCATGACTCCAGAGAGCAAGTGCCTGGGGAATTGTCTTTCTTCATTTGCCTCTGTCCTTATGTACACAACTTAGAGGCTCTCTATAATGGACATCTTTCTTGTGCATGGCGTGTCTGTCTCTTGGCTAACAGCTTCCATCTTGGAGTCAATAGGTTCCATCCTGGAAAACTGAGGGAGAACCAAATACACCATTTTAACATTTAGCAAGAATTCTGTCCTCCGTGGGATTTTAGTCAAGGTGAGAAATCTGGATTTAGAGAGAATAGTGGTTTCTAGTTTTCTATGTAGAAAAAGTTTGATGGTCCTCAAACACTGACTTTATTAACTATTCACTCTCTATGTCTCTCAGTCTCTGCCTCTATCTCTCTTTCTCTCCCCCACCTGTAACCTTTACTTGTTCTTCCATTATTCATTTCCAAATTTGATAGCACTGTAGCACTGTCCTCCCGTTGTTCATCAATTTGCTTGAGTGGGCACCAGTAACGTCTCCATTGTGAGACTTGTTTTCACTGTTTTTGACATATTGAATATGCCACGGGGAGCTTGCCAGGCTCTGCTGTGAGGGTGGGATACTCTCGGTAGCTTGTCGGGCTCTCTGAGACAAATGGAGAAATCTCACCAGGGTCGACAACATTCAAGGCAAAACACCCTACCTGCTGTGCTATCGCTCCAGCTTCAAAAAATAGAAAAATTTCTAACCTATTCAGGGTGAATAGTAAGATCCAGAAATGCACTCTTAAGGATGTGATCTCTCTGTGTGTATGTGCGTGTGTGTGTTTTGTTTTGTTTGGGGACCATACCAGGCAACGCTCAGAGGTTACTCCTGTCTCTCCCTTCAGGAATTACTGCTAATGGCGTTCAGACGACCATATAGGATTCCTGGATTGAATGCATGTCAACCACATGAAAGAAAAATGTCCTAGTCATTACATTCTTGCTCTGGCCCCACGGATGTGATCTTAAATCCTGCTAACTTCTATTTTTTTTTTACTTATAAAATAAAATAATTTGATCAGCTATCACAATCCTTATGAAGTTTTTTAGCACCCTGATTTAGTGGCCTTGTATATTTTTCTCAAATTTGAAAAATTATACTTGTTGATTTAATTCTCGAATAATTTCTGCAATATGTGATAGATCTTTTGAAATAGTTCAAGTACATTTCCAGTGTCATCTTTGGAGATTCTGAAGTCTCAAAAGACTAGACTGGGTGGCACAGTTAACAGAGATGGTCCTCTCCAGGCACATGTATAGTTGGATTCATTTGTCTTTTTGAACTTTTCTATATTGTGTTGCTGTTCTTCACTTAGCGACATCCTGGATTTTATAAGCAGATGTTGTACACTGCAGAAATTCCAGAACTCGATACATGCTAAGTCTATGAGGACTGGAAGGGGTTTTAATTTGTTAAATCTACTTGGTGAAAAATCTTGTGAATATTTATATCGATCACCTTTCCTTCTCTAAAATTTCTTAGGAGATGATGGTGTGCAAACAATTATTCAAAGAAAGTGAATATATTAAATTTCCCCTGTTTTATTTCAAATTTTAACACATTATAACATGCCCTGAGTAAGACAGTCCACAACCCTTACCCTTCTCTGGTGCTTATGAGTTATGTTGACTATTTGCAGCTATGGAGCCACTGTGCCCGTGTTTCCAGAATGTAAGTTAAACGAGTTAATTTGATTTAATTTTATAGTAACATACTTTTTTTTGGTTGGGGGACCACACTCAGTGATGCTCAGGTATTATTACTCCTGGCCCTCCTCTTAGGGATCATTCCTGGTGGTGCTTGAGGGGGCATAGGGGATGCTGGGGATTGAATCGGGGTTGACTACGTGCAAAGTAAGAGCCCTAACTAATGTACTATCATTCTGGCCCCAAATTTTATAGCAAAACACTTTTATTTTGATAAATATAAAAATATGTCTTTTACGGACATACTGTGTGTGTGTGTGTGTGTGTGTGTGTGTGTGAGAGAGAGAGAGAGAGAGAGAGAGAGAGAGAGAGAGAGAGAGAGAGGTTTAGGGCTTAGAACATAGACTTTTCCAGGATGGAAAAATCTCAAATAGATAATTTTAATTCACAAACAAACAAACAAACACAGTCCTTCGTTGTTCATCGATTTGCTCGAGCGGGCCCAGTAACAACATTTGCACGAAAGGCAAATGCCCTGCCGCTGTGCTATTGCTCTAGCCCTAACACTGTATATACTGAAGTAAGCAATACAAATATTTTTCAAAAATAAATACTGTCAAATAAAGCACCTTGCATTGACTTAAACAGGTTGTAAAGACTCAGCAAAAGATTGTGTTGAGTTATCTGTATCATCTTTACTGTGCTTCTGGTCACTCGCACACATCACAAGCAGCCCCTGGAAGTTGATGTGGTTCCCCTACCTCCTCAATCTAAAGACAAAATAATTTGTGTGATTTTTACCTGGATGGCCACAGGTGATGTGATTTCCTATACAGAGGACTAAATCTACATCTGCCTGGAGCAATGATGCCTGACTCTCCACTGGGTCAATGATGTCTCTGGAATTCTCCCAAATTAACTTATAGGACTAAAGCACCCCTAGAATTCCCATCTACAGCTATAGCTATCATTCATTGCTATGTCTAATTAGTCCATGATACTAATAGTCAACACTTATATGACAATTGTTGAGGAATTAAGCTGAGCAATACAATTAAACGGTAACATTGTAAAAGTTTAAGTGTATAATACAGAATTTCACATATGTAAATATTGCAAAATATCACTATAAAATTATTTAATGTGTTTTGCCTCACAAACTTACAATTTCCCCTTTTGATTATGATTTAGATTTATTCTCAGAAACTTTCAAGTGAATAACAAAATATGAGTCACTGTGTTGTTTATTCTTATGTGTTCCTGATATTATTTATCTTCTGATTGGAAACATGAACAATTTACCCATGTACACACAATTTTACAGCATCTCCTTCTCTGTTTCTTGAACCACAAGTATATGTTTCTGCAGGCTTTTTGAGTAAAGTTCCAAATATAAGAGAGATCATTTGTATTTGTTTTTTCATTTTTCATATGACATAGTATAATGCTGTTATATTAGTTAATGTCATAAAGACAGAATTTTAAAGATTTTACATTTATTTTACTTATTCTTTTCATAATAGAGGTAACATGATTGCAATAGTTTTAATATTCATGATTTTGGTATCCAGTTACTGCGCCTTCAACAAAGTGTCAGAAACCCACCACCTTATTTTACTTCTAGTTCTCTTCTTCCTTCTCAAAATGCCATCTGCACTCACCTACACATCAGTTCTTGGTAATCTCAGTTCTGTAGTTAAAGTCCAAGGGTTATTATAACTACCTGCTCTATATTCCCTTGCTTCTATCCCCATTCCTGCATAATATTCTATTGTATATATATCCAACAACTTCTTGATTTTTAATCTGTATTTGAGCATTTGGGTTATTTCTATACTTTGGCTATTGCAGTATGTACAGCAATGAATATGGGTGTGCATTTATTTTTCTAAATTATTTTTATTTTTAATTATTTTTAAGGCCAACTCTACCTTTCACATGCCCTTTATAATGTTTACTCAACATTTATATTCTTTATATTACAGTGTCATGCCCTTTCTCATAGTTTTTCCTCAACTTAAAGTTATGTCATCTATTCGATCATGTTCTTTTTTAAAAATTTTTATTAGTGAAACACCATGAAGTGCAGTTGTAGACTTACAAATTTTTGTGCTTGGGTTTCAGTTATAAAATGATTGAGCACTCATCCCTCCAGCAGTGTCCATTCCCCACCTCCAGTGCTCCCAGTATCCTTCCCACCTCTTCAACCTCCATCCCACCCCACCCCTGTGGCAGGGCATTCCCTTTTGTTCTCTCTCTCCTTTTGGGTGCTGTGGTTTGCAAAAGAGGCATTGAGTGGCAATCATGTTCAGTCTATGGTCTACTTTCAGCATGCATCTCTCATCCTGAGAGTATCCTCTCAACACCCTTTACTTGGTGTTTCCCTCGCTATCTGAGCTTCCTTCTCCCCTAGCATGCGTGGCTGGCCTCCAAGCAATGGATTGAACCTCCTGGTAATCTTATCTTGGCTATTCTTGGGCTGGAGCTATAGCACAGCGGTAGGGCATTTGCCTTGCGTGCAGCCAGCCTAGCCAAGCCAGGTTCGATTCCTCTGCCCCTCTCAAAGAGCCTGGCAAGGTACCAAGTGTATCTTGTCTGCACGGCAAAGCCTGGCAGGCTATCCGTGATGTATTCAATATGCCAAACACAGTAACAATAAGTCTCAAAAAATGGAGATGTTACTGGGCCCCCTCGAGCAAATTGATGAACAAAGGGAGGACATTCTTGGGTGTTAGTCTCCCAATTTGTAACTTTATATTCCTCAGATGAATGCAATCTTTCTATGTCTGTCCCTCTGTTTCTGATTCATTTTGCTTAGCATGATACTTTCCATGTAGTACTACTTGTATGTAAATTTCATGACTTCATCTTTTCTAACAGCTACATAGTACTCCATTGTGTAGATGTACCAAAGTTTCTTTAACCAATCATCTGTTCTCAGGCACTCAGGTTTTCTCCAGATTTTGGCTACTGTGAATAGTGCAGCAATGAACATAGAAGTGCAAATGTCATTTTGACTGTACTTTTTTGCCTCTCTGGGATATATTCCCAGGAGTGGTATTGCCTGGTCAAATTGGAGCTCAATTTCTAATTTTTGGAGAATCGTCCATACTGTTTTCCAAAAGGGCTGAACCAGTCGGCATTCCCACCAGTAGTGAAGAAGAGTCCCTTTCTTGCCACATCCACACGAACACTGACTGCTTTTGTTGTTTTGGATGTGGGCCAGTCTCTGTGGTGTGAGATGATATCTCATTGTTGTTTTGATCTGCATATCCCTGATGATTAGTGATATAGAGCACTTTCTCAAGTGCCTTTTAGCCATTTGGATTTCTTCTTTGGGAAAGTTTCTGTTCATTTCATCACCCCATTTTTTGATGGGGTTAGATGTTTTCTTCTTGTAAAGTTCAACCAGTGCTTTGTATGTTCTTGATATCAACCCTTTATCAGATGGGTATTGGGTAACTATGTTTTCCCATTCTGTAGATTGTCTTTGTGTTCTGGTTATTGTATCTTTTGAGGTGGAGAATCTTCTTATTTCACGATAGTGCCATTTGTTTATCTCTATTTCCACTTGGATGGTCAGTGGAGTGTTGTCTTTGAAGACACCATTAGTCGCAATATCCTGGAGGGTTTTGCTGACCTTGTCTTCAATGTATCTTATAGATTTTGGCTTGATGTTGAGATCTTTAATCCATTTTGATCTGACTTTTGTGCATGGTGTTAGGTCGAGGTCTGAGCCCATTCCTTTGCATGTGGTTGTCCAGTTATGCCAGCACCATTTGTTAAAGAGGCTTTCCTTGTTCCACTTCACATTTCTTGTTGAGCATGTTCTTATGTCAGCCTAATTGGTATAAATTTAGTGCTGTTTTTATTTGTCCCTTAGGGTCTAGTAGTTTGTGGCTTCATTATATTTATTTTGAGAAGTCCTTTATTTTTCTTTGCTATCCTCTTTGACCTAATGTTTGACAATATATTGCTTAATTTCCAAATGTTTGAGTTTTTCCACATTTTTCTTTCAGGTTAATTTTTGCCTTCATGGTATTGTGGTATAAGAAGAAAATTGTTCTGATGTCTAATTTTGATGACTTCCTGGATTCTTGAGTTGTATCTCAGCATGTGGGACATTTGAAAAATGTTCAGTGTATCCTGATGAATGTTCCATGTTCACTCTAGAAGAGCATGCATTCAGTCTTTGGAGGTGAAGGGTCCTGTAATTGTCTATGAACCCCACTCTTCTAATTTCTCATTTAAGGCTCTAGCTTCCTTAGTTTTATATTTATTTAGTTGCAAATTTTTCCCAGGGATGAGAGGGGATATTAAAGTATTAAGCTATTATAATATTTCAATGTATTTTCCATTCCTATTAACAATGTTTTTATTAACTTAGTTACCCCCTTCACTTGAGTCATAAATGTTAATAAGAGTTCATTCTTCTAGATCTATTGCTCCCTGACCCAATACACAATACCCATCCTATCTCTTATCCACTTTTTTAGTCTGGATGATAATGATACTTGATAAAGTTTGATTGTTCATACTATTTTTAGGTTGCCTTTTGCATACCGGGTTGTTTTCCAACTTTTCACTCTGAATTTGTTTTTATTGTGAGAGTTTGAGTGTGTTGCTTGTAAACAGGAAAGGTTGTTTCCTGCTCCTTCTTATCATTAAATAGTTTTCGACAATTTGACAATATTTAGTGTTATATTGGGTGTTTTGGCCATTTGTCATCATTCTTTTGGATTTTACTTTTTTATTACTTGCATTTTGATGATGATCTTTTATGCTTTCATCTCCTTTCATTTACAGCAAACTGTAAGGTTTCCTCTTACAAGTGCATAGTGTCCCATTGTGTATATATGCCAGGTTTTTTTTTCTCTACTCATATGTTACTAGACATTTTGGTTGCTTACATATTTGCTAGCTATTGTACTTAATACTGCAATCAACATAGGTGCTAAAACATCTTGTTTTGTGAATTCATGTTTTTGACTTCTCAAAGTAGATATCAAGAAGTGGAATTTCTGGGTCATGTGGAAGCTCTAGACTTAGTATTTTGTAAGAAGACTCTGTACTGTTTTCCAGTCTTTGATAATGGAATGTTTCTTAATTCCCATTAACGTTGCTTTAAGCATCCTCAACCGTTCACAAATCTAGGTCACTAATCTCTAGGAATTCAGTGTTCCTGATCTATAATTGGGAACTATAGAAAAGTTATACCTTGACAATATAATTCAGTAAAACCATTTGTATATATTGCCATTTTCTATGAGGAGAATCTAGAGGGTCCATATATGGTTTTATTCAAAATACAGAGATAAGCTCAGAAGATGATTCAAAATTATACTTCTAGTCAGATGCATTTCTGGCAAAAAAAAATATTCACTTTTGTGTTTTGGAGCAGAGTAATTTTATTCTTTCATCCTTTTTTTCAGCAGATGGAATCAAGTACTTTTATGGAAATAGATAGAAATTACACATCATCGGTGGTCATGTTTGTTTTTCTGGGAATCACAGATGAAAAAGAGTTGCAGTTCATTCTCTTTCCGGTCTTTCTGGTGACTTATCTTGTGACATTATTCTGGAACCTTACTCTCATTATACTTATCAAGATGGACTCTCACCTGCATATGCCCATGTACTTTTTTCTCAGCATTTTGTCATCTATAGATGTCTGCTATTCTTCTACCATCTGTCCCAGAATGCTTTCAGATTTCTTCAAGGATGATAAAACAATTTCCTTTGTTGCCTGTGCTACCCAGTACTTTTTTGCAGCTTGGATGGGTCAGACTGAGTGTTGCCTCCTGGCTGCCATGGCCTATGACAGGTACGTGGCCATTGGTAACCCGCTGCAGTACTCAGCCATCATGGCGCCTGGGCTCTGTCAGAAGATGGTGGCTGGGGCCCTTGGAACTGGTTTCATCTGTAGTTTGCTTGAGACAATTCCTGCCTTTCGTATGTACTACTGTGGACCAAATGTCATTCAACATTTCTTCTGTAACATATCCGAGGTTATTATCTTGTCTTGCTCCAGTCCCTTCATCACCCAAATGATTCTTTTTTGGGCAATTTTGTTTGTTGGCTTTGGTTCTTTTCTTGTTATTCTGTTATCTTATGGCTTTATCACAGTGTCCATCCTGAAAATGTCAACCATCAAGGGCAGTTTCAAGGCCTTCAATACTTGTGCTTCACACTTGACAGTTGTAACACTCTACTATGTTCCAGTCTTCTTTGTTTACATGCGTCCTCATTCTGATCACTCTGAAAAACAGGACAAGGTAATGTCAGTCTTCTATATTATCATTACCCCCATGCTAAACCCTCTAATCTATAGTCTGAGGAACAAGGAGATCAAACAAGCACTCAAGAGGATGTTAAAGAGAGCTAGACATTTTCCTCAGTGAGATAAAAGTTGGTAACGCTTCCTCAATGAGAAGAGAGCAGAAAACAAACAAATACAGACAACAGAGAATTTTGAAAGTATCATAGTCAGCAATACTTTTTAATTTTCTTAAACTTTCTGTTTCAAATAAAATAATTTTATTTTCATGTAAAGATATATCTGTGATTCATAACTTATATGCCCAGAGAAGTTAGTAATTACATATATCTATGAGGGAACATACAAGTCAAGTTTTTTTCACTTGTTGAAAAAGTTCAAGTAGCTATTTTCCTTTGGAAAACATGGATATTTGAGATTCTAGCATAGATGATACAGTGATCAGGTCTGTTCCACTCTAAGCAATGGTGGTGATGGTCATACTATTTCTTTTAAAGTTCTTATATTACATTCTTTTTCTTCATTATTCAGAATTTCAGACTTTCTTAAATTAATATTGTCTCTACAGCCTCCATGGTAACAATATGCTCTGCATTTCATGAAGGAAATGGTCTTGCTTTGCTACATGCTCATATTAAAACCAACAGTAACCTTTTATTCTCCAATTATTTTGTAAACTCTGTGCTTATATGTGATTGAGTACTTTTTTGTGTGTGTGATAGAGAAAGACTACATAAAATATATTTCTTGAGAAAATATATTTCTTGAGAACATTCTGGAACTCATTTGCAGAATATGTTTGTGTACATACTATACTTAATCATGTTTCTTTTAATGATTACTACATATTATCTTTTAAATATGTTGTCCTATTTTTCAATTGTCTCACTATATTTGCAGGGTATGTAATATGAAGGATTTTTAGCCAGAATCAAGTTTGAAATTGTTAGATAACATTTTTATAATTTGATATCTACTTCAGAGTTTTTCCTACAGCAAATCATATTATTGTACATTAATTTTTTTTCTTATGCTTTTACTTCTGGTGAATTAGACCTTATGGAAAAAAACATTAAAGAAAGGACACAGATAAATAGTATAACAGCACAGTTTAGGCAATTAGAAAAAGATCAATAAAGGGAACTGAAAGAAAGCAGAAAGTAGGAAATAATAAAACAGCAGAAATCAATAAAATGTAAATCAAAACAAAGACAAAAATTTAAAATATCAGAAAAATCAAAAGCAGAATTTTTGAAAAATAAATAAGATTAACAAGCTTTTAGGTAGATTTACAAAGAGAGAAGACACAACCTTCTGATTGCTGCTCCACCAAACCAGGTGAGGCTTGTCTCTGGCTGATTTCACTGGGCCAGTTCAGAAAGGGAGCCCCTTCCTTTTCGGTGGGTACCAGCAGTCTTCACACCCTGCCTGCATCATATTAAGGTCTCATACCTCAAAACCTGAAACATGCCGCTCACAATTATTCTTCCTGTCATTCTGTGAGAACAGGTAGAGAGACAGAAAGCAACATCTAGCTAATTCCTTATCACCTTCCTGGGGGATTGACAACAAAAATTCTGATGGGGGTGTATAGTGTTAGAGCGTTGTATTCATGAAACCGCATCATTGGTTGTATTGTAATTGCAAATCAGGGTGAATCAAATCAAAAATCTATTTAGAAAATAGAAGACACAAAGAACTGGAAACACATTCTCTACTCAATTCAACAACTTTTACTGATAAAATAGTCATACTACCAAAACTCTACGCAATTTCAATGCAGTCCCCACAAAAAATCCCATGGCATAATTTAAGAATATGAAGGATATACTGTTAAAATTTATTTTGAAAAATCATATTTGCAGAATAGCAGCCAAATCAATAGTACAGTGGGAAAGCAGAAGATAGAGTTTTAATAACCAACACTTCGTATGGTCCCCAGAGCACCACCAGGAGTGACCCCTGAGCTTAGAGTTACCCCCAAAAGAACAACAACAGCAAAAAAAACCACAAAACCCTACCAAGATGGCCAACGAAAAACATGGATAAAGAAAATGCGAGCTTTTATCTCTCCGACTTTAAATTATAATACAAAGATGTAGTATTTAAGATTGTATGACACTGGAATAAAAGTAGATTGTGAGGCTTGTAATTGAGATCCTTAAGACAGATCATGTGAGTTACGGACATCTAAAAGGACTTTTTAACAAACAATGTTTGGAAAACAGGTTAGCTACATGCAAACAAAATGATAAAATTTTAATCCCTATGTTTAGTCGAGCGGGCCCAGTAACGTCTCCATTGGAGACTTTGTTGTTACTGTGTTTGGCATATCGAATACATCACGGGGAGCTTGCCAGGCTCTGCCGGGCAGGTGAGATACTCTCGGTAGCTTGCCGGGCTCTCCGAGAGGGGCGGAGGAATCAAACTCGGGTCGGCCATGTTGACTGCGTGCAAGGCAAACGCCCTACCGCTGTGCTATCGCTCTAGCTCATATCATATTGTTTAGTCATATCACTTGTATGACTTGTCCTACCATTGATCATCGATTTTCTTGAGCAGGCGCCAGTAATGTCTCCATTCATCCCTGTCAAGTGCTAGTGCAGCCAAATGACATCTGCTCACTCCAGGAACATGGAGAGTCTCAAGTCTGACCATCTCGTAGGTGGGTGAACACATATTCTTTTGATGTCCTGTGGAATCCAGTCGGTAACAGATTTAGTCCAACAGTTGTCTCTGAATCTCATTACATGTCCAGCCCCATCTGATTTTTGACGCCTTAGCTAACTAGCTAGCATCCCTGATTCTTGCTCGTCGACCGAGATCAGAACTCCAAATTCCTTCTCTCACATGAGTGAGATGTGATATTCTAAGCATAGCTCTTTCGATTCCTCTTTGGGATACCCGAATGGCATTCTTATTCTGTTTTGTCATATACAAAAATTAATTCAACATGAAAAATAGATCTCAATATTAGTCCCAAATTTATAAGTTACAATGAGGAAAGCATAAGCAGAACTCTATATAATATTGATTGTATAAGAATCTTCAATGACTCAATACCAATCATCAAGCAAACAGAAGCAAAAATAAATAGAACTGCATCAAATTCAAAAGCTCCTGCATTATAAAGGAAACAATGATTAAAAGATAACCTATGGACTAAAACAAAAATGTCCAAAACAAAAAGGGGTACCCTGGATTGGGAGAAAATATTCACTAATCACATACCTGACAAAGAGCAACTACACAAGATTTTAAAAAGCTTAAAATATTTAACAGGGGGTATAGTGCCACCATCAGATCAATCTGTAACTGTGGGGGGAGAGCATCAGCAGCCTGTTGGTGCCTTCAGACTTCCTGATACCCCAAAATTGCCACTGTGCCTTTGGCCAGACCCCAACAACTTGGGACCAAGTTTACCAAAAAATTAAACAGCCAAAAGTTAGGTATGTGGGAGCCACACTCACACACCATCTCTGGCTCAGCTATATAAGCTCATTTATTGGCCTTATTTAAGACCCATAAATCTCGAAAGAGATCAAATGCTACAGTTAGGGCCCGAGGTGTAGCACTATATGAACTAGCGGGCGCACCCTGCAGGGCATAAGCCAATAGTTTATTTCTATGGAAACAAGGGTCATGATCCAGAGACACACAAAAAAAAATCTCTGAACCTAGTAGCTCACTGCAGAGATGCCTCAGGACATTAAGCCAGGTCAACTTCACTGGATGCCTCAGACGGGGGCAGGCATTGTCCCACATCTGTTCTCTAAAAAAAACCTGGTGACCACCAACTTCCAGAACCTAATGAGAAGTGCATGTGGGTGGGTCCAGGGATGTCAAATGCCAGGCATCAAGGGATAGGGGATGGGTCAATCCCTCTCAACCCCCCTTCCCCATGGAACCCTAAAGGTTATGCCCACAAACTGCCTCCGGCTGCTACTTAAGTTTAACCATGATTCAGAGACACACAAAAGAATCTCTGAACCAAGCAGCTCACTGAAAGATTTCTCCACATCCTAATTATCTAAAATTTTAGAATAGTTATATTCATAACAAGCAATAAAAAAGAGAGTATGGGGATGATTGTCTGCCATAGTGGCAGGCAGTGGGAGGCATGGGATAGGGGACCTTGGTGGTGAAGATGTGCACCGTTGGAGGGTTAGGTGTTCGATAATTGTGTGACTGAAACTCAAACAGGAAAGCTTTGTAACTGTATCTCATGGTGATTAAAAAAATAATAATAAAACAATAAAATTAACATTCTGAATTTAAAAAAGTAATGTGGAGTTCATGCCTAATGCAATCCACTTAATCAATGGCTTAATGAATAGCAGTACTCCTATATAAAAAAATTAACAACAAAAAGTTGACTGAAAAATGCACACTCACACACACAAAAAAAAAACAGGGAGGAGAACTAAATGGAGACTTTCTCAGAATAAAAATACAGATGTCCAGATATGTATATTAAAAAGTGCTTTTCATTTTTGGTCATCAGAGAAAAGTAAGACCAAACAACAACGAGCTATTACCTCACACCAGTGAGACTGGTTCACATTAAAAACAGTAGAAACAACCATTGTTAAAGGACACCCTAATCCACTGTTCGTGAGAATATTGACTGATTCAGCCTCTATGGAAAACAATATGGAGATTTCGCAAAAAATTAAGAATTGACCTTCTGTGTGAACTCTTGACATCTACTCCAAGGCGAAAAGCATAATTCTAAAAGGCATTTGCACTTTTCTGTTCATCATAGAACCATGCACAATACTCAAGATGTGGAAGCAACCAAAGGCAATGTATGTATGTATATTTATATAATATATATAGCTATATCAGAATGCTACTCAGCCATGAGAAAATGTTAAATCATACACTTTGTTGTAGCATAAATCCGTATATAGGGCACCAGCTTATGAGTAGTCTATAAGATGGAGAGGGTCAAATGCAGAATTATGTCTCATATATGAAATATAAAAAATAAATAGCAAGGTAATAACAATTTGTCAATGGTAAAAGACACTGAGAAAATGGATACAGAACTCACTTTACCAAGGAGGTGGGTTGAAAGATAGTGAGAGGGAACTTTGAGACTTAGATAAAGGGACACTGACACTTGGGTGGTAGATGAGGAATAGCAACATTGTATACCAGAAACTCTTTTCCTAACAATATTGTAAATGTGATGACTAAATAAAAATTGAATAAAAGAGAAATTAATGTGTTTAACTTATGGGATGAGGAGCTTAACATATTGTTTTAGTGAAGACATAAGTATCGCTTACAGATATATTTTTTTTAATTTTTATTAGTGAGACACCATGAGGTACAGATGTAGACTTACAAATTTTTGTGCTTTGGTTTCAATTACACAACGATCAAATACCCACCCGTCCACCAGTGCCCATTTCCCACCACCACGGATCCCAGTATCCCTCCCACCCCCATCCCCCCCTCACACCCTGCCTCTGTGGCAGGGCATTCCCTTTTGTTCTCTCTCTCCTTTTGGGTGTTGTGGTTTGCAAAAGAGGCAATGGATGACAATCATGTTTCGTCTATAGTCTACTTTCAGCATGCTTCTCCTATCCTGGGAGGATCCTCCCAATAGGAGACTAAAACCCAGGAATGGGAGCACCAAATAAAAATGTTCATTTTAATGATTGATTATCAGGAAAATGCTCATCAAAACAATGAAGAGATATCTCATGCCAAAGAAAATGGCCTACATTAAAAAGAATGTAAAGAACCAGTGTTCGTGGGAATACATATAAAAAGGGACCTCAATTCACTATTGACAGGAATGTTGTCTGATCTAGTCCTTAACCAAAACCAGTGTAAAGACACCTTCAAAATTTAATAAAAGAATTTTCTATGACCAGTTATTCTTTTTCTTAAGCTTCTATCCCCAGAGTGCCAAATATTAACCTGCAAAAAATGTAATCACAACATTATTCAAAAAGCCAAGGCCTGGAAACAATGCAAGTGTCCAACAATAAGATATTATACAATAAAATTGTGGTTTATATAACCAATAGAATACATAGCTATGGGAAAATTGAAGTCATGCAATTTGCCACGATCTAATGGATTGGAGGCTATCAAGATAAGTGAAGTGTGTCATAAGGAAAAAGACAAATATTGAGGGATCACACTAATTTGTGAAGCATAAAGAAACAAAACTGAAGATATGATAATCATTAATTTGAACAAACCCCAGAAATATTGTCAGCAGTTCTGTGGAACTTTGTGACCTTGGACTCTGGGCTCAATGGGACCAGGGAGCAGAGATCCTCTGCCTGATTTCCCCAATCTCCGACGACTCAGGAGTCATACCCAAAAGTCACCTCCTACCGGTGCCAAATAACCTTCTCATCAGCCACAGTCCAGAACTCACACTGCTTCTCTGGAAGGAAGCATAAAATGAGGCCCCAGCGCCATTGTCACCAGACTCCACACCAGGCTTTTTTCACCCTGGGGTTCCCCAGAGGGGGGGTGGGTGAGAGCCCTCCCCACCCGAAGGGACCCAGCCCCAGCAGCAGATCTCCAATACTCAACCGTCGGCTCTCTCCAGGCCACTTTCTACACGCTGGGGCCGAGCCTCACATATGAGGAACATGTTCCTGGACTGCGCAGCCACAAAACATTTTCTACACATTTTCCATAATATATATGATATATATGTATATATATGTATATATGCCTCTTGGAGAACGCAGAAAGCTACGGAGAGTATCCCACCCACACAGCGGAGCCTAGCAAGCTCCCTGTGGTGTTTTTAATATGCCAAAAACAGTAACAATAACAGGTCTCATTCCCCTGACCCTGAAAGAGCCTCCAATACTGCAGCATTGGGAAATACGAGTAAAGAGAGGCTGCTAAAATCTCAGGGCTGGGAAGAATAGAGACATTACTGGTGCCCGCTCGAGTAAATTGATGAACAACAGGATGACAGTGATACAGTGATTGTCAGCAGAAGAGCTCACCAAGACTGCAGAAGAGTGAAGGTATAAAGGACCTTCAGTGTAGGGCAATTGATGAAACTTTGAAGGTGTGAGGGAGGAATTAGCATTGCAAATATGTAACAATCATGTGGAAACTTGAAAATCACACTAGCAATTTAAAAAGTAGTGTCCAAGAGAGGAAAGTTGTGATTTAAGCAGGAACACACATGATTTTTCATTAGATTGCAATTAGGTGTTTGGTCTTCTCAAGTCTTTGCTCTTTCCTAGGTAAAGTTAAATTTTGAGAATCCAAGAATAAGGGCGAAGTTCCTTTTTAAAATTTTTATTGCAATACCGCAATTTCTTTTGTACATTTTGGAAGAGAAGAAAGACAATTGGGCAGAGTGATCTGTAAAGTTTCTTCATTGTTCTAGGGAAATTTGATAAGAATTTTATCTTTTTAAAATTTCATGGAAATTTTACCCAGCTCTCCCTCTTTTCCTCCTGATCTTTTGTCTTCCATTTATGGTCTCATTCTTCTAATTCCCCTTCTTACTGCTTTAAAGCATGCACATGTACTCATGGGAAAGAAACATGTGATCTCTATGTATTCCTCTGCTCAAAATCTCTGTAATGTTTCTGAACATTATGCGGTTATGGAGTTCCTTGTAAAGAAGAGCAAAATGTTTCAAACAAGAAAGTAAAAAGTTGAAATTTCCTCTATTAAGTGAATATATTTCAATGATGCCAAAGGCTTGATATTCCTGGTGCTTTTCCAAAAGATAGTCTCTAAGGATTTTCCCATGCCTTGCCAAGATAATTTTTATAATAAATAATGAGGTTGAAATTTTCTTTTACTTCAGTTTCATAATTCTTCAAAGAATTGTTAAAGAGTTCTTTGATATAATAATGTCTCAAAAGGCTATACTATGCATGTCTAACCAAGGGACCAATTAAAGGAGCTGGTTTTCCTCTATAGTCAAAGATGATTGACAACGTACAAAATGTCTCCTTTGTTGTGATTCGTGTACCCATGTTAATTCTTAGTTATGATAGTACTGGCCCAAAGACATTTAAGGGCCTCTTTTTTTCAGTTAATTAACATCTGAAAAAGTTTATAGGAGTCAAATTTTGCTACCAAAAGATCATATGCTCATCTCAAAGAATTGTGGAGTAGGATACATTCAGGTAGAAAAAAACAATATATTTGTAATTTCTGAATATCTAGGCATACGCTACAAAGTAAAAGCAGTTGGAACTCAGGTGAGTAAGCACTGAGGCGAGTTAGTGGCATCTTGAAAGGAATGCCAAGTTCCTAGAATTCAGAAATAATATCAAAGATCAACAGTGTCTCGTCATAATTTTCTTCAAATTAAGTTTAATAATATAGATTATGTACAGCAGCTTCTTTGCAATGATATGATTGTAAATCTATTGGAGAATAATCTAAGTATTTAGACTGTCAATACACTTTAGCTTGAAGTGTGTGAGAGCTAGTAAAACACTGGCTTATTCAGTTAGTGATTAAAACTAGAGAACATAAACCCAGAAGAAGAGTTCTGAGTTATTTTAAGGGGTTTAAATTCATGTTATATTACATCATCCTACCTAAAAACTTTGTAAGACTCATGAAGAGAATTATTCCTTAGGTGGATAATTCTGATGCATCTTGAATATACTGCCATATTCTAGAGGAAGTGAGAATCTTCTAATAGAATAACTATTATATTCACTCTTTAGAAAAGAGCAAAGATAGCACAGCTGTAGGACATTTGCCTTGTATGCGGCTGGCCCAGCTGACCAGGGCTCAATTCTTCCGCCCCTCTTGAAGAGCCTGGCAAGAAACCGAGAGTATCTCACTCACACGGCAAAGCCTGGAAAGCTACCCGTGACGTATTTGATATGCCAAATACAGTAACAACAAGTCTCACAATGGAGACGTTACTGGGCCCACTCGAGCAAATCGATGAGCATTGGGAAGACAGTGCCACAGTGTTACAGTGCTTTACAAAAGTAAGTCTATTCATACTCTTCCTTTTGAAGCTCTACAGATTTTATTTCATCAACAAATATGCTGAAATTCCTAATGTCAACTATTTAAACTTGAATAAGGACGAGGGATGCAATATCTTAATGAAAAAAGCATGTTAATGGGACCACTCTCTCATGTTTTCTTTCCCCTTCTTTTAATGTTTGAGGTCGCATCATCAAATAAAGATAAGCATAGAGAAGGAAATAAATCATGGCAAAAAATGTGATAATAAAAATACACCTATGATTAAGCTTTTCAAAGTCAATAGAATAGCTATAAATTCTTGATAAATAAGAGACAACCAAACTTAAGATTTAATTAGAAAAATTAGAATCTGGGGTGACCAAGACAAGCAATGTGGTAACTGAAAAGTGTTTTGGGATGGGCAACATTGTCACTAGTTTCTACAGCTATCCATTTACATTTGGGTTTTCTGTAGGTATTTTATTTCTTAGGCATGCGAAGAATGTTTTGTTATGGTTATTATATTTTAGTAGCACCAGTGGGGGTATTGATAATTTAATTCTTCCTCATTGCTTCCTCTTAAACTGACATTTACTATATCTTGTCTCACTTATCTAGTAAGCTACAAGCATGACATTATCTTGATTCATTTATTAAGTTACTATATATGTGAAAATGTGTAGCGATTATGGTATTGATGAATGTTCATTTACATAGACATTGCCTTCTTTACTGGTCCGGGATGTCTGTCAAATGGTCCTTGCCACTCTAGAGACCTTACATGAGAAAATGTAGCAAAGACTATTCAGTGAATAACCGAGTCTCTAAATTCACACCCAACCTCGTGCATTCCCACCAGGTATTTCTATTTTGTCTATATGTACATAAAGGGTCAAATGAGACTTTACTGGCACCTGCTCGAGAAAATTGATGACCAATGGGCTGACAAGTGATAACAAGTTATGATCTTATGATTACATATGATTACATTGTGATTACATATTATGATTATGTATTATGATTACATATTAGTATGTAATATTATGTACTATGATTACATATTATGATTACATATTGTGATTACATATTGTGATTAAATATTATGATTACATGTGATTACATCTTATGATCCTATAGGCAAATTCCTTATCTCCCTCCTGAAGTTTGGATTCTTTATATCATTCTTTAGATTATTTATGTCATCCAAAACACCAAGGGTAATTGTTCATACTTTTTGTTGTTTAGGGACAAGGTTAATGCAGCAATTAATGCATAATTTGGTAAGTTTAGCACAGATATTTAAGTTGTGGCTCTAGAATGAGAGTATTCTCTTAATTTTAGTTCAGTCCTTCGTGAACTGTAAGACCTTGCACTATTGGTTGCAGTGACTCATAGTTGACTGGGGGAGAATATGTATCTCATAGCACTATTAAAATGAGTAAAACAATGTAATATCTATGAATAATATTTTTCAGATAATCATAATATGCATAACACATGGAACTTAGTGCACATTCAATAAATTTATAGTGATCTAATTCTATGCCTTTCTTTGAGGCAAATTCTATAAAGGAATATTATTATAAATCATAGTAAAGGGATAAATAGTATTTGTGTAGCATGAGATAATAGAGAGAACAGCCAATGATAAAGAAAATACAGACTTTAATGAAAATATTTACAAAATTATGGCAATAGGGCTGTCATTGAGTTCAAAGAGGGCAATGATACTACAAAAACATTGCTTTTCTTATAGTTGAGGCAGTGGGAAGACAAATAAATCCAGAGGTGCAGCAGGGATGATAAAGAGAAAACACAAACAACACAAACTTCAGAGGTAGTAAAGTAAAGCCTGCATTTTCCTATAGGAATCTACTGATCCCTTGAATTTTGAGGACCTGTAGATGAGTAGTAGAAAAAGACCCATGAAATATTTATTAGAGCCAATACCCACATATCTTTACTTTTTCAAAATTTAGCCAGTATATTAATATTTTGTCAAGTTGACAAATTTTTGCTAGTTACTCTAACAATGTTACAAAATATCACAATACCATATGGTTACAATCGAAAGAACTCTATAAAACATGACATCTATATGTTCATTAAGGTTCTGAATTTTCAGTGGCTTAACAAGATATGATTTTATTTCCTTAACTGTTAATACATACAGCTTGGCAGTCTGCTCTATTAAAAATAGCTAACTTTATTTTGAATATTATTGTTTAGTCTGACTAAATACAGATGAAGATAGAGTAAAGAAGATACACCTATTTCTTAACCAGATAAAAGCAAAGAATTTTTGTTTTTCATCTTCTATTCCCATCCAAATGCAGTTAATTCCAATAAATAGTTTGTACATTATGAAAGGGACTCAAGATCTCTGTGTACAACTGGCATCTCTGCCATAGTCTGCCTATCTGACCCAAAATGATCAGCTTGTATCTGCGTTCCTACCTATAAAACTTTATCCTTTACACCAGAACTTTCGCAATCAAATGGTGATACTCTGGTGAGCTTTAGATACTCTGGTGAGCCTCCTTTTCTAAAGGAACTAAAAGAGGAAAAACTCAACCATTTTCAACTTGTATCCCTGAAACCATTGGACTATTGATATTACCTTCATTTTTACTTATTGACAAACATGTTTGTCAATAAACCACATATCTCCTTAAACAGGGACTCCTAGAGATCCCACCTGATAGGGAAAACGATAAAAAAATTACCTCATCAAATAAGGCAATGATAGGCAAATCTACCTCAGCTTCAGTTTATGAGAAAAGGATAAAACATTGTCTGATAATTTCTGTTTTGAAATTATATTATTAGTGAGAAAAAAATTGATATATAATATGATACAAATTTAAGTGCTCAGTGTATTGATTTGTCATATTACATATTGCAATATGCTTACCAAGCTATTGTTTTCAAACACCTCTATTAATATACATAATTACCGTTCAGTTCTTCTGGAGGGAGCAATTAATATAGACTCTCTTAGGAGCCTTGACATTTATAAAGAGAATTCTTGACCACATTACTATAGTTTGCATTCAATCTTCAGTATTTATTCACAGCTACAACTTTATAGTCTTTAACCATATATTCCAGATAATTTACTTCAGATACTGGTAATTACATTGCATTGACTGTTTTTATAAGTTTGGATTGTTCAGAATCCTACATATATGTATCATCATAAATAGCAAGATGGCCCTAAGTGTTGTTGAATAATATTCTGCTGTATATGTCTACCACAACTTCTAATCAAGGCATTCATTGATACACACTTATTTTATTTCTTGGTTATTTTTATAGTTCTGCAATAAACATGGTTGTGAATAAATCTTTTTTGATATGTTAGATATTTAGCCAGATACATCAAATTTCTGGATAATCTGATTGTTCAATTTTCCATTTCTGAAGAATCCAATTACTATTTTCCACAATGACTGGATTATTGTACATAAACAATGAGCAGGGTTCCCTTGTTCATATAATAATCTAAACTGCTTTATTTTCTTAATTAAATAAGAAGTGACTGGAAGTGATATCTACAAATGTAAAGCAATATCTCATTGTAGTTTCACATTCCCTGACCAGAGAGTTTGAGAAACATTTATGTACTATGGTCTTTGTATATCCTCCTCAAAATATAGACTATATTTTGACTATCACTATAATTATCGACTATATTATAGACAAATATAGACTATCACTACCCATTATAAATTTTGTAAATTTTAGGAACCATGATTACTGTTATTGGGAAGGTTTTGTGCATAAAACATTCTTGCACGATGCCCTTCACCAGAGTGTCCACTTACCTCCAACATTGTCCCAGTGCCCAACCCCATTCTATTCTCCCCTACTTTCAACTTTGGTAAACTTTCTACTGAAAACCAGTTTTTCATTTCTGTTATATTTGGCGTTTTATTTTACTACTCTTTCTTTATATACCACACGTGAAAAAGATCATTCTGTTTGTTCCTCTTTTGAATAACTTCACTCAGTATGATGTGCTCCAGATACATTCACATAGCATAGCATTTCAGCTTTTCTTAAACCCAAGAAGTATTCTACTGTGAATATCTATCACAGACTTTTATACAATTACCTACTCTTGGACTAGGGTTGCTTCCAAATATTGGTTACAATGAACAGAACAACAATGAACATAGAAGTGTGAATGTCTTTTCTGAATGGCATTTTTGTACTGTTGGGATATATGACAAGAAGTAGAATTGCTGGGTCAGATGGAAGCTCAATTTTTAGGTTTTTGAGAAGTGCCCATATTGTTTCTTTCTAAAAGGTTGACATTTACACCAACAATGAAGGAGATAAGATTATGTCCCATAGATTATGTCCCATTATAGTTTTGATTTGTATATTTACTGATGGTAAGTAATAAATGGTTTTGAGAAACAGGATCAGTCATATGTAAAAATATGATCTCTTTCACATTTTTCACAAATGTCAATTCAAAATGACTTGAAGACCTTGATTTCAGACCTAAATTCAAAATTTATATTGAGAGAAGCAAACACTTTGCTCCTCTCAATATAAAGTGTTCAAATACTCACCGGAGCAAGTGTTTGAACACTTCAGAAGATTAAATCCAGAGGGGTCTTCCATTCCACTACCTGCCCTTCATCATAAAATTAGAAGAATTAGGAAGGGAAGAAGAAAAGGGGGAAAATGAGAAAAGAGGGGTGGGAGGTGATAGAGGTAAGATTCAGGGGCTTGGCACACATTGGTAGTGGAGAGAATGAAGTAATCTATATATCTACAACACAAAACCAACAACATGATAAGTACAAAATTCAAACTACAACAACAATTAAATTTTAAAATGTGCTTGGAGCAGACAGGGTGGGTGTGGAAGGGAGTCTGGAGCTATTGCTGTAGGGAAGACTGGTGGTTGAATTGGCAATAAAACATTGTATGCCCAGAATTCAGCTAAGAATAACTTCAAATCAGGGTGCCTTAATGTTTAATAAAATAAAAAATTTAGAATAGTGAGTTTTTAATTATAGAAATGTATAATATATTTTATGATATATAATTTTTAATTATTTTCTTCCAGTCTTTGTTACTCTTTATTTTGTATTGCTGCTTTTGCTGTGCAGAGATTTTAATTTTGTATAGACTCACTGTTGAAGTTCTTTTCAAATGGAAATTTTTTTTTTTGCTTTTTTTAGGTGACACCCAGAGATGCACAGGGATTACTCCTGGCTCTGCACTCAGGAGTTACTCCTGGTGGTGCTCAGGAGACCATATGGGATGCTGGAAATCAAACCCGGGTCGGCCGCATGCAAGGCAAATGCCCTACCCGCTGTGCTATCTTTCCAGCCCCATAAATGGAAAATTTTTTAATTGAGACAGTATTGCTTCACAAGACTTTGTGTGTTTTAGAGAGGTGATTACACACTTCTCATAAATATGTTATTGGGGCCATAGCGAGACCTCAATTGGTTAGGAAGTGTTCTTTGTATGGAGGAGGTCCAGGTTGTTTATTTTATTTTGGTTTGGGGACTTCAACCAGCTATTATCAGCATCCCATTAAATTTTCATTATTTAATTTAAAGGTTTATGAAAGCAGAAACATAAAAAATTGCTAGTAGTCTGTGATATAAATTACATAAATGTCTGTTATCAAAGAGATTTTATGAGCATCTATTGCTCTATCAATGTATGGGGCCCAGCATTATATATGAACTTCAAGTGCTGATTTAATATCAAAGGCCAGTTAGTAAAATCATTCTAGATTATCATGTAGAGAAATTTTTTCAACCAGGGTCCCTATAAGGATGGTCTTAGGGGATGTTATTGCGGGGTCATAGGTGAAAATCACATACATGGAACGATGGCATGAAGCTATCGGACAAATCTATAACTAAAAGGAACCACAGGAAGTAACCAAGGGTAGAGAGTGGGCATAGTTCAAAAGGGTTTGAAAAATACTGATACAGAGAATTGACAGTATTTTTCTAATTTATTCTATCTATAATTCTTACATAATAACAAAATATGAAATGGGAGACCATGAAATTAAAGAATATTAGGGAATAGTGTACTAATGATATCCATGTACTCTCTTTGACTCAAAGACAATGACAAATAAGCCAAGAAAATTAGACAAAGCTTATGTTCCTCTATGAAATCCAGAGATTGATTCAACATCAGGACTTGTGAATGTATAGTCATCTGCATGCTTCACTGAAAAGTGAAGCACATTAAAGTTTCTGATTTTGAGAATAAAGCCATTATTTTCTTTTCTCTTTTTTTTAGTAGATGGAACCAAGCATCTCTATGGAAGGAAATAGAAATTACTCTTCAGTCGTCATGTTTGTTTTCCTGGGACTCACAGATGACAAAGAGCTACAGCTTGTTCTCTTTCCTATCTTTGTAGGGATCTACCTGGTGACCTTAGTCTGGAACCTGGATCTGATCATCCTAATCAGGATGGACTCCCACTTGCACACACCCATGTACTTTTTTCTTAGCGTCTTGTCATCAATAGACATCTGCTTTACTTCTTCCATCAGTCCCAGGATGCTTTCAGATTTCTTCAAAGAGGAAAAAACAATTTCTTTCACTGCCTGTGCTACCCAATATTTTGTGGCAGCTTGGATGGGTCAGGCTGAGTACTGCCTCTTGGCCGCCATGGCCTATGACAGATACGTTGCCATTGGTAACCCTCTGCAGTACTCAGCCATCATGGCACCTGGGCTCTGTCAGAAGATGGTGGCTGGGGTCCTTGGAACTGGTTTCCTCTGTAGCTTACTTGAAAGTGTCCCCTGTTTTAATATGTCTTTCTGTGGGCCAAATGTTATCCAACATTTCTGCTGTAACATATCTGAGATTATTCTCTTGTCTTGCTCTAGTCCCTTCATCACCCAAATCATCCTTTTCCTTGCAGCCATATTGGTTGGATTTGGCTCCTTGCTCATTATCCTATTGTCTTATGGTTTTATTGCAGCCTCCATCTTGAAAATATCCTCAGGGAAAGGGAGTGCCAAGGCATTTAACACCTGTGCCTCCCACCTGGCAGTTGTGACCCTCTTCTATGGCACAGCCTTAGCAGTGTACATGCGGCCTAGTTCTGGCCACACTGAGAAGCAGAACAAGGTGCTGTCAGTGTTCTATATTATCGTCATCCCCATGTTAAACCCTCTCATCTACAGTCTAAGGAACAGGGAGATCAAAGAGGCCCTCAAGAGGGTGATAAAGAAGGCTACATTCTTTCCTTAGTAAGAATAATATTCAGTAATGTTTCCTGAAGAGTAGTAAAAAAGCAAAAGGAATAAACGGAAAACCACCAAAATATTTGGAAAGGTATTATCATAACATTGACCAATTCAAGTCTTTAAATTTCCTCTTTAAAACAAAAGCAGTTTTATTGTCATATAAATATGTAGCTATGATTCATAAATCTTATGTAGCAGACACAAGCTCTTACCATATAGACAGATAATGAAACACAAACGTATAGTTGTTTGACTTAGGAAAATACTTCAGTTGCTAATTGCGTTTCAGAAAACCAACTTGCAGGAAAAGACACTTATTAAAGATGCTTCACCCCAACCACTGGTCTTGCTTTAAATTCTTCTTATATTAGAGCGAAAGAGGTAATGTAAACCCATTGTTTTCCCTAGAAAAGATAGACCATATTCTGCATTTAGGAAAAGTATATGTGCACCCATTTATTTACTTTTTTTGGGTGCTACCCCCATTGTTGCTCAAAGGATCATGATATGCTCTTGTTTGAACCTGCCTCTGGCAAGCTAGTGCTCTAACCCTTTGAGCCATCTTCCCAGCCTTACCCCCAAGGTTTTTTTTTTAAAAAAAAAAACTTTGTTTTTCAAAAAATAAAGTGTGTGGGGCTGGAGCTATAGCACAATGGGTAGGGCATTTGCCTTGCATGCTGCCAACACGGGTTCAATTCCCAGCATCCCATATGGTCCCCTGAGCACCACCAGGAGTAATTCCTGAATGCAGAGCCAAGAGTATCTCCAGGTGTGACTCAAAAAGCAAAAAAATAAAAAATTTAAAAAAATAAAGTGTGACTACTTTCCCAATTATGTTTTCAAAGTACTTTCTATAATTTTTGAAATCAATTTTAATTACATTTCAGAATTTTTACCAGTCAAAATAAAATCATTATAGATAATTTAACTTTTTTGTAGCTTTCTCTTGATGGTCCCAAATACTTTCTACATGAGAACTGAACCTGCTTAGACATGGTGATTCCTGCATGTCTATGGGGTTTATTATGTCCATAGAAATTTTCTCCAAATCAATCCAGACATTTTGAGAAAGATTGTAATTTTTCCCACTATTAAAGCTTAAATTATTGGTTATCTAATGCAATCAATGATAAGAGGAGCCAATTCTGTGTACAATTATTATGTACCTTACTGTGTGCTAAATATTTTCACAAATTTCTTCATATGGTATTTCAAGAACTTTGTATTTCATAAATGTAGACAGTCTAGGAACAAAAGTTATTTTCATTTTATTGACCAATCACTGTATGATTTTTGTTTAAAATTAAGGGGTAGCACATAATGTAGATAAGCATTGGAAAATGTTCATTACAAAAGAGTAATTATAGCTAAACTTTCCTTGGACATTTTGGCTTGTAGGTTTTAATATTTCATATAGTCAGATGACATGATACAAGCATAGAATAATCTGATGAGTCATCTAAAAAAAACCTTATAGAAACAACAAACCAATATAGCAAAGCAGAAGATTATAAAATCACTACTCAGGATGATAAAGCCACAGATAATATTATGCTCAGTGCTTTTCTTAAAACTAAAAGCTTTTTCCTTAATACCTGAAAGAGGGCTAGTATATACACCCTTACCACTACTCTTCAACATTCTTTTGAAAGTCCTAGTCAAAACATTTGAAAGAAATCCACAGTTAAATATGAAGTATTTCTATTTGTTGGTGAACTTATAATATGCACAAAACCTCCTAAAGACTCCACTGAAAATATTTTAGAAAAAAACTCGGTGAGTAGAGAAAAAAATTAATATGAAAAAATAAGTGGCATACAGGCCGTGGGGGGGCTCCACAGCTCCCAGAGAATGCACCAGGTCCCAAAAAGAGCCAAGATCACTGGGAAGTCCCAGATGAGGTAGTTGCCGCATCACGCCTCCTCCAGATGGAACCCCCGTGACCAGGAGCCTCTACAAGCATAGTTCGAGTATGCGGGACCCAGGACTTTTCCTCCAAACTGCCGGGACCTTCCTGGCTCCCAAGTAACCTCTGATTCCGGAAGTCATGCCCACAACCCGCCCCCAGCGCCATCTTTACAGCACACAGCCGCAGAAAAGAAAGGCTGCGGGGGGGTGGGGGGTGGGGGGGAGGGGCTCCACAGCTCCCAGAGAATGCACCAGATCCCAAAAAGAGCCAAGATCACCGGGAAGTCCCAGATGGGATAGGTGCCGCGTCCTGCCTCCTCCAGATGGAACCCCGATGACCAGGAGCCTCTACAAGCATAACTCGAGTATGCGGACCCAGGACTTTTCTTACAAACTGCACGACCGCTTATGTGGCCGTGCAACATCTCCCTATATACAAAGTGATCAATGGAAAGTAAATCATCCAACGTTTCTCCCTGAAAATCAGGCTTAACTCTTATACAAACCACAACACCCAATAGGAGAGAGAGAACAAAAGGGAATGCCCTGCCACAGAGACAGGGTATGTTGGGGGGGGGGGGGGGGTTTGGGAGGGATACTGGGATCTGCGGTGGTGGGAAATGGTCACTGGTGGAGGGCTGTGTATTCAAAATAAATAAATACATTTTAAAAAATAATAAAAAAGAGTGCCAAAAAATAAATAAGTGGCATTTATATTTTCAATGAACTGCATAAAAACAATATCCTAAAGTAAATCTATAACAATAGAGTTTAAAAGCATATAATAAAAATTTTAAAACATTATGAGAAATTAGCAAAAATGTCAAGAAATCTGTGCTCTGGCTTGGAAGCCGGCCTCACATGCTGGGAGAAAAGGCAGATCAAATAGAGAAGGAACCATCAAGGGCCCACTTCAGATGGGAGATGCGTGCTGAAAGTAGACTATAGACTGAATGATGGCCACTCAATACCTCTATTGCAAACCACAACACCCAAAAGAAGAGAGAAAGCAAAAAGGGAATGCCCTGCCATAGAGGCAGGGAGGGGTGAGGGGGATTGGGTGGGGGTGGGGGAGGGATACTGTGATCTTTTATGATGAAGAATGGGCACTAGCAAGGGATGATCATTGTATGACTGAAGCATAAGCACAGAAGTTTGTAAGTCTGTTACTGTACCTCACGGTGATTAAAAAAACCACTAAAAATGTTGTTTTAAACCACAATGCCAAAAAGTAGAGAGAGAGTTAGAAGGAAAGTGTCATCCACAGAGGCAGGTGCGATAGGATGGGGGTGGTGGGAAGGTTGCTGGAGACATTGGTGGTGGAAAATGCACACTGGGGGGCTGAATTGATAGCACAGCAGGGAAGGGTGTCTGCCTTGCACTCGGCAAACCCAGTTTTGATTCCCAGCATCCTATATGGTCCCCCAAACACTGTCAGGAGTGATTCCTAAGTGCAGAACCACGATTAACTCTATGCATCATCAGGTGTGAAAAAAAAAAGCACACTGGTGGAGGGATGGGTGTTTGGACATTGTATGACTGAAACTCAATCATGAAAGCTTTGTAACTATCTCGCAGCAATTCAATACAAAAATTTTAAAATAATTTAATTTAGTTATTAATGCATGCATCCATCGAAGACCTGATGGTACAAGCACGAAAGATCAAGTACAACCTCATTGGTCTGACCAAAATGAGAAGACATCAATCACATCACACCATTTTTGACACTGGAGAAGAACTGTTCCTTGGAACATGTGACAAAAGAGGCGTCGGTGGTGTTGGGATCCTTGTCAACACGACCTTTGCCATGAGCATTGATTCATTCGAATGCCTAACAACCCATGATTACACTTGAATAGATGTGGTTCACTGCCGGCAGTTTTTATCTTTGTTTTCTATGCACCAACATCCAATTATGGTGAAGGACAAATTGAGAAGTTCTACGTGGAACTGGAGAAGTTTTATAAAGAAGACCACACCTTCAAGATCATTGTCGGTTATTTTAATGCCAAGATAGGACCAAGAAGGTGAGCCGATGAACTCCACATCAGGACCCATGGCCTAGAATGGAACGAACAGGGTGACAGACTGTCTGAGTTCATCATGTCAACCAAGACCATCCATGGTAACTCACAGTTTCAAAAGGCTGAATCTAAATATTGGACATGGGAGTCTCCCGGTGGACAGTTCCACAGTGAAGTACACCACATCATATTCAATTGGCGGTTTTGCCTAACTGATGTTGCTGTTGTCCCAAAATTCCAACCGGGATTGGACCACCCGTCTCCTTTGTGCAAAATTCTACCTCACAGATCGGGGGAAAAAGAATGCAAAGTTTAAGAAGAGAATTCCCAGGACAACCACCACCTGGAAACTCTTTGGCTCTGTTGCGGCAACATGGGAAGATGCCGTCATTGACAACATTGATGAAGAATACGATTGAATGATTTAGCACCTCCATGATTGTGCAAGGAATACTAAGAGAGAGAAAAACACAAAAAACGCCTTTCTTTGAACACTCTTGAACTCTTCGCCAACGTGGCTTGGCACATGCCACAGGCAACCACAAGCAAATGCCCGAGCTGGCAAAACAGTGCAAAGAAGAGATGAAGGATGTCCTCAAAGACAGGAGAGCAGCAGTGCTGGTAGATGCGGCAGAAGCCTGGAAAAGCATTCATAATGCCCACCTGTCTTTCACCAACTACAAGACCAAGATGACTGCCCTCTGACATCCTGATGGATCTATCACATCTTCCAGAAGGTAATGGAGAAGATTATTCATGACTACTAATCAGATCTCTTTAACAGCCACGTCCACTTGCCCACATACCAAATTCCGCAGGATGGATAGTCCTTCCCAATGTTCTCCCTTCCGAAATCCAGCACGCCATCTTGTCGGTAAAGAAACAAAGAGCACCTGTACCAGACAAGGTCAGACATGAACACCTGAAGAATTTACCGTCAGTACTCATCAATACACTGGCTCAGCTCTTCAAACGCTACCTGTCTGAATGCAAGGTTCCATCCCAATGGAAAACCAGCAAGACTGTACTATTATACAAGAAGGGAGACATCCACAACATTGGCAACTATAACCCAATCTGCCTAATTTCTGTCATCTACAAACTGTTCACTAGAGTCATCCTAAATAGGATTGGCAGAACACTAGATGAAGGACAACCATGTGAACAAGCCGGGTTCCAAAAAGGATTCAGCACCATTGACCATATCCACACAATAACTAAGCTCATTGAGGTTTCTCAGGAGTTCAAGATGCCGCTCTATCTAACGTTCATTGATTTAAAGAAGGCCTTTGATTCTGTTGAGACAGAAGCGGTCATGGAAGCCCTAGACAGTCAGAGCGTACAAACTCAATACATCAGGATTCTTCGTGATCTCTATTATGGACTCACTATCAGGTTCTCATCATTCTACAAAGAAGTAATCATCCATGTCACGAGAGGGGTTCGGCAGGGTGATACCATTACACCAAAACTCTTCAGTGCCACCCTCAAGAACATCATGCAACAACTGGAATGGGAAGGAATGGGAGTGAAGATAGATGGTTGGCAACTACACCACTACTGATTTGCTGATGACATCGTTCTAATAACACCAAACATCAGCCAAGTGGCACAAATGCTGATCGACTTCGACCGTGAGTGTGGAAAGGTCAGATTACACCTGAATCTCACAAGGACAATGTTCATGAGAAACAGTCTTGTTCCTGATGTTCCATTCACTCTCAATGGAAACACCACCTCCGAATGCAACAGTTATATATACCTACGTCGAGAAATCAACATGATGAATGGCCTGGCACCTGAGTTATGCAGGAGGAAGAGAACGGCTTGGAATGCCTTCAAGAGCGTTGAAGAAATAACTAAGAGGACAAAGAACCTCCAGCTCTGAGCACATCTCTTTGATTCCACTGTTCTTTCTGCATTAACATATGCCTCAGAGACCTGGGCCCTACAAAAATAGGATGAGAATGCTATTCAGGTCTCTCAAAGAGGAATTGAAAGAGCTATGCTTGGAATATCACGCTTCACTCAAATGAGAGATAGAATCCGGAGTTCTGATCTCCATCAACGCTCAAGAATCAGGGACGCTGTCTCATTTGCCAAGGCAAAAAAATCAGATGGGCTGGACACGTAATGAAGTTTAGAGATGACCGCTGGACTAGACCCATTACTTATTGGATTCCACGGGACTTCAAAAGATCGCATGGACGCCCACCTACAAGATGGTCATACTTCTTCATCAAGACCCTGAATGATCGGTTTGAGGCTCTGCATATTCCTAGAACGAGCAGATGCCACTGGGCTACACTAGCACACAACAGGGATGAATGGAGACGTTACTGACACCTTCTTGAGTAAATCAATGAGTAACGGGGTATCAAGTGATCAGTTAAAAGAAAAGAAATCCTGTGCTCATGGATTTGATTAATATACATGTTTAATATGTCCATATTGGGGCTGGAGTGATAGCACAGCGGGTAGGGTATTTGCTTTGCACATGGCTGACCCGGGTTCGACTCCCAGTATCCCATGTGGTCCCCTGAGCACCGCCAGAAGTAACTCCTGAGTGCAGAGACAGTAGTAATCCCTGTGCATCGCCAGCTGTGACCCAAAAAGCTAAAAAAAAAAGTCCATATTACCTATGACAATCTGCAGGCTCAATGCAATTCCTATCACAAGCAAATAGTTAAAAAATGTTCAATGTAAGTATCCACAAGACTCCAAATAGACAAATTCATTCAGAAGAGATAAGAAAAATGAGACATTGTACATCCTGCTTCAAACTATCAAGCACCTGAAAAGGAGATTTGGGACCAAAGAGACAGTACGCGGATTAAATCTCATTCCTTGCATGTGTCTAACCTCAGTCCAACACCTAGAACCATATGTTCTCCTGATCATCACCAGATACAGTCCTGGAGGGCCTCTAAGTACCACTGTGAGTAAACCTGCAGCACCCTGAGCATCATAGGGCCTGAGTACCACTACATCGTTAGGCTCTGGCATTGAAATGTGGACCTGGATGATCAAGAATCACTGGGAAGCCTCTTAGTTTCCTGAGTGCTGCTGAGGAGCTCATAAAACTAAAGATTAAAAGGTAAGTTTCCTCATATCTATTTTTTTTTCCTTTTTTATTAGTGAAACACCATGAGGTACAGTTATAGGCTTACAAATTTTGTGCTTCGGTTTCAGTTATACAATGATCAAGTGCCCATCCCTCCACCAGTGCCCGTCATCCATCACCACGGGTCCCAGCATCTCCCCCCACCCCCCATCCCCCCGTCCCATCCTGCCTCTGTGGCAGGGTATTCCCCCTTGTTCTCTCTCTCTTCTTTTGGGTACTGTGTTTTGCAAGAGAGGCATTGAGTGGCAATCATGTTTGGTCTATAGACTACTTTTAGCATGCTTCTCCCACCCTGGGAGGGTCCTCATATCTAATTTAATGTTATGAAAACATTTAACCATTGACCAGCTGGCTATGTCATCTTGGAAAAATTGCTTGACTGCTTAGATTTAGGTTTTTCACCTGGAAATTGGGATAATGAGGGAAATCTTCCTAAATTTATTCCAACTCTAATGGGTCCAAAGTAGCTAACATATATCCTTAGCCATAAAACTATGATTGGACTATGGGGATGTGAAGAATGAGTCTATAAGGACAGAGAAACTTGGCCAGTTCAGCTATAACAAAATCTCCATGACAATCATAACTCCAGGGAGCAGGTACCTGGAGAAGTTTTCCCAATTAATCATATTTTATTAGTTCACCTCTGTCCTTATAAACACAACCTAAAGGACCTCTAGTAGTGGACAGACTTTTGTGTATGGCGAGTTTGTTTCTTTTCTAACAGCTTACATCTTGGAGTCAATGCAGTTCATTTCGAAAATTGAGGAAGAAGAAAATACACCATTTTAACATCTGGCAAGAATTCTGTCTTCCTTGGGATCTTAGTCAAGGTGATAAATCTTGTTTTAGATAGAATAGTGGTTTCTAATGTTCTATGTAGAAAAAGTTTTATGGTCCTCAAATATTGACTTTCTTTAACTATTCTCTCTCTTCCCTAAAACTTCTACTTGTTCTTCCTCTGATTCCATCTATTCCTTTCCAAAATTTGATGAACTTCCACAAATAGAGAGAGGAGAGAGAGAGTGAGTAAGTGAGGAGGGATTGGGTGAGTGAGAGAGAGAGAGAGAGAGAGAGAGAGAGAGAGAGAAGAAAAGTGCCTGCCAAAGAGGTTGCAGGAAGGGGGGTGGGAGAAAAACTCAGGAAATTGGTGGTGGGAAATATACACTGGTGAAGGGATGAATGTTGGAACATTTTATGAATGAGACACAATCATGAACAACTGTAACTGTGTGATTAAATAAATCATGAACAACTGTAACATTGTGATTAAATAAAAATAATTTTAAAAGATCAGTTAATCTCTAATCTAATCAGGCATAACCCTGGGATGAAGTCTGAATGTTAATTTTGAGGATGTGAGCTTAAATTCTGCTACCAGCACAGCGGTAGGGCATTTGCCTTCACACAGCCAACCAGGTTGAGCCGGGTTCAATTCCTCCACCCCTCTCGGAGAGCCCGGCAATCTACTGAGACTTTCTCGCCCGCGTGGCAAAGCCTGGTAACCTACCCATGACGTATTCAATATGTCAAACACAATAACAATAAGTCTCAAAATGGAGACGTTACTGGGCCTACTCGAGCAAATCAATGAACAGGACAGTGTTGCTACAGTGTTACTAAAGTGAAACTAATATGTTTATCTAGAATCGACTGAGATGTCTATAAAACATGACGCATTACAAACTTATTAGAAAATTGAACCCAAATCCAAACCCAAATTTACTGAATTTCAGTAGAATATCCTAGGCCACTATATCAAGGTGTTAAAAAATTAAATTTAAAACCTCATAAGGAACGTAATGAAAACTTTAGGTACATCTCAGTGTCATCTTTGGAGATTATGGACTCTCAAGACTCTAGACTAGGTGGCACAGTTAACTGAGATGGTTCCCTCCATGTAAAAGTATCGCTGATCTACTTCTCATTTTGTATATTTTTATATTAAGTTGCTGTTCTTCATTCAGTAACATTCTGGATTCTACAAACTGATGTTGTGCACTGCAGAAATTCCAAAGCCCATCATATCCTAAGAGCATCGGGATGTGAAAGACTTTTAACTTGCTTAATCTCCATGGTGAAATCTCCAGAGGATATTTACATTAGTCACCTTTCTTTCTCCAAAATTTCTTAGATGATAAAGGTGTGCAGTTATTTGATGAAAGTTAATATGTTCATAAATTTTCTTTTCCTCTATATTTTCACATTTTAACACATTATAATGTAACCTGAGTACTATAGACCACAATCCTTATTCTATTGTTACTGAAATGTGAGAAGAAAGCAAACAAGTTAATTTAATTTTATAGTGAAAAACTTTTATTTAGAGAAGTATGAAGTGAAACAGAGACAGTTTGTATGTGTGTGTGAGAGAGAGAGAGAACAAGAGATAGGCATAGAGATATGATAAGAACACAGACTTCTCCAGAAGGGAAAAAATTCTAAAGTAATTTCAATTCAATTGATGAAAAACCTGACTTATTGTGTGGGTTTTTTTGTTTGTATTTTGCTTATATCTTTGTTTTGGGGGGCCACATCGAGTGATGCTTAGGGATTACTCCTGGCTCTGTACTCAGGAATCACTCCTGGCTTTGCTCTGGGGAACCAGACAGTATTTTGAGGATTAAAGCCAGTCAGCCACGTGCAAGTCAAATGCCCTATCCATTGTACTATCCCTCAGGTCCCTGACATTTATATAATGAACTATGCAATACAAATGTATTGACCTAAAATGCTCTGAAGGAACAAAGGAGAGTATTGGGTGATCTACCCTCCTTGCTGTGCTTTTGATCACTTGCACTGTAGCACTGTCTTCCCATTGTTCATGGGTTTGCTTGAGCGGGCACCAGTAATGTCTCCATTGTGAGACTTGTTACTGTTTTTGGCATATTGAATACGTCACGAGGAGCTTGCCAGGCTCTCAGAGATGGACGGAAGAATCCAACCTGGGTCGGCTGTGTGCAAGGCAAACACCCTACCCGCTGTGCTATCACTTCAGCCCATTTAATGTACATTGTCTTACAAATTTACAAAATTTGTCCTTGTGACTATGATTTTGTTTTACTCTCAGAAAATTTCAAGTAAACAGTAAAACATTGTAAATATAGTCATTGCTTTACTTATTCTTACTTTCCTGATTTTATTTATCTTCTGACTGGAGTTCTGAACCATTTCCCCATATATACACAGTTTTACTGCCTCTCATCTTTTGCCTCTTGAAACCATAAGTTTTTTTATTTCTACAGGCTTTTTGAGTAAGGTGCCATGTACTGAAGAGTGTAAGAGATCATAAGGTATTTGTCTTTCCTATGTTATATATCTCAGCATAACAGCATTAAAATAGTTAATGTCAGAAAGGCAAAATATTCTCTTTTTAAAGTTTTAAATTTTTTTACTTGTTTTTCAATGTAATAGAGGTTAACATGGTAACAATAGTATTAATGTTCATGCTTTTGATATACTGTTTCTCCAACTCTGACAAAAACCCACCACTTAATTTTATTTTTTGTCCTTCTCATGGGCTGGAGCTATTATTGTGACTAATGTGTGGGCTGGAGCAATAGCACAGCGGGTAGAGCGTTTGCCTTGCACGCAGCCAACATGGCCGACCCAAGTTCAATTCCTCTGCCCCTCTCAGAGAGCCCGGCAAGCTACCGAGAGTATCTCGCCCACATGGCAGAGCCTGGCAAGCTCCCCGTGATGTATTCAATATGACAAACACAGTAACAACAAGTCTCACGATGGAGACGTTACTGGACCTGCTCAAGCAAATCAATGAACAACGGGAGGACCGTGACCGTGACCATGACCGTCCTTCTCATACTTTGCTAACACAAAATGTCATTCCTACCCCACAACCCAGTAGTTGGCAATCTGAGTTTTAGGGTTAAATTCTAAGGGCTTTTAATAACTAGATATTCTCTATTCCCTTGCTCTGTTTAAGTTTATACCACGTATAAATGAGATCATCTGATATTTATCTCTCTCCCTCTGACTTATTTCACTTAAGATGAAATCCTTTAGCTCTATCTACATTGTGTCAAAAGGCAAGATACAATATTTTCCTATAGTCGTGTAGTTTTATAGCTGGATAGCTCTCCCTCTTGGAGAGCCCAGCAAGCTACTGAGATTATCCCATCCACTCGGCAGAACCTGGCAAGCTACCCGTGGCATATTCGATACGCCAGAAAGAGAAACAATAACAGGTCTCCTTCCCTTGACCCTAAAAGAGCCTCCAATACAGCAGCACTGGGAAAGAAGGGTAAGGAGAGGCTGCTAAAATCTCAGGGCTGGGACGAATGAGACTTTACTGGTGCCTGTCTAGTAAATCGATGAACAACTGTATGACAGTGATACAGTGGTACCATGTGTAGTTTCACACTGAATGTGTATGCCAAAACTTCTTTATTTACTTATCTATCTTTGAACATTTGGCTTATTTCTCTCTCAGATATTTTAAATAGTGCTACAATGAATTTAAATGCATATCTATGTTTTAGGATTAATGTTTTTGTGAATTCTTAAGTTAGATGTCAGTAATGGAAATGCTGAATCATATGAGAGTTCCATTTTTAAGTTTTTTAGTTGAGTTTATATTGTTTTCTATAGAGACTCAACCATATGACATTACCACTAACAGTAAATAAGAATTATTTTTGCCACTTCCCCATCAATGCTTTTTCCAGTCTTTTTTGATATAGCCCATTCCTACTAATGTGAGGTGATATGTCACTGTCATTTACAGGTGAACTTTCCTGTTAAAAGTTATGATTAATACTTTTTATATGCTTTTTCCCTTCCATATATATTTGAGAAAGAATCTGTTCTCTCACCATTTTCCATGATTTTTTTCCTGTTGTTGAGCCTTCTGAGTGATATATATGTATATATATAAATACTTGTATATGTATATATACATGTATATATATCAGATATTAGCTCTTTTAAGTTGTCTAGTATGCAAATATTTTCTCATTATTTATGTATCTTCAGATTTAATTTTGATTTTCTTTCACTGTACATTAAAAAAATTGTTGACATCCTACTTGTTTATTTCTTCTTTTGTTTTATTTGCAAATAAAGTAGAATCACCAAAGACATCTCTGAGGTCAATATCTTAGAGAGGTCCGCCTACATTTTGTTCAATGTTTTTACAGATTCCAGACAAATTTATTGTGTTAGGCATACAGTGTAAGGTAGAATCAAACTTCATTATTTCATAGGTGACTATCCAGTTTTTCTATTGTTATTTATTAAAGAGGCTTTCTTCTCTTCAATTAATGCACTCAGATAACTGTCATTGCTTAACTGATCCCACATCTGCTGCTGTAGGTCATGGCTCTAAATTCTGTTTAGTGGGTCTGGAAGTTTCTTTCTTATTCCAGTTCACACTGTTTTGATTACTATGCTACACAATGTATTTAAATCAAAGAATATAATGATTCTCATTTTCCTTATTCTCAGAATTGCTTTGGCTATATGGGGAATTTTTTTTATTCCATAAAATATTTAGCTGCATATGTTCAAGGCCCTTGAAGATTGCCATGGAAATTTTGAAATGCATTGTATTAAATCTTTGAAATTTGGGCATTATGGTCATTTTGACATCATTAATTTTCCATTTATAGACAGTGTTCTATCTTTTCATAGTGACTTATAATCTTCAGTGTTTCTCTTCTACATCTTTTTAAGTTGATTCCTAGGTACTTGATTTTTTATGTATTATTTATATAATGTAACTTAAATATAAACTTTATATATTATTTCTGGGCTAGAGCAGTAGCACAGGGGGTAGGGTGTTTTTTTACACATGGCTGACCAAGGTTCAATTCCTCACCCCTCTCAGAGAGCCCGGCAAGCTGCCGAGAGTATCTCGCCCACACAGCAAAGCCTGGCAAGTTATCAGTGACATATTTCGATATGCCAAAAAGCAGTAGCTATAAGTCTCACAATGGAAAAGTTCCTGGTGCCTGCCAGAGCAAATCTATGAACAATGGGAGGACAGTGCTACAGTGCTATATATTATTTCTATTACTATTAAAATAATGTACATTATTTTGGGGTGGAACGATAGCACAGCGGTAGAGCATTTGCCTTGTGTGCAGCTGGCTGGCCAAGCCGGGTTTGATTCCTCAGCCTCTCTCAGAGAATCCGGCAAGCTACTGAGAGTATCTCGCCTGCACGGCAAAGCCTGGCAAGCTACCCGTGACGCATATGCCAAACTCAGTAACAAGTATCACGTTGGAGTCGTTACTGGGCCCGCTTGAGCAAATCAATGAACAATGGGAGGACAGTGAAGGATAGTGCAGTGTAATGCAGTACATTATTTTACATGACTTTTTGTTTTCTAGTCCAATGTTTACATAGGGTAACAAAGGGTAAGGCCCTCCCGTTGATCGTCGATTTGCTCGAGCGGGCCCAGTAACGTCTCCATTGGAGACTTTGTTGTTACTGTGTCTGGCATATCGAATACTCTCAGTAGCTTGCCAGGCTCTCCGAGAGGGGTGGAGGAATCGAACTCAGGTCGGCCATGTTGGCTGCGTGCAAGGCGAACGCCCTACCCGCTGTGCTATCGCTCCAGCCCAGAGCACAGAGGTAGGACGTTTGCCTTACACGCAGCCAACAGGGCCGACCCGAGTTCGATTCCTCCGCCCCTCTCGGAGAGCCCGGCAAGCTACCGAGAGTATTCGATATGCCAGACACAGTAACAACAAAGTCTCCAATGGAGACGTTACTGGACCCGCTCGAGCAATGTTTACATACAGAAATGTAATTTATTTTATTATTATTTTTTGCTTTTTGGGTCCCACCCAACATTGCACAGGGGTTATTCCTGGCTCATGCACTCAGAAATTACTCCTGGTAGTGCTAAAGGGACCATATGGGATGCTGGGAATCAAACACAGATCAGTTGCGTGCAAGGCAAACGCTCTACCCGCTGTGCTATCTCTTCAGCCCCAGAGATATAATTTATTTTTGCTTTGACTTGCAATCTGCTACTTTTCTGCACTGGTTTATCTTTTTCTTACATTTTTTAAGTGAGTCTTTGGGTCATTGTGGTATATAATGTCATCAGCAATTAGTGAAATTTAGCTTTTTCATAATCATTTGATAACTTTCATTTCTTTTTTCTTACCTAATCGCTGTGGTGAAAGCTTAATACTATTTGAATGGCAGTGGATTAAGTGAACATTCTTGCTTTGTGCCTAATATTTAAAGGAAGACTTTCAGATTTTTACCGTTGAGTATAATGTCAGCTATGTGTATCTTGTATACAGTTTTTACTATCTTGAAGTCTGTTGCTTCTATCCTTATTTTTTAATTCTTTTAATTAATTAAATAATTATATTTTAGTTTTGGGTTCACACACAGTGATGCTCAGGGGTTACTCTTGGCTTTGCACTCAGGAATTATTCCTGGTGGTGCTCAGAGGGACGTATGGGGGGACCTGGGAATTGAACCTGGTTGGGGTGCATGCAAGGAAAATGCTTTACCCTCTATATTATTCCTCCAGCACCTGGATACATGTTCCTAAACTTATGAATGGAGGTTGAATCTTATCAAAAGATTTCTCTACATCTATTTACATGGTCATCTGATCCTTTTTCTGATGTGTATACATCAGTTGATTTGCATATATTTAGACACTTTCTTCATTTCTAGAATAAATTCCTCCTCATCATGGTGTACAATTCATTTGGTACATTGTTGAATTGGCATCTCTAACATTTTGTTGAGGATTTTCACATCTATTTTCATCAGGGTTATAGATCAATAGTTTTTTGTTGTTAATCACTCTGTTTTTGTATTAAAATAATGTTCAATTCATAAAATTGTGAAAAAGAATACCTGTTTCTATTTGGAGGAATTTGAGGAGTATAGATAATAAATTGTTTTTTTTGGGGGGGGGGTCACACCCAGCGATGCTCAGGAATTACTCCTGGTGGTGATCAGGGGACCATATGGGATGCCAGGGATTGAATCCGTGTCAGCAGCGTATAAGGCAAATGTCCTACTCACTGTAATAGTGCTTCGGCCCCAGTAAAGGTAAAAGGTAAAGGCCCTCCCGTTGTTCATCGATTTGCTCGAGCGGGCCCAGTAACGTCTCCATTGGAGACTTTGTGGTTACTATGTTTGGCATATCGAATACGTCACGGGGAGCTTGCCAGGCTCTGCCGTGCGGGCGAGATACTCTCGGTAGCTTGCCGGGCTCTCCGAGAGGGGCGGAGGAATCGAACTCGGGTCGGCCATGTTGGCTGCGTGCAAGGCAAACGCCCTACCACTGTGCTATCGCTCCAGCCCCAAATGATACGACCACGAAGGGACCCAGTAATAAATTTATAAATGTCTGATAAAATTCACTAGTGAACCTGTGTAGAGCTTCACTGTTTTTTTCTTTAGTTTTGGTTTGAAGGCCACATTTGACTGTGCTCAGAGCTCACTCTTGGCTCTGCACTCAGGGATCACTCCTAAAGAGACTCCAGGTTCGTATGGGGTACTGGGTATTGAACCCAGGCCAGCCACATGCAAAGCAAAAATCCTATCCAAAGCACTATCTCTCTAGCCCCTCTGCTTTTGTTTTTGAGAGTTTTTTTTATTACTGTTTTAATTTCCTTACTTGTGATTGGTCTGTTCATGTTTTCTGTTTCCTCCTGATTCAGTCTTGGAGGTTGGATCGATTCTAAAACTTCATCTATTTCTTTTAGGTTTTCTAGCTTAGTGGCATAAATTGTTTAAAGAAACCTCTTATGATCTTTATTATTTATGAGGTATATATTTTTCTTCCTTCCCCTTTATCTCTGATATGTTTTTTTCTGATATGTCTCATAAGAGTTTTTCTCTTTTATCCTCATGAGTCTAGATAAGGTTTTGTCAATCTCATTTATTTGTTAATTTATGTTTTCAATCCACTCTGGAGACCTGGAGACCAAGCCAGTGATTCTTGTTGAATGAGTCTATGGGTTCAACGTAAGGACCAAAGGATGTGATGCTGCTTGGTCCTTCAGTGATTGGTCTGTTCATTTTTTCTGTTTCCTCCTGATTCAGTCTTGGAGATTGGATTGCCAGGGACACTGTCAAGGATGCCCAGGCCATCCTAGTGGTGGACACAGACATTAGCTACTGGACTTAGACCTACGGTGAACATAGGTACTAAAGCATCATGTAAAACATCATAACTCACAACGTTTATGAGGTCTTGGAGTAGATGCCAAGAAGTGGAATTTCTGGATGATGATCATATGGAGATCTAATCTTAGTTTCTTTTTTAAAAAAATTTCATCATACTGTTTTCCAATCTTGGATAATGTAATGTTTCTTATTTTCCATTAACATTGTTTAAGCAACCTAACTCTTATATATATTTAGGTCACTAATCTTTGTCGGAATCTGTAATTGGGACTTATGAAAAGCTTCCAGATTGATAAGAGAATTCAGTAAAAGTATATGTATATATTGCCATTTTCTATAAGGATAATATAGAGGATCCAACTCTATGATTTTTATATAAATACATTGATTAGCTCAACAAGATTATTTAAGGTTGTATATACAGTTAGATGCAATATTGGAAAAATATTCACTTTTGTGTTTGGAACATAGTCATTTTATTCTTTTTTAAAATTTTATTGCATAAAGTTGTTCACAATAATTTCTTACATCCAATATTTCAACATAAATTCCACCATCATTCTTTCAAATTTTCCCACCATCACCAAAGCCTGCCCTCAAAGACAGATGCTAAATAATTTATTTTGCATTGCTTGCTATGAATATTTTGATCAAGATTGGTTGCCTTCTACCTTACACCCAAGCAAATGTGGTGTGCCACTCTTGGTATATCAGTGTAATAAAGTATGAGGTATCAAGGGATTCTAAAATTTTAAGTAGGGTGCTAGAGTTGGAAGTAAATTTTTAGCTGAATGGTGATTTGGGGATCCAAGGCTCCTTAGCAGCATATTAGTCTCTTCTGAGATTTATTTGTGAGTATCTGTATCATGGCTGTTCATAGTTTCTGAGGCAGTTTGTGGGCGTGACTGCCAGGGACATTGTAATATAGAGAGGTGGGAGGTGGGGGGCCATTTCTGACTCCTTGCGAACCTGGAGATTTCAGTCACTAGTTCATTTTAACTGGGTTTTTCAGCAGATTCATTCTCATTCATGGGGGGCTCAGGAAGAACTTGTGAAGGCCAGTCATGAGCATGGAGGTGATTAGGTTCTGGAGGTTTGCGACTGCTGGGGTTCTTTTGGAGGCAGGCAGAGAAATACACCTGCCCCCCTCAGAGGCTCACCAATGAAATCAGCCTGGCAGTGGAGGAGAAGACATATCTGCAGCGTGTTGCTCTCTTCCGAGATTTATTTGTGAGTCCATCATTTTGTTCTTTCCCCTTATTTTCAACAGATGGAATCGGGCACTTCTCTGGAAATAGATAGAAATTACACATCATCAGTGGTCATGTTTGTTTTCCTGGGAATCACAGATGAAAAAGAGTTGCAGCTCATTCTCTTTCCAGTCTTCCTAGGAGTCTATCTGGTGACCTTATTCTGGAATCTGAGTCTTATTATACTTATCAGGATGGACTCTCACCTGCATACGCCCATGTACTTTTTCCTCAGCATCTTATCATCTATAGATGTCTGTTATTCTTCTTCCATCAGCCCAAGGATGCTTTCAGATTTCTTTAAGGATGATAAAACAATTTCCTTTATTGCATGTGCTACCCAGTATTTTGTTGCATCTTGGATGGGTCAGACTGAGTGTTGCCTCCTGGCTGCCATGGCCTATGACAGGTACGTGGCCATTGGTAACCCGCTGCAGTACTCAGCCATCATGGCACCTGGGCTCTGTCAGAAGATGGTGGCTGGGGCCCTGGGAACTGGTTTCATCTGTAGTTTGCTTGAGACAATTCCTGCCTTTCGTATGTACTACTGTGGACCAAATGTCATTCAACATTTCTTCTGTAACATATCTGAGATTATTATCTTGTCTTGTTCTAGTCCCTTCATCACCCAAATGATTCTGTTTTTGGCCATTTTGTTTGTTGGCTTTGGTTCTTTCCTTGCTATTTTGTTATCCTATGGTTTCATCACAGCATCCATCCTAAAAATGTCTTCCATCAAAGGTAGCCTTAAGGCCTTCAATACCTGTGCCTCACATTTGGCAGTTGTAGCACTCTTCTATGTCCCAGTCTTCTTTGTTTACTTACATCCTCATTCTAGACACTCTGAAAAGCAGGACAAGATGCTGTCAGTTTTCTATATTATCATTACCCCCATGCTAAACCCTCTTATCTATAGTCTGAGGAACAAGGAGATCAAAGAAGCACTCAAGAGGATGTTAAAGAAGGCTCAACATTTTTTTTCAGTGAGTTAAAATTTAATAATGCTTTCTCAATGAAAAACAGCAGAAAAGAAACAAACACCAAGAAAATCATTTAGACAATTTCCCAGTGACTTCTACATCTTAGTTTGCTTGAAGTTTCTGTTTCAAATAAAACCAATTTTGCTTATATTTAATTATATACCTGTGATCAATAATTTATACAAAGAAGTTCATGATGAAACATATCTATAACAGCACACAAGTAGAGTTTCTTTCACTAGCTGAAACAGTTCAAATGTCTATTTTCCTTTGGAAAACATGGGTGTTGGAAATACCAGCATGGATGATACAATTTCAGAAATGTGCCACTCTATGCAATGGTGATGATGATCATACTGTTTCTTTTAAATTTCTTATATTACATTGTTTTTCTTCATTATTCAGAATTTCAGTCTTTCTTAAATTGATGTTGTATTCTCAACAGCCTCCATACTAACAATGTACTATGTATATATAAGGCCCTCCCGTTGATCGTCGATTTGCTCGAGCGGGCCCAGTAACGTCTCCATTGGAGACTTTGTTGTTACTGTGTTTGGCATATCGAATACTCTCGGTAGCTTGCCGGGCTCTCCGAGAGGGGCGGAGGAATCGAACTCGGGTCGGCCATGTTGGCCGCGTGTAAGGCGAACGCCCTACCCGCTGTGCTATCGCTATTCTCATGGAAAAGGACCTGCTTCATTATATCCTTATGTTAAAATCTACACTTACCTTGTTTTCTCCAGTTATTTTGTAGATTGTGTGCTTATATGTGACTGTGCACATCTCTGTGTTTCTGTGTGTGTTGGATAACATTGGATTGTCCTTATTCCTCCCCTAGGGAACTTAGGGTTATTGAGTCACTCCCACAACAGTGCCCAATTCCATCAAGCACTAATAATCCTATATTGCTTTTCTCTTTCCTTTATGTCATTTGCATGGTTTCTTTTTTGTATAGACACAGGAAGAATTTAGTGCTATGCTTCCTAACATGGTAGTTAACTGACTACAAAATAATATTTACTCCTGAGCATCCATATTTACTTCACTTAAACCTCAGTTGCCCTTAGTTCCTAGCACCCCAAAAGTTGGGTCCGGACAAGGGACTGGATGGACCCATGGCAAGCTCTAAGCTACTCTGGCATTGAAATGGGCCAGGCCAAGAGCCATAATACTTAACTATAATTTAAGAGCACGGTCATGGACAAACTCCGTCATGACCCAAAGAGAGGTAACTGAATAAAACCTGGCCTGAGGACTATGGTCTGGAATATACAGCAAGATGTTCCCAGGAAGATCCAACCTTTAAGCTTAATATATCTCTTACTGTGTTCATACAAAATGATTAGAAATTTTATAAGTAAAATTACTATGTTTCCTTAAATGGATTACTAGCTGAGGAAAGGAGAAAGCAATAAACCCGGGATGAAATCCTGCCTTTGAGAGGATCTCCTAATAATCTGAATTAATCTCCTTAATTGAGATTTTGTCCTTAAATTAATCCTCTAAAGTAGAATCTTTACCTCTGTTTGTTATTATGATAGTGTTCAATCCAACTTTGTGTACCCCACCCTTCATGATTTCTATATAACTATGCTGTAAAGGGATAAAAGGGGACTGGAAAGTCAGTGACTAGATGTTGAAGACTAGAAAGTCGACAACTAGAAAGAGGATGAGAACTGAGACTTTGGAGACTTTGGGACATTGAGGTCTTTGAGAACTAGAGGGTCTGTGATGACTAGAAGGAGGACTAGATGACAACGATGACATGAAATTGAGGACTTTGAGATCTATGAGGAGACTAGGATGATGGGACTTTGATGACTGGAACTTTGATGATTATGACCATAACTACAACTACAATTGCGCTGTAAAGGGAGAGATCAGACTACACTGGGGAGGAGAGATAAATAAACTGACTATCAACCGGCCTGGGGCCCAATCCCAGTTTCTCTGTTCCCCTGTCCTTCATTCATCCGTTGCCCATCATCCTGTCTGGAGAGTCAGTCTTGACCACTGAACACTCAGTCCCCTGCCTGCTCACTGTCCTATTTTTCATGGAAATTCACAAGTGTGATACAAAAAGATTGTATAAAATACACTTTTCCTTGAGAAAAGTAGAACCACAGTGAGAACTCATTAGCAGAATATGTCTGTGCATATTCTACCCTTAATTATGTTTTTAATGTTAGTGATTACCATATTTTCTTTTGAATATTTTATGCATTTTAGTTCATTAATTACATTACTCTCATATACACCAATTGCCTTTACTTGAGTTCCAGCCTAGTGGTTCTAACATCTTTAATATATTTGTATCAGTCTTCTTAAGTTATACTGAGTCCAACTTGGAACACTTATTTTATAGTTTGAGTTCCTATTTTCTAGTTCATCACTTCTTGGCAAGAATCATATGACCCCCCCTGTGGGCTCCCATGATATTCCAAAAGGGCCATAAGTGAAAATTGCATAAATGGGGGGCTATGGCATACAAGACTAGGGGTTAACTGGTAGGCTGTGGGAACCAGAGAAAGGTAAGAAGGTGAAGGGAGTCAAGGTAGTAAAAGATTAAGAAACCCTAAACTAGCCCACTGATTCTAATTTCTCATTGGTCTAATATATTATAAACGTTCTATTTCTTTTTTTAATCTCATTTACTAAATCCCGGAGCTCTAGAATTTCTGTATGTTTATTTTTAATGATTTCTAGTAAATCATCTCTATTAAAGTTTTTATTATGTTTGTGCATCATTTAATTATTTGTTGAATTGCTTGTATTTTCTCATATATAATATCGTCCTTAGAAAAAGCTATTTGCAATTTTTTATTGGTTGGAACAAATTTCTGTTTTCATGTGTTTGGCTGCTGAAAGATTTTTGTGTGTGTTAAACATAATTTCTCAATTTATCATGTTTATTTATGCTTTGCATTGTTTTCACATATTTGGTGAAGCAGACACCTCCTCAACTTATTGAAAATTGCCTATGCATAGAAAATATTTTTATTCATTCTGCTTTTGTGTAGTATTTATCTTCCACTTTGTATAGATATTCTTACTCCAATCTTTATGCTCCCCCTAATGGCCAAATTCTTCATTTTATGTGGGCAATGTGATCTGGATTACTGTTAATAGCAATATTTCAGGCATGCAGTTTTGTTATATCTCAGTCACATGAAAATATCAGCATCATGACACCAGTCTCTAAATATCCTCTTCTTCATCTTACCCGCGTTAACAAACTCAGTTCTGTAGGCTGATTCTCAAGTCCTCATTGATCAATTTTTATTCCTTTACTATGGTTTCATTATATTCCATACATGATAAAGATCATTTGGTATTTTTCCTTTTCCCTTTGACTCATTTAACTCACCATGGTACCCGTCAGATCCATCCACTGTCACTGTCACAGTCCTCCCATTCTTCATTGATTTTGCTCGAGTGGGCCCAGTAACATTTCCACTGTGACAATTGTTACTGTGTTTGGCATATCCAATACTTCACGGGTAGCTTGCCAGGCTTTGCTGTGCAGGCGAGATACTCTCGGTAGTTTGTCAGGCTCTCCAAGAGGGGCGAAGGATTCAAACTCAGGTCAGCCATGTTGGCCGCTTGTAAGGCTCAGCCATGTTGGCCGCTTGTAAGGCAAACGCCCTACTGCTGTGCTATTGCTCCAGCCCAAGATCCATCCACATAGCAGAAAACTACAAGGATTCTTTTTTTTTTTCTTATCGCTGAGCAGTATTTCATTGTATATGTAAAGGTAAAGGTAAAGGCCCTCCCGTTGATCGTCGATTTGCTCGAGCGGGCCCAGTAACGTCGCCATTGGAGACTTTGTTGTTACTGTGTTTGGCATATCGAATACTCTCGGTAGCTTGCCGGGCTCTCCGAGAGGGGCAGAGGAATCGAACTCGGGTCCGCCATGTTGGCCGCTTATAAGGCGAACGCCCTACCGCTGTGCTATCGCTCCAGCCCAAGATCCATCCACATAGCAGAAAACTACAAGGATTCTTTTTTTTTTCTTATCGCTGAGCAGTATTTCATTGTATATGTAACTTTATCCATTCATCTACTCTAAACATTTGGGTTTCTACATCGTGGCTACCATGAATGCAGATATAATGAACATATAACTGCAGTATCTTTTCTATTTACTATTTTTTCATCTCTTGTGAATGAAGCTACAACATAACATAGCTAAGCCATATGGAAAATCAATTATTATTTTATTTAGAAGTCTTCATACTATTTTCCAAATAGACTGGACCAGCCCATAGGCCGAAGAATAGTATATGAGAATTTCTTTTTCCACATTCCCACTAACACTGATGGTTTCTATTATATTTGATGAATGCCATCTCACTGGGCTGGAGTGATAGCACAACGGGAAGGGCGTTTGCCTTGCATGCAACCAACATGGCCAACCCAAGTTCAATTCCTCCGCCCTTCTCGGAGAGCCTGGCAAGCTACTGAGAGTATCTTCCCCACATGGCAAAGCCTGGCAAGCTACCCAAGACATATTAGATATGCCAAACACAGTAACAAGTCTTACTTGTTACCCAAGACATATTAGATATGCCAAACACAGTAACAAGTCTTACTTGTACCCAAGACATATTAGATATGCCAAACACAGTAACAAGTCTTACTAGGCTCGCTCTAGCAAATCGATGAACAATGGGGTGACAGTGACAGTGACAGCCATCTCACTGGTGTTAAGCTGTATCTCATTATTTCTTTGGTTCATAGTTCCCTTTTGATAAGAGATGAAGAGTCCTTTTTGTTGTTGTTGTTTTTAACTCTTTAGGTCACACTCAGCGATGCTCAAGGGTCACTCCTGGCTCTTTGCTCAGGAACTACTCCTGGCTGTGCTCAGGGAATCATATAGGATTCAGGGGTTTGAACCCTGTAATCTGTGTGCAAGGCAAATGCATTGCTCACTGGCCATTGTACTGCTTTGCATCAGAGGCGCACATTTTTATTTATCTATTGACCATCTGTATGTCTTCTTCGAGGAAGTGCCTTTTTGTCACTTCTTTCCAATGCAGAAGCATCTAAGTCTGATGAAGTTCTATTTATGTATTTTGCTTTGATTTTCTTGTCCAATAGCATTGAACAACTAGAAATGCCTCTTGAGACATTTCATGGAGAGTTCTGTCTATGCTTTCTTCAGTGTATTTTTGGATCCAGATAAAATATTGAGATTTTTAAAATCGATTTTGTGTATAGTGTAGGAAATAATCCCAGTTTCTCTCTCTCTCTCTCTCTCTCTCTCTCTCTCTCTCTCTCTCTCTCTCTCTCTCTTTCTCTTTCTTTGCCCATGGTTATCAAGTTTACTTAATATTGTTTGTTGAAGACCTTTCCTTGCTCCACTGCATGTACCTAATTCATTTTTCAGCTATTAGGTATCCATGTAAGTAAGACTATCTATGGGCTCTTATCCCATTGTAATGAGAGTGTGTAATGGTCTCAATTTTAGGTAGGGAGTGAAAAGAGGGTGTGGGTACAAAATTTCTTTATTTAAAATGTCTTTGATTGCCCCAAATAATTTATCTTTACAATGTTTCAATATTAATATTATTATCATATAGGTGCATTTTGTTAAATATTGTTAACGTTTGCAGTTTTGATACACACAGTTTTTGCACTTTGACACCACCAAAGTGCCCAGGACCCTCCGCTATCACTGCTGTGCTGATGTTACTTCTAGTTCACTTCCTACCCCTCTGCCACTTCCCTTAACTGCTTAGTTATCTCAAGCAGTGGGAGATTATTGATAATCCAATGGAAAGGCTGAAGTCTAGTTTTGTGTTTATGTCCTAATTCTTACAGCTTTAAGTGAAATCTCCCAAAAACCTCTTTATTTCCCAGAAGGTGGCACTACAGCTCAAGTTAATGGCTTCTATCCTTTTGGGACCAGAGGGGACACACTCAACCATGCTGTGGATATGGACATGAGGGTCACTCCTGGTGGTGTTCAGGGAACTATGTAGTGTCGAGGACCAAACCTGGGCCCTCCTGTGTACAAAGATTGTGCTCAACCATTGAGCCATATCTTTGATTCTGTAGTTTCTCCCTTAATAAGAGTTTGTGGCCTGATTTTCTCAGTGTATTCATTGTTTGCTAATACTCATCCTCAATCCTTACTTGGGACCATGTAAAATGAACTGATCTAGGAGATTGGGCATGAATTTTGCATTTGTGGTTTGGAGGTGATCATGGGCCAAGTGGGGGCATCCAGAACTTTGTTTGCAGGGAATTCTTTCCTTTAATACCCTCTGATATTCTTGTCTACTTTTTTTGCTATATCCTCTTGTCTTCCATTTAGGAAAGTCCAAACTCTGCATTCTGGATATTACCAAGAAAGCAAGTTTCTCTAGCATGATTCACATACCTGTAGTCACTCACGCCTTGCTCTTAAGAGGTGGTTTAGGCATTGTTCCCAAGGCATCTCCAGTAATCAAACTCAAATTTATTATTTACTCCAACTACAGCTAAAATCTCTTCTAAGAATGTTAAACTTCTTGCTTTGCAAGTGGTTAACCTATATTTGAAGCCCAGAACACCAGATGGTCACTCAAGCCCTCCAAGAGTCAGCCTAAGCAGAGCTAGATGTGGCCGGGAAAAAAAACAAAAGCAAAAAAACAACTCACCTCTAATCTTTTACAAGATTTCTCATACTTGGGTGTCTACACTAGCAATTTTTTTTCCTGACCATAATTGAGAAAAAGTGTTGACATTATCCAATATCCACAGTTACACCATATGAGGAAAATACTTACAATGCCCCATTACTTATTAATGTATGAAGAGTTTGGATCCAAAGCCTTGCATGCTAACATTTAAGACTTATTTCTGGAGGGCAAGTACCCAAAGTACCTAGTTTTGAAAGCCAATTGGTTTTATATCCTGAAGTCTAAATCCTGAGATATAACTGGCATGCTTGTGAAGAAAGGGAGAAATTAGAGTGTGTAAGATTTTTTGCATGTGTAAAGCATGGAAATTTTCACTGAAATTGATTTAGAAAGGTGTGATGGGAGACAAAAGGAGAAGTACATGTTCAAGAGAGATCACAGGCTTCTCGAGAGTAGAAATAGGTAAGCAGAAATGTCAAAACAAGTAAGCTCCGGGACTCCTAAAGAGAGGTCTCCTAGAAGGAAAAAAATCTATTCTACAAATGAGTGATACACACATTTCAGATTGAGTATCACAGACAGGGAAAAAGTAAAACTTCCTCATCAATTCTTAATGTTATGCTTGCACTATGTAGACATGTGAAGTCTAAATCTTATTACTAATGTAGCACTGTAGCACTGTCCTCCCATTATTCATCAATTTGTTGGAGCGGGCCCAGTAATGTCTCCATCATGAGACTTGTTATTGTGTTTGGCATATCAAATACATCACGCCAAAAATTTAAGTCAATTATTTTTATTTAAAGAAATAATGAGTTGTTATTATCCTCAAAATATGTGTTCTATACAATATAAGTAATTTCTGAAGGCATTCCTTTTTAAAACCATCCTTATCATGCTCTTTTTTTAATTGAATCACTGTAGGTAGAGCATTACAAAGTTGTTTATGATTGTGCTTCAGTCATACAATGTTCCAACATCCATCCCTCTACCAGTGTAATTTTCCAGCACCAGTGTCCCCAGTTTCCCTCCCAGTTCCTCAAGCCACCCCCTACCCCAGCCTGAGTCTATGGCAAGCACCTCTCTTCTCTCTTTCTCCAGGTCACACATTTTTATTTTTTATTGAATCACCTTGAGATACAGTTACAAAGCTTTCATATTTGAGCTTCAGCCATTCAATGTTCGAATACCCAGCCCTCCACCAGTGCACATTTTCCACCACCAATGTTCTCAGTATCCTCCCCACCCCCCCCCATCCCAGTCCTCACCCTGCCTCTATGGCAGACAACTTCCCCAATACTCTCTCTCCACTTTTGGGCATTATAGTTTCCTCGATTTTTCCCACCACCATTCAAGCCTGCCTGTCAGGGACAGACACTACATAATTTATTTTCTATTGTTCACTTTGACCTGATTTTGATTCCTCCACCCCTCTCAGAGAGCCTGGCAAGCTACAGAGAGTATCTTGCCCACACTGCAAAGCCTGGCAAGCTACCCGTGATGTATTTGATATGCCAAACGCAGTAACAACAAGTCTCACAATGACAATGTTACTTGGCCTGCTCGAGCAAATTGATGAACAACAGGAGAACAGTGCTACAGTGCTACACTTTGAATATGATGAGAGGTTGCATGGCCGCGAAAGCAGTAGGGTACACATTTTAACTCAAGTATAAATGATCGTCATGGATAAATTTTAAAGAAAAATAAGCAATTTGGGGGGTCAGAGTGATAGCATAGCAAGTAGGGCATTTACCTTGCACGCGGCCGAACTGGGTTAGATCCCCGGCATCCCATATGGTCCCCCAAACATTGCCAGGAGTAATTCCTGAGTGCAGAGGCAGGAGTAACCCCTGAGCATCATTGGGTGTGACCCAAAAAGCAATAAAAAAAAGCAATTTAAAAAATTAATACAGCTGATCTGCGTGGGATGGGCACAGAGGCCCAATTCTGGGCAACAAAGCTGAACGGCTGCAATTCCAACAGGTACAGCCCACCCCCAAGGGCCTGGGTCCCTCTCTGGGCATGCGCAGCTAGAACCAGCCCCTAGAAAGCCGGTTTTCAACCCCTGATCTGCGTGGGACGGGCACAGAGGCCCAGCTCTGGGCAACAAAGCTGAACGGCCCCAATTCCAAACAGGAGACGTTCCCAACTCCTCGCCAGTGCCAGGGACTCTTTCCAGAGCTGCGGCCGCATTAGCGGCCACGAAATATTTTCCCACTACGTATGCCATAGGAACCATAAGCTACCTTCTTAGATGGAAACTTCTCTATTTTAGCTCAGCCACTAGAAACACAGTAGCCAATAACTCATAAGCCTATCTTAACTCACACTGCATATCAAGCAGAATAGTAACAGTGAACGTGAAGGACTAAACCACACCTCTCACAATGGTAAAGCAACGCAAAAGCCCACCAAACTTTCATATTGAAGAGTCTAGCCCAGATGACACCAACAGTACTGTAGTGTTAGACAACCTCTCTGACAAGGAATTCAGAAGGGAGCTACTTAGGATGCTTAGGGAATTAAAAGAAACAATGGAAACCAATGCCAATAGAAGACAAGAGGATCTGAAGGCAGAAATGAGGAAAATGCAATCAGAAATGTCAGACCTGAAAAATCTCGTAGGCGAATTGAAAAGCTCAGTGGAAGGCCTCAACAGCAGAGTAAGAGCAGCTGAGAACAGAATCAGTGAGCTCAAAGATGAAGTTCAGAGACTCTCCAGAAAAGAGCAGAAAATGGAAAAGAGACTCACAATTCGGGAACAGATGGCAAGAGAAGATCGTGATGAAGCCAAGAGGGGTAACATAAGAATTATTGGAGTCCCAGAGGTACAGGAAGAAAACCTCGATGAAGAAGAAACTGTCAAAGAAATCATTGCTACAACATTTCCAGAGCTGAAGAAAACTTGTGACCACATTCAGGAGGCCCAAAGGGTACCAGCTAGAAGAAATCCAAATAAAAATACCCCAAGACACATTCTGATCAAAATGACCAAAACCTTAGACAGAGACAAAATTCTGAAAGCAGCAAGATCGAAGAAAGAAATCTCTTACAAAGGAGTATCCTTAAAATTCACAGCTGATTTTTCTGATGAAACCCTCATGGCCCGAAAACAGTGGTGGGACATAGTAAAAAAAACTCAATGAAATAAATGCCTCCCCCAAAATACTTTTCCCAGCAAGACTGTCATTCATAATAGAAGGAACAACACACAGTTTCACAGACAAACAACAGCTCAGGAACTTCATAGACTCAAAACCATGGTTACAAGAACAACTAAATGGGCTACTTTAAGGCAAGAAAGGCCCCTCAAATACACCAAATTTTAACAGAACAATGGGACAAAATCCCAAAACAATAATCTCTCTCAATGTCAATGGGCTAAACGCACCAATTAAAAGACATAGAGTGGCAGGATGGATTAGAAAATTGAACCCAACATTCTGCTGCCTGCAAGAAACGCATCTCAATAGTCAAAGCAAACACAGACTCAGAGTCAAAGGCTAGAAAACAATCCTACAGGCAAACAGCTCCCATAAAAAAAGCTGGGGTAGCCATCCTTATATCAGACCACATCACATCGATTTCAGAGTGAGGAAGGTCATAAGAGACAGTGAAGGCCATTTCTTATTGATCAAAGGATCTGTACAACAGGAAGAACTTACAATAATAAATGTATATGCACCTAATGAGAGACCAGCAAAGTACTTAAAACAACTACTCATAGATTTGGAAAAAGACATCAATGGCAACACAATACTAGTGGGAGACTTCAACACTGCTTTGTCACCTCTTGATAGATCAACCAGACTCAAGCTTAGCAAGGACATACTTCAGTTGAGGGAAACAATGGAAGAAAGGGACTTAGTAGATATATACAGGACACTTCATTCACAAAAAGCTGAATACACATTCTTCTCAAGCGTACATGGAACATTCTCCAAGATAGACCACATGCTGAGCCACAAAACATGCCTCCATAAAAGTAAGAAGGTAGAGATTGTATCAACAATCTTCTCAGACCATAATGCGCTGAAATTAGAAGTAAATAACACACAAAAACAGAAAACTAAATCAAACACCTGGAAATTAAACAGTGCACTATTGAGCAACGGGTGGATTAGACAGGAAATCAAAGAGGAAATCAAAAGATTCCTAGAAACGAATGAAAATGAGAACACGAGTTACCAAAACTTATGGGACACAGCAAAGGCTGTGTTAAGAGGAAAGTTTATAGCTCTACAAGCATTCCTCAGGAAGGAGGAGCGAGCACACATAAGTAACCTAACCTCACAGCTTAAGAGCTTGGAGAAGGACCAAAAAAAGGAGCACAACCCGAACAGGAGAAAGGAAATAATAAAACTCAGAGCAGAGATTAATGAGATGGAAACCCAAAAAACAATCCGAAAGATCAATGAAACCAAAAGCTGTTTCTTTGAGAAAATTAACAAGATCGATAAGCCTCTAGCAAAACTCACAAAGAAAGGGAGAGAGAAAACCCTAATAAACCGAATCAGAAATGAAAAGGGGGTCATTACAACAGAAACCACAGAAATTCAGAGGATCCTCAGGGAGTACTTTGAGAAGCTTTATGCCACGGAACATCAAAACCTCGAGGAAATGGATAAATTCCTAGACTCCTACAGACTCCCAAGGCTGAACCAAGAAGACCTGGAATACCAGAACAGACCTATCACCATCAAGGAAATTGAAGTGGTAATAAAAAGTCTCCCCAAGCACAAAAGTCCTGGCCCGGATGGATTCACTAGTGAATTCTTCCAAATCTTTAAAGAGGACTTACTCCCAATGCTCTTTAAGCTTTTCCACGAAATTGAAATATCAAAAACACTTCCGAACAGTTTCTAAGAAGCAAATATCACACTGATACCAAAAGCAGACAGAGATACGACAAAGAAAGAGAATTACAGGCCGATATCCCTGATGAACACAGATGCAAAGATCCTCAACAAACTACTAGCAAATAGAATCCAACTACTCATCAAAAAGATCATACACCATGACGAAGTAGGATTCATCCCAGGGATGCAAGGATGGTTTAACATTCGGAAATCAATCAACATAATCCACGATATCAACAAAAGAAAAGATAAAAAGCATATGATCATATCAATTGATACAGAGAAAGCATTTGATAAGATCCAGCACCCCTTTATGATGAAAACCCTAGCCAAAATGGGTATAGAGGGGACCTTCCTCAACATAATTAAAGCCATCTACCACAAACCTACAGCAAGCATCATCCTCAATGGGGAAAAACTGAGAGCCTTCCCTCTAAGATCAGGGACGAGACAGGGATGCCCACTTTCTCCACTGCTGTTCAATATAGTACTGGAAGTACTTGCAATAGAGATTAGGCAGGAAAAATATATTAAGGGCATTCAGGTAGGAAAGGAAGAAATCAAGCTCTCACTATTCGCAGATGATATGATACTCTACTTAGAGAACCCAATAACTTCCACCAAAAAACTCCTAGAAACAATGGACTCGTATAGTAAAGTTGCAGAGTATAAAATCAATACCCAAAAGTCCATGGCTTTCCTATACGCAAACAGTGAGAGAGAAGAAAGCAACATGAAAAAAACAATCCCGTTCACAATTGTGTCCCAGAAAATCAAGTACCTAGGAATCAGCTTAACTAAGGAAGTAAAGGACCTGTACAAGGAAAACTACAAAACGCTACTTCAGGAAATAAAAGAGGACATGAGGAAATGGAAAGATATCCCCTGCTCATGGGTCGGGAGACTTTAACATTGTCAAAATGGCAATACTGCCGAAAGCATTGTATAAATTCAATGCAATCCCTATAAGGATACCCATGACATTCTTCAAAGAAATGGAGCAAACACTCCTGAAATTTATATGGAAAAATAAGCCCCCACGAATAGCTAAAGCAATTCTTGGGAAAAAGAAAATGGGAGGAATCAACCTCCCTAACTTCAAACTGTACTAAAAGCAGTAATAATTAAAACAGCATGGTACTGGAACAAAGGCAGAACTGCAGACCAATGGAACAGGGTTGAATACACTGACATCTCTCCTCAATCATATGCTCATCTAATCTTTGATAAAGGTGCAAGTAATATGAAGTGGAGTAAGGAAAGTCTCTTTAATATATTGTGTTGGCATCACTGGACGGCTACATGCAAAAAAATAGGCTCAGAACTCTGCCTAACACCATGTACAAAAGTAAGATCAAAATGGATTAAAGACCTCAACATCAGACCAGAAACCATAAGGTACATTGAAGATAAAGTTGGCAAAACCCTCCATGACATTGAAGCTAATGGTATCTTCAAAGATGCCACGCCACTGGCCCAGCAAGTGAAAACAGAGATAGATAAATGGGACTATCTTACACTAAGAAGCTTCTGCACCTCCAAAGAAACAGTGACCAAAATACAAAGACAGTCTACAGAATGGGAAAGGATATTCACTGAATACACATCTGACAAGGGGTTAATATCCAGGATATACAAAATACTGGTTAAACTCCACAAGAAGAAAACATCCAACCCCATCCAAAAATGGGGCAATGAAATGAACAGAAACTTTCTCAAAGAAGAAATCCGAATGGCGAAAAAGCACATGAGAAAATGCTCTACATCATTAATCATCAGGGAGATGCAGATCAAAACCACAATGAGATACCATCTCACACCTCAGAGACTGGCCCACATTCAAAAGAACAAAAGCAACCGATGTTGGGGTGGATGTGGCAAGAAAGGGACACTCCTTCATTGTTGGTGGGAATGTCCACTGGTTCAGCCCTTCTGGAAAACAGTATGGACGATTCTCAAAAAATTAGAAATTGAGCTCCCATTTAACCCAGCAATACCACTCCTGGGAATATATCCCAGAGAGGCAAAAATGTATAGTCGAAGTGACATCTGCACTTGTTTGTTCATTGCAGCACTCTTTACAATAGCCAGAAACTGGAAGAAACCTGAATGCCCAAGAACAGATGACTGGTTAAAGAAACTTTGGTACATCTACACAATGGAGTACTATGTAGCTGTTAGAAAAGATGAATTCATGAAATTTACATACAAGTGGTACAATATGGAAAGTATCATGCTAAGCGAAATGAGTCAGAAAGAGAGGGATAGACATAGAAAGATTGCATTCATCTGGGGGATATAAAGTAACAAAGTATGAGATTAATACCCAAGAATAGCTGAGATCCGCACCAGGAGGATTACTCCATAACTTAGAGGCCAGCCGGGTATCCTAGAGGAAAGGGCAGTTCAGAAAGAGAAGGGACCACCAAATAAAGGATGTTTGGAGGATCCTCCCAGGAGGGGAGATGCATGTCGAAAGTAGACTATGGACTGAACATGTTTGCCATTCAATGTCTGTTTTGCAGACCACAACACCCAAAAGGAGAGAGAGAACACAGGGGATTGCCCTGCCACAGAGACAGGGGGGATGGGGGGATGGGGGTGGGAGGGATATTATCCATGGTGGTGGAAAATGGGCACTGGTGGAGGGATGGGTATCTGATCATTGTATAATTGAAACCAAAGCACAAAAAATTGTAAATCTACAACTGTAAAAAAATAATAAAATAAAATAAAGGGAAAAAATTAATACAAAAAATATTTATTTATTTATTATTTGGGGCCCAAGCTAGCTGTGTTCAGGGATTGCTCCTGACTCTTTAACCAGGGATCACTCCTGGTGGTGCTCTGGGGACCATGTGGAGTGTGGGGATCAAACCCTCATGATCTGTGTAATGCCCTACCCACTGTACAATATCCTGGCCCCTGACAAATAAAGTCAAAAAAAGATATCAAATTATATAGCACTGTCATCTCTTCGTTTATCAATTTGCTTGAGCAGGCACCAGTAACATCTCCATTTGTCCCTGTAGCATGCTAGTGTAGCCCAAGGGCGTCTGCTTGTTCCAGGAACATGAAGTGAGACCTGTTGTAGTTGCTGTTACTGTTTTTGGCATATTGAATACGCCATGGGTAGCTTATCAGACTCTGCTGTGTGGACAGGATACTCTCGGTAGCTTGCCGGGCTCTCTTCGAGGGACGGAGGCTTTTGGAGTGGGGAAGGAAACTCAACTCGCTCCCCTCAAAGGGGGCCCCGGTGAAGATAGCCTGGCACAGGGGCAGCTTATATATTCAACTTATATAAAGGTGACTAAAAATATATAAATAGTTGTTCAGTGTATCTAAGTATAGGATACTACTGAAAGTTTAGTGAAAGAAAAAACTTAAGGTTTTCACTGTCAACGAAAAAATTAAATCTCATTACACAATAGAGTGAGCCAAATGGAAATATTGCATCTACGTAATATTTATGAACATTGAAAGAAAAACTTAACAAGTTAAAACTGCTTTTTGGCTACATACTCACATGTTTAGGGTTGAAGTCTAAAGAAGTTACATAGTTGGAAAGTCATTGTATACAGTCTGAACTTTACAGCTGTAAATTTATAGTTTGAGAACTAATTTATTAATTCTGCACTAAATATGATAACTTCTTTTATCAAATTAGCACAGATGTTCTACTTGACAATGTGGAAAAACAAGAATAGCTGCAAGATGGTGCCTGTCAACCTGTCAGAGATAGAACCAAGGAACCGTGTAAATCACAAGCTTCCTGGACGTAAACATTATTCAAGAATACAATTGGAGACATTATGATTACATGCTCCTTGTAAAATAAATGAGCTTTGAGGTATTGACATAAAATAAATAATTATTTTGCTACTATGTATAATTAACTTGCGAGAATTGATTCTGGCAAGGGTTTAACTTTCCGTTGCTCAAATCAATGAAACCAATTAATTTTGGAAAACTGCATTTTTTGTGACTTTTAATTTTGTTCCTAGTATTTCCAGGTATTATCCGACCAGCGAAGGATGCTCTGAGTGGTTTATGTAAAGTAGGGAGGAGAAAGGCCCCAAGGTCTACACTTCCTTCCTACCCAATTTCAGTGACCCGAGGTTTTTTATTTTTATTTTATTTTATTTTATTATTGTGTCTCAATCAGAGATGCACAGGGGCTGCTCCTGGCTCATGCACTCAGGAACTACTCCTGGTAGTGCTTGAAGGACCATATGAGACGCTGGGAATCGAACCCAGATCAGCTGCACGCTAGGTAAAAGCCCTACCTGCTGTACTATTGCTCCGACCCCTGTAAGGTATAGAATTTGTGTTTCATTAGCCCCACAGGGCACCTGAGTTCCACTTAACTCCACCTGGCTTGGAAAATGATCCCTGCCACCCAATTTCTCTGCCATAGAACCCAGAGTGGGAAGCGGGCAAAGAATTGTTCTTTGCTGGAAATGATAAGTCAGTCCTAACGCTTACGCAGCCTTTTCAGGTTCATGGCCTCTCCCTCAGAGAAAAGAATTTCCAGAGGACAAGACTAGTGAAGTAAAGCAAATTACTTCAGGAAATTATGGGAGGGAAGTAGAGAGGCAGGTAAAGATATGCGCTCAAGAGAGAACTCAGGCTTCTCCAGATTGGAAAGAACCCAAAGTACACATCCTGAGTAACAAAGTGCACAGCTCAGAGGAGATACCGACAAATGAGCAGTCTGTTCCCTTAAATTAGTTTATAAGCAGTTTCCTAAACTGCCCCACCCGGTCTATAGCTAGGATGGTTGCCAAGGGGGGAGAAATGGAAACAGTTAATGGTCTTTGGATATTCTTTGTGTGAATCTGTTGGATCCTCTCCTCCAGGGCTTCTCCTCTAAGGGAAACCATCCTTGCACATGGCCTGCAATTCTGCATCTCAATCGTTTTCAGAGCGCCTGAGATGTGTCTCAAAGGACTTCTTCATGCCTTAGGCACTGTTTAGGTTTCAGACGTTTGACACATCTTACTTTGTGACATCCCCTCATTCCCCATCTTCCTGCTTGCAACACTAATAAAGAAAAATACTAAATGTAAAAATCTAGGAGAGGGAAACTAAAATTTTGGAAAATTTTACTTTTTAAAAATTTTATTGAAGCACCAGTGACTTAGAAAGTTATTCCTTGTTGAGTTTTAGACTTACAGTATTGCAGCGCTGATCCCATCACCAGTGTCAACTTCCCCCCACCAGTGTTCCCTGGCTCATACCCATATTCACCCCTTCCAGCCTGCCCTCTGGATTGGCACCTTTCTAAGTTCAGTTGGTAAGGGTTGGGTCTCTTCATTTCAGTGTTGTTGACTCTGTGTCAGGGTTTATAATTTTTTAATTTTCTTCTTTTTTCAAATTTTCTAATCACAGTGAGATACACAATTACAAAATTGTTCATGAATGGGTTTCAGTCATACAATGTTCCATCACCGGTTCCTTCACCAGTGCACATTTCTACCACCAATGTCCCCAGTTTCCCTCCCACTTTCTTCCTTACAGCCTACCTCTATGGTTGCCTCTCTCTCTTTTTTGCCTCTCTTTCTCACTCACTCTGTCTCTTTCTCTCTCTCCCACTCCCCAGCCCCCCTCTCTTTCTGGGCATTATGCTTTGCAGTACAGGTAATGAAAGGTTGTCACATAACTCATTCAATTAAAATTAAAATGAGATGAGAGAACAAAGACCAAGAGAAAGTTGTGGAAGTTATTTTAAGGAGGTTTTATTAATGTTTCCATTACCAGTTCATATTTGATCAGTTTCACAAGTCTTAAAGAGGGAATTATTCCTGAACTGAGGGGTCCATTTAATATGTTGGTTTCAAAAGAAAGCAATTTCTAATAAAGAGTAACTTTGATCAGTTTTTGAGTAATATGGTAAATAAAACTCTTCAGTTTGTGTTTCATCACCTATAATTACATTGACCTTTCCCTTGTCTACTAAATGAACATGAAGAAGGGTTAATGAAAACAGACACACATAAAAATTTGCATTCTTCAATGTTCTCTTTTCATTTATTTCTTGGTTTTGTTTCCCAAGCAGCACCAAATACAGGTAACTATGCAGAAGGAAGAGCAATCATGCCAAGAATAATGTGAGAAAAAAACCGAGAAAAGCAAACCAAGATGACTATTTTTCTAAGGAAGAAGAAGAAGGAGGAGGTGGAGAAGGAGGAGGTGGAGAAGGAGGAGGTGGAGGAGAAGGAGGAAGAAGAAGAGGAAGAAGAAAAGGAGGAGAAGGAGGAGGAGGAGGAGGAGGAAGAAGAAGAAGAAGAAGAAGAAGAAGAAGAAGAAGAAGAAGAAGAAGAAGAAGAAGAAGAAGAAGAGCAACAACAACAACAACAACAGCTTCTGAGTATTTGATAAATAAAAAGCAATTAAAATGAAGGTTAATAAAAAATAGTAGAATCTGGGGTGACTGACCAAAACAACATGGGAACTTAATGGAGCTTTAAGATTAGCAATGTCATCATTGATTTAACATAATTCTCTGTTTGCAGTAGGTTTTGTGGTGATAATTTCATTTCCTAAGAAATGAAATTACATCTACAGACACCAGTCATATTCATTATTTAGTGACATCAGTGAGCTGCAAAAATCTTAATTTTTCTTTACTCTTCCTCCTAAAAAAGGTATTCTTATGTAGTTTGTCACACTTGCTAGGTAAATAGTAAGCATTACATATCCTGAAATTGTATCTGTGGGAAACTACTTAATGAGTAAGATATTGATGAATATTTAATTATTAGTCTCTGCCTTGCTTATTTTACAAAAATGCCTGTAAAATACTCTGTTATTCTAGAACTTCTTAAAGAGAAAATTTAGCAAATACCATTCAAGGCCTTCTCTCATCTTTAAATCTTATTCACAGTATATCTTATGATTTCCTACTAGGTATCTTTTTTTATGCCACACATTATTTATTGAACTATAATTATAGGTGTGCAATTTTTTTTAACTGGGGGAAAGCTCCAAATCAGTGCTCAGGGGTCCCAGGGTTATTCCCTACAGTATCAGCTAACCAGCCTGGACAATTCACAAATGTGACCCCAAAATGTGATTCTGTCCCGGCCCAATGGTGCTGGAGCCACAATGGCCATCCTGGTGCTGGTGCCCAGGAACCATAGTAGCCATACAAGGTGATGTAGGGCCAAGTAGTTGCAGGGATCTAACTCAGGTCCTTGCAAATTTAAAGTATTCATAAATTATTTGTATTTTTAGGGCTGAAGCGATAGCACAGCAGTAGGGCGTTTGCCTTGCACGCAGCCAACATGGCCTACCCGAGTTCGATTCCTCCGCCCCTCTCGGACAGCCCGGCAAGCTACCGAGAGTATCTCGTCTGCACGGCAGAGCTTGGCAAGCTACCCGTGATATATTCGATATGCCAAACACAGTAACAACAAAGTCTCCAATGGAGACGTTACTGAGCCCACTCTAGCAAATCGATGATCAACGGGAAGACCTTTACCTTACCTTACCTTAATGCCAGAAATCGAATTCAGGGCATCAACTCTGTATAACAAGTGCTCTAGAACTGAGCTATAGTCATAACACTCTGTTTTATTAGCTCTCTCCTGAACCACAGGTTCCTTACTGTTCTACATATATAATTTAATCTAAAATGCCAAGTTTGTTTATATGCTGTATTTGTGTAGGAACAAGATTATTGGTCGTTTACCATTTGGCCTGAAGATCCATTATTTGTTTTCCCTAAATTGACCCCAAATAGAAATAGAAAAGAAAGAGATATAGAAAAGAACTTCCAGATTTTGCCTCTGTTTTCTAATTCCCATTTCCGTTGCTTAAGTATTCTAAACATTACATGAATTCAGGTTATTCTTTGTAGAAACTTGGTGGTCCCAGTCTGTAATTTTTAACCATGAATAGACTCAGCATTGTCACAGTAATTCAATAAAACCACTGCAAATTCTTCTCTTTACTGAGAGGAGAAACTAGACATTCCAACTGATTTTTAGAAAGTATCAGTAATCAAAGAAGAAGAATCACTCTTCTAGACATGCTTATTTGTAAATATCTCTAAATTAAGTGAATTCGGTTGCAAGGAATATAACGTAATGGCCTTTCACTGTGTCTTACCAAACATTCAGCTTTGCTCAGGTTTTACTCTAGGCTCTGTGCTCAGGGATTATTCTTGGTGGTGCCTGGGAGACGTGTACAGTGACAACAATTAAAACAGCTTTCATTGTGCATATGGCAAATGCTTGAACCACTTTAATATCTCTCTGATCCACTTACATTTTTGGAAAACATGAAATAGTGAAATGCAAAGTTAAAGAATTATAGGAGACCATTTTCTAAAGATGTACAATTGCTATCTTTGCTCCAAAAAACAGTAAGAAATTAATTGACCTATAGTCTACTTTCAGCATGCTACTCCCAATAAGAGAGAACAAAAATGGAATGCCCTGCCACAGAGGCAGTGTGGGATGGGGGGGATGGGGTGTGGGAGGGATACTGGGATCCGTGGTGGTGGTAAAGGGGCACTGGTGGAGGGATGGGTATTTGATAATTGTATAATTGAAACCCAAGCACAAAAATTTGTAAGTCTACAACTGTACCTCATGATGTCTCACTAATAAAAATTAAAAATTAAAAAAAGAAATTAATTGAGAATTGTTGAGTTTAATTTTGTGATTATACATTTATGACAAAGATTAGCTCATAGAGGATTATTTATTTATTTATTTATTTATTTATAGTCCTAAGTGAGCATTTTCACTTCTCTGTGTGGAAATTTGTTAGTTTCCTCTCAAGGGTCTTAAACCTCAAGAAAATTCACACCACTTATGATACTATACTTAGAGAACCCAATAACCTCCACCAAAAACTCTTAGAAACAATAGGCTTGTATAGTAAAGTTGCAGACTATAAAATCAATACCCAAAAGTCCATGGCTTTCCTATAGGCAAACAGTGAGAGAGAGGAAAGCTACATGAAAAAAACAATCCCGTTCACAATTGTGTCCCAGAAAATCAAGTACCTAGGAATCAGCTTAACTAAGGAAGTAAAGGACCTGTACAAAGAAAACTACAAAACGCTACTTCAGGAAATAAAAGAGGACATGAGGAAATGGAAAGATATCCCCTGCTCATGGGTCGGGAGAATTAACATTGTCAAAATGGCAATACTACCGAAAGCATTGTATAAATTCAATGCAATTCCTATAAGGATACCCATGACATTCTTCAAAGAAATGGAGCAAACACTCCTGAAATTTATATGGAACAATAAGCCCCCTCGAATAGCTAAAGCAATTCTTGGGAAAAAGAAAATGGGAGGAATCAACCTCCCTAACTTCAAACTGTACTACAAAGCAGTAATAATTAAAACAGCATGGTACTGCAACAAAGGCAGAACTGCAGACCAATGGAACAGGGTTGAATACACTGACATCTCCCCTTAATCATATGATCATCTAATCTTTGATAAAGGTGCAAGAAATGTGAAGTGGAGTAAGGAAAGCCTCTTTAACAAATTGTGCTGGCATCACTGGACGGCTACATGCAAAAAAATGGGCTCAGAACTCTGCCTAACACCATGTACAAAAGTAAGATCAAAACGGATTAAAGACCTCAACATCAGACCAGACACCATAAGGTACATTGAAGACAAAGTTGGCAAAACCCTCCATGACATGGAGGCTAATGGTATTTTCAAAGATGCCATGCCACTGGCCGAGCAAGCGAAAACAGAGATAGATAAATGGGACTATCTTAAACTAAGAAGCTTCTGCACCTCCAAAGAAACAGTGACCAAAATACAAAGACAGTCTACAGAATGGGAAAGGATATTCGCCAAATACACATCTGACAAGGGGTTGATATCAAGGATATACAAAGTACTGGTTGAACTCCACAAGAAGAAAGCATCCAACCCCAACAAAAAATCACTTAATCACTTAACTTCCCGTTAGTCATCGATTTGCTTGAGCGGGCGCCAGTAACGTCTCCATTTGTCCCTGTCGCGTGCTAGTGTAGCCCAATGGCATCTGTTCTCTCCGGGAACATGAAGAGCCTCAAACTGATCGTTCATGATCTTCACGAAGAAGACTGACCATTTGGTAGGTGGGCGGCCATGCAGTCTTTTGACATCCCGTGGAATCCAGTCCGTAAGAGCTCTAGTCCAACGATCGTCTTTAAATCTCATTACGTGACCAGCCCATCTGATTTTCGACACCTTGGCAAATGAGACAGCGTCCCTGATTCTTGATCGTCGAGGGATGTCAGAACTCCGGATTCTTTCTCTCATTTGAGTGAAATGTGATATTCATTCCAAGCATAGCTCTTTCTATTCTTCTTTGGGATACATGAATAGCGTTCTCATCCTGTTTGCGTAGGGCCCAGGTCTCTGAGGCATATGTTAATGCAGGAAGAACAGTGGAATCAAAGAGATGTGCCCAGAGCCGGAGATTCTTCGTCCTCTTAGCTATTTCTTCGACGTTCTTGAAGGTGTTCCAAGCCGCTCTCTTCCTCCTGCGCAGCTCGGGGCCAGGTCATTTGTCATGTTGACCTCTCGACCTAGGTACACATAGCTGTTGCATTCGGAGATGGTCTTTCTGTTGAGAGCGAATGGGGCGTCAGGAACGAGGCTGTTTCTCATAAACATTATCTTCGTAAGATTCAACTGTAGTCCTACCTTTCCACACTCACGGTCAAAGTCGGCCAGCATTTGTACCGCTTGGCTGATGTTTGGTGTTATTAAAACAATGTCATCAGCAAAGCGGAGGTGGTATAGTTGACGACCATCTATCTTCACTCCCATTCCTTCCCATTTCAGTCGTCGCATGATATTCTCGAGGGTGGCACTGACAAGTTTCGGTGAAATGGTATCACCCTGCCGAACCCCTCTCTTGACATCAACGATCACTTCTTTGTAGAATGGTGAGATCCTGGTAGTGAATCCGCAATACAGCTCAGAGGATCCTGATGTATTGGGCTTGAATGCCCTGATTGGCTAGGGCTTCAATGACCGCTTCCATCTCAACAGAATCAAAGGCCTTCTTTAAATCAATGAAGGTTAAACAGAGCGGCATCTTGAACTCCCGAGAAACCTCAATGAGTTTGGTTATCGTGTGGATATGGTCGATGGTGCTGAATCCTTTGTGGAACCTGGCTTGCTCGCATGGTTGTCCTTCATCTAGTGTTCTGCCAATCCTACTTAGGATGACTTGAGTGAACAACTTGTAGATGACAGACAATAGGCAGATCGGGCGATAGTTGCCAATGTCATGGATGTCTCCCTTCTTGAACAGTAGTACAGTCCTGCTGGTTTTCCATTGGGACGGAACCTTGCATTCAGACAGGTAGCGAGTGAAGAGCCGAGCCAGTGTATTGATGAGTACTGACGGCAGGTTCTTCAGGTGTTCAGGTCTGACCTTGTTCGGGCCGGGTGCTGTTTGTTTCTTTACTGACGAAATGGTGTGTCGGATTTCGGAAGGGAGAACATTGGGAACGACATATCCATCCTGTGGAATTTGGTATGTCGGCAAGTGGACATGGCTATCGAAGAGATTTGAGTAGAAGTCATGGATAATTTTCTCCATTGCCGTTCTGGAGGATGTGATGGATCCATCAGGACGTCGGAGGGCAGTCATCTTGGTCTTGTAGTTGACGAAGGACAGGCGGGCGTTACGAATACTTTTCCCGGCTTCTGCCGCATCTACCAGTACTTCTGCTCTTCTCTCTTTGAGGTCTTCCTTGATCGCATCTCTGCACTGCTTTGCGAGCTCGGACGTTGCTTGCGGTTGCCTGAGGCATGCGCCAAACCACGCTGGCGAATTAGCTCAAGAGTTTTCGAAGATAGGCGATTTTTTGTGGCTATCTCTCTCTTGGCATTCCTCGCACATTCATGGAGGTGCTGAACCAGTCGATCGTATTCCTCGTCAATGTTGTCAACAATGGCATCTTCCCATGTTACCGCAATAGTACCAAAGAGTTCCCAGTTGGTGGTCATTCTGGGAGTTCTCTTTTTGAGAACAAAAAAATGGGGCAATGAAATGAACAGAAACTTTCTCAAAGAAGAAATCCGAATGGCAAAAAAGCACATGAGAAAATGCTCTACATCATTAATCAACAGGGAGATGCAAATCAAAACCACAATGAGATACCATCTCACACCTCAAAGACTGACCCACATTCAAAAGAACAAAACCAACCGATGCTGGCGCAGATGTGGCGAGAAAGGGATACTCCTTCACTGTTGGTGGGAATGCCGACTAGTTCAGCCCTTTTGGAAAACAGTATGGACGTTTCTCAAAAAATTAGAAATTGAGCTCCCATTTGACCCAGCGATACCACTCCTGGGAATATATCCCAGAGAGGCAAAAATGTGTGGTCGAAGTGACATCTGCACTTGTTTGTTCATTGCAGCACTCTTTACGATAGCCAGAAACTGGAAGAAACCAGAGTGCCCAAGAACAGATGACTGGCTAAAGAAACTTTGGTACATCTACACAATGGAGTACTATGTAGCTCTTAGAACAGATGAAGTGATGAAATTTACATACAAGTGGTACAATATGGAAAGTATCATGCTAAGCGAAATGAGTCAGAAAGAGAGGGATAGACATAGAAAGATTGCATTCATCTGGGGGATATAAAGTAACAAAATATGAGATTAATACCCAAGAATAGCTGAGATCAACACCAGGAGGATTACTCCATAGCTTAGAGGCCAGCCGGGTATTCTAGGGGAAAGGACAGTTCATATAGAGAAGGAAGCACCAAATAAAGGGTGTTTGGAGGATCCTCCCAGGAGGGGAGATGCATGTTGAAAGTAGACTATGGACTGAATATGTTTGCCACTCAATGCCTCTTTTGCAGACCACAGCACCCAAAAGGAGAGAGAGAACAAAAGGAAATGTTCTGCCACAGAGGCAGGGTGGGTTGGGGGGGATGAGGGTGGGAGGGATATTATCCATGGTGGTGGAAAATGGGCACTGGTGGATGGATGGGTATTTGATCATTGTATAATTGAAACCCAAGCACAAAAATTTGTAAATCTACAACTGTACCTCATGGCGTTTCACTAATTTAAAAAAATGAAAGGAAAAAAAAACATCTCACACTTGTATTTGTGAGTTCTCCTCTTCCACACCCTTCTATTCAATGTTTTCTTCGATGGTTGCTTATTTTCTTTATATCTTTAACTTCCAAACTGCATGCTTATTGCCAGAAAGTTAATGAACTAAAAACAATTAATTTCGATTTATTTTCTCAGTCCTTGTTGGAGAAAGCATCACAAAGTATATTCTGAAACATTGCAGAAAACAGTAAAATTCATGGCATTCCCATGTTGTCAACAGTTTGCATACTTAACTTAATGGATTTTTAAGCAATATTCAAGTGTAGCATAGATGATGGTTTAATATTGTACATCTAGTCTAATGAGTGACTCAAAATTAGGAATATTTAGTTTTTAAAATTCATTTAATTTCTCTTTTCATTCTTTTTAAGAAGATGAAATCAAGTATCTCTATAGAAAGGGATAGAAATCACACCTCAGTGGACATGTTTGTTTTCCTGGGACTCACAGATGACAAACAGTCACAACTTATTCTTTTTCCAATCTTTCTAGTGCTCTATCTTGTAACATTATTCTGAAATTTGAGTATTATCATCCCAATCAGGATAAACTCTCACTTGTATTTACCAAAGTACTTTTTTCTCAGTTCTCTTCATTTATAAACATCTGCTTTACATTCATCAACCCAAGGATGCTTTCTGATTTCTTCAAAGATGAAAAGCTAACTTCTTTCTTTGCCTGTGCTATTCAGCATTTTGTGGCATCCTGGGTGGGTCTATCTGAGTGTTGCCTTTTTGCTTCCATGGCTTATGATCGATATGTTAGCATTGGTAACCCTCTGCAGTACTCAACATCACAGAGTTGACCTCTGTCAGAAAATGGTTGCTAAGATGTTTGGAATTGGTTTACTTGGTGACTTAGTTCAAACAACTCCTTGCTTTAAGCTCTACTATTGTAGGAAAAATGTCATTCAACATTTCTTCTGGGACACATCCAACATTATCTTCTCTTCCTCTTATCCTTTCATCAACCAAATAATTATTTTTTGATGGCTCTATTTACTGGGTTTGGTTCTTTGTCCATTATCCTATAATTCTATAGCTCTATTGCAGCTGCTATCATGAAAATATCCTCAGTGAAATGTAGTGCCAAGTCCTTCAACACCTGTACCTCTCACCTGGCTCTTGTGACTGACCCTCTTCTCTGCCTCAGTCCTTGCTTTGTACATGCATCATAGATTTAGTCACCCAAAGAAGAAAGACAAGGTGCTGTCAGTGATCTGTGTTATCTTCATTTCCATGTTAAACCCTCTAATCTATAGCCTGAGAGACAGGAGATAAAAGGGCTCTTAAGAGGGTGATGAAGTGGGCAATACATTCATATCAGTAAGAAACATGTTTGAACAGGTTTATTTTGCCATTTTAAGAAAGACAAGTTAAGATTATGTGAGTGACATATCAATGGGTATAAGAATAGTTAGAGAAAAAGTGGAAATCTTCTTGTATATTCATTATCACACAAGGTGACATGTTTCAGAATGTTTCATTGATGTTGATGCCTGTTTAAAAGATCTGTTTCATAATTATAATAAATTAAACCGTATGTTTTGAAAACAGAGGAACTGAAAGATAACACATTTGAAGCAATAATAAGAATGTTGGATGACACAACACTGTTCTTTTTCTTTATTGATTTTACACTCTGTTAAACTTTACACTCTCTTAAAAATTGTTAAACATTTGTTTATACTTTTTCAAAAACAAAGTAATTGATAAAACTGAGTCACTGAAGTGAAATGAATTTTTAATAAAAACACTTAAATTACAAACAGAAACAGAGAAATACAGTGAGAGAAGTAAGGGGAAGAGGAAAGAAAATGAAAAAGATGTGCTGCTTATTTCTCCCTGACTTTCTACCCTCTACCTTACTTATTTAATCTTCTTATAAATTACTGTCTCAAAAATAGAAGGAAAAAAGTCATGAAAGAAAGAAGGAGCTCTACAATATAAGCCTGAGTACTTCTTTGAAACTAGAAAGAGGTCAAAGTCATCCATTCTGGGCATGGATGTGCCTGGGTAACACTCCCTGCTGACTTCCAATACACTATGCAAAATCACATAATGACTGTACTGGAAAACATCTAGCAAAGCAGGATCTGGTTTCCAGAGATATGAGCCTTCCCAGCTTTCCTGGGTCTTAAATTTATTTAAAATTATTCTACCAACAGAAATCAGTAGAATAATCAGAATTTGGGCTACTTGGAGACTTGGATTCCAACCAAGAAAATTTTAAAATAATTTAAAGAAATATTTCTTTTAGAAAAAAAAACTTATGAACTCAGTTTCATACATATTCCATTATTACTTCTTGAATAATTGATAGTGCAAAGAGTTATATCACTTATATGATTTCTATTTCTATATGAAGATGGCAGATAAGAAATTATCAGAGGGCTGTAGATAGTACAGCGGGTAGGGTCTTTCTGTTTCACGCAGCTGATCCAAATTTGATCCTCAGCATCCCATAAATTCTCCCTTCCCCCTGCAACCCCGGGATACCAACAGGAGTGATCCCTGAGCACAGAGGCAGGATTAACCCCTGAACACCACCGGGTGTGATCCACCCCCGCCCCCCCAAAAAAGCAACAACGCAAAAAAATATCGTAATATTGCAACAAAAATTTTTATTATCCAGAAGTTGACTATGTTCTTTCTAGTGTAGCAGCTACTGGTCATGAATCTCACAAAGTTGATTGGTGAAGTACAAATTGCTCTAATTTACCATATGTTCCCCCATTTCTTAGTCATGATGCCCAAATCTTAGGATAGTCTTCAGGTTATACATATTCAGAACTTAAGACTATTTTCAGATTTAATGCTTATATAAAAAGTCATTTATAGTACCTGTTACCAGCTTTTTTTTTATGTAGGAGTATTGCTATTTATTCAGCCACAGATTAACTGATTGAATTAGGCATGAACTCCACCTTACTTTTTTTTTCATAATTTTATTTATTTTTTTTTCTTCTTACATTTATTTATTGAATCACTGTGGGAAAAGTTACAAAGTTTTCAGGTTTAAGTCTTGGTCATACAATGATCAAACACCTTTCCCTTCTTGGTACTCATTTTTCACCACCAAGAACCCCAATATACTCCCCTCCCACCTCTTCCAATGCCTGTGAGGCAGATGATTTCTACTTAACTCTTCTCTATATTGATTACATTCATTTTTTTTGACGAAAGATGCACCGTCACTATTTCAAATTTCCCCCCAAACAATCAGAATTACTGAAAAGCATTGTGAAATACTTTTTTTTCTATAGCTGGTTATGAGAATCATATAATTTTGCGCGGCCGCAGTAGCAGCCATGCGATTTTGGATTTCTGCAAAAAAAAAAAAACAGATAATTACGAGATTGGTTTCTGTGCATCTGGTGTCATGGCCATGCCAGAGAGCCGCTCGTGGGGGGCAACTTGTGACCTCGGTAGGGCATGAAGGACGAGCTGGTACCACCCCCCTTCCCATCAGACTGCAGTTGCCCTGTCACCGCCTGCTCATACCTGGCTTTCCTATAAGCTCTGAGGCAGCGACCACCTTGCAGCTGGGGAGGAGGGGAGGGAGGAGGAAGGGAGCAACACCCTTTCCCTCCCAGGGAGGCATGGCACCATAGTTTAACGCATGTTCCATTCACTTTTCTGCCACAAGCTGCCGGGCTCTGGATTAAGTCCTTTTGACTCTGGAGCCGTGGTCGTGCAGGAGAGCTGCCCGTGGGGGGCAACTCGTGACCTTGGTAGTGTATGAAGGATGAGCCGGTACTGTCCTCCTTCCTATGAGACTGCAGTTGCCCTCTCACCTCCGGCTCATACTTGGCTTTCCAATAAGCTTTGAGGCGGTAGCCACCTTGTATCCGGTCCAGATGCATTTCTGCCAAAAGCTGCTGGGTTTTGAGATTTGTTTCTGAGTCTCTGGGATTATGGCCGTTAATCAACTGATCAGGAGTCAGAGAGGCCATTTGTAGGCGGCGACTCGGGGTCTTGTTGGGATGTGGAGGAAAGGGCCAGTTCCACCCCCATCTGGTGAGGTCCCGCATGTCTCGTCATGGCAGACCCAAAACTGACTGTACAGTGACCTCTGGAGGATGGCGGTCACCGGGCCACCAGGGGGAACAGACCAAGGCACAAAACCTATTCCCACCTGGAGTGGCTCAGCGCCAGTAACGTACTGCAGGAACAGGGTGCATTTCTTCCAAAAGCCTTTGGATTCTGAGATTTGTTTCAGAGTTTCTGGGATCATGGCCATTAAACAGTTCAATCAGGAACCAGAGAGGCCATTCCTCCAATTTTATAGCTGAGCCAGAGGTGGTTTGTGGGTGTGTCTCCCACATACCTAACTTTTGGCCGTTTACTTTCTTGGTAAACTTTGCCCCCAAGTTTTTGGGGTCTGACCAAAGGCACAGCAGCAATTTTGGGGTATCTGAAAGTCTGACGGTGCCATCAGGCTGCTGATGCACTCGCCTCACAGGTACAGATTGACCTGCTGACAGTATTATACCCCCTGGTACCTGTTACCAGTTTTTAAATCAAATGGTTAATTCACTACCGGTATCATTTTTTCTTTCCAAGTAAGATTGGTTTTATGTATGGCTCAAAGATATAGTACACTTAAGTCACTTATCTTGGACCTTTTCAGTCCAGTTTGATCCCCCACATATGGTTCCCTGAGCATGCAGTCAGGGATAAGCAGTAAACATAGCTGGATGTAGCCAGCCACCCACAGCAAAGATTAGTTTATGTAGTTGAAATTGATATTTTGACCCGAAAAAATATATAAAGAATTTAAGTAGATATTTTTAGTGAGCCTATTACTTCAATGCTATATGATGTGTTAGAAAGAACTAAAATATAAATAACACCTGTTAGTATAAGGTAAAATATGTACTAAATTCTGAGAAATACTTTATGAGAAATATGTAATTTTATTATCAATATAATGATCTACTCTAGGACATAGTTTATATACAGGATAATGGAATTAACTGGGAACTATGTTAAATCAAGAGTATATTATGAATAATTTACTACATTTTCCCAATTTTCAGATATGTACATTTTAAATAATGCCATATATGCTACACAGAGCTATTGAATCTTAGATTCAATTATGAAGTTAAGAAATTATACGTATGTAGATATGTTTAATGAAAGTGGTTTGTAGGCAGGGAAGTGCCCACATATCTAATTTATTTTCATTAATCTGTTGTACCAGAGAGCTGCACGATATTTGGCAATTCTCTTAGTCTCTCTGGCTTTATGCTTCTCAGCAGGAAATTAGAACTATTAGAATAGATTATCCCTAGAAATTTGCAGCTTAAATTATTCCAGGTTATTTTTAAGTATACCTAAAACATATACTGTCTTGTAAACCAAGATTATGTTAATTTTTAAAAAGGAAAGCTACAATCAAGAGATCATGTTTGTTTAGTGGGAATTGAGGGTACAGAAGAAACCAGCACTATAGGGCATAAAATTTTAAAGGGACAAAAACTCAGTGACAATCATGGTTAGAGATCAAATACCTAGAGTGTTTTCTTTCTCCATTGCTCTTTGTCATTTAACTTTTGCTATTAACAACACACTGAATAGCATTCTTAGAACAGCCCTTTTGCTCTGAGTAAGTAGCATGTTTTATGGCCACATCCTCCCATCTTGGGGGTTTACAATAGTTTCACCTAGAAAATCACTGTGCAAAGCTAGGTGCAGTTTCACTCTGACTAATGCTCCATCTTTTTGAGTCGAAAGAGACTATAGCCTAAACAAGGGACCCATTAGCAGAGGTGTGCTTTCTCTATACCCAAGAGGAAAGTGATTTACTGATTATAAAATTCTAATTGCTTCTTCTTTGTTGTGGTTTGTACACCCACATCATTTCTTAGTAGTCATAGAGAAGGTAAGAAAAGCTATTTAAGGACCTCCTCTTTCATAGCTGCATAAGTCGTGAAGGAAATTGAGTCAATCTTTGTTAAGACTATGCATTCACCTCAAAATGCTAATGAAATAGGATATGTACAGAAGCCAGAAATGAAGAATATTTTAGCCATTACTGTCCTTCTGGTTACACAAAGTAAAAGGAGTTGGGAGTCATGAGAATAAAATTTATTGGAATCCTTGGTGAGTAAATGTCCTGCTCTGAGGAATGTCATGAGGTTAGAATTTAGAAATAATGCCAAATTTATACTCAAATTGCTCACTAGCCTGTTCTTTGAATACCGATTATATGAAAGATCTTATACCATGATAGCTTGTTTAGACTTCAGTGAAAATCTATTGGAGAATGATATTAGACTTTCGCTACATTTTTTGTTTTAGAAGCTTGGGCTCACTTAATTAGTGATTAAAATGAGAGAACACAGATCCAGACAAAGGGTTAAGAACTATTTTAAGCAGCTTAGATTTGAGTGTTTTATTAAGTCATATTTGAGCAGTTTCACATATTTATGGGAAAAATTATTCCTGAACTGAGGGGTCCCAATGAAAATCTGATAGCAAGTCAAAAAAATTTTTAAAGTTTTTTTTTAATTGAATCACCAGTACAAAGCTTTCATGATTGAATTTCAGTTACACAATGATCAAATACACATCCCTCTACTGGTTTACATTTCCCACCACCAATGTCCCTAGTATCCTTCCCACCATCCCCACCCTATCCCATGCCTTGCTTTACTCTATCTTTGCTTTGGGGCATTATGGTTTACGATACAGATACTGAGAGACCATCAATTCAAATTTTATAGTAAGTGTTAACTTAGAGTAAACAGTACCTGTAACATTCAGTCTTCAGAGAATAATGCTAACCTGTTCCTGTTATACAAAACTCTTCAGATTTTATTTCATCTACAAGTACATTGAACTTTCCAATGTCAACTTTAAGTTAAAATGAGGATAGACCATTGGTAAGACCTATTGGATCAAAGGATTCAGTCTTCATGTTCTCCTTTCTTCCTTAGTTTCATTCATCAAAAGCAGAATCAGACATGGGTACCATGTTGAATGAGAAATGTATCAAGCAGAAAATAATGTGAGAAAAGAACTGAGAAAAAACAAAGCAAGATTAATTTTCTCTGAAAAACCAAGAAATCATACAGGTTCTCGATAAATAATAGGCAACTAAAATTAAGGTGGATTAATAGTAGAATCTGAGATGGCTAAGAAAAATAACACAATAGTTGAAGGGCACTCTAAGAATAATATCATCTCTGATTTAACAAACATAGGTTATTTATGGTAAGATTTGAAGTAGTAATTTTATTTCCTAAGCATCTGAGAACATGAGTTTGACAGTGGTGACCATCCTTTAGTGACACCAGAGTGGTACAAACATCTTAATTCCTCTCTTTGATTCCTCCTCAAAGACACTTTCTTCTACAGTTTATTTCATTTACTAGGCAAGTGATAAGAATTGCAACTTCTTCTTGTTTTCTGAAATTGTATTTATGCAAAAATATAGGGAGTGGGGTAAGGCACTTGCCTTGCATGAGATTGACCCAGATTTAATCCCTGCCACCTCATTCGGTCTCCTGGGTCATTCAGGAGTGATTCCTGAGCTCAAAGCGAGGGATAAACCCCTAACATAGTTGGATATGAAGCAAAAACCAAAACAAATACAAACAAAAAAGCAAAAAGGTAGCCATGATGGTACTGATGATTATACTGTCATTGCCTTGTCTGATGGTCTTTGCTGCTCTGGAGATCTTTAATGAGAAAATTTGGCAAAGACTTCTTCAGGACTTCTCATAAATCTGAATATTATTCATGTCCAACCTTATGATTTCCCATAAGGTATCTCTCTCTGTCTTTCTCATGTCACACATCACCTGTTCTATCATGATTCTCTGAGCACATTTGTTTTGTTGTAGGTGGCTCTGAGCAGTGCTCAGAGGACATAGGCTATTCTCTGCAATACTTAGTCAACCAGTCTGGACAATTCATAGTTACAACCCAGGGATAATCTAGTGCTGTGTTGCCACAGGTGCTATGAGGCGATGCCAGAGATATAATTCAGGTTCTTTCCCGCTCAAGTCATGTAAAAATTAATGGGATTTATATTCAGGAACAGTAATCAAGCCTAGAGCTTCACAAAACATATCAATGCTCTTCTGAGCTATATTCCCTGACACCTACTATTAGCTCTCATCTAAACTGAGTTCCTTAATGATTTATTTACATAATAACAAAAAACCAAGTGTTGTTGTTTGCACTCTGTATTTATGTAAAAGCAAGATTGAAACTGCAATTAATATCATTTTGGTGAGTGGTTAGTGTAAATATTTAAGATAAAGCTCTGAAGCTGCAGGGCTGTGGACTGAACTCTAGTCTTTCCTAGTTTTTTTCTAGTTTGTGTGTGACTTTGAACTATATACTGCAATGACTCACAGTCTCCCCTAGGTAAAATGGGACTATAAGGTTCTTGAATATTAGAAATAAGCAAAACAATGGATCCCTATCAACAGTATTACCCATAGGACCTGAAACATGATATAATAAATGTTAATTACCTAATCCTATGCTTTGCTTTTAAGGCAAAAGTGTAAGCAGGTTAGAGGACAATAGTGCAAGAAATCAACTAATTTGGGGTTTTAGATAAAATTTCTAATGATAAATATGAGTAACAATTTTTTAGTGACACGCAAATTCGTGAAGCGTTCCATATTTTTTTGGGCTGGAGCGATAGCACAGCGGGTAGGGCGTTCACCTTACACGCGGCCAGCATGGCCGACCTGAGTTCGATTCCTCCGCCCCTCTCGGAGAGCCCGGCAAGCTACCGAGAGTATTCGATATGCCAGACACAGTAACAACAAAGTCTCCAATGGAGACGTTACTGGGCCCGCTCGAGCAAATCGACGATCAACGGGAGGGCCTTTACCTTTACCTTACCTTAACAATTTTTTAAATAAAATAAAAAACATTTAATAGAAATATTTTTGCAATATTTTCCTAGTCATATACCTACCTCGATTTATTTTTTTTTCTTTTTGGGTCACACCCGGTGATGCACAGGGGTTACTCCTGGCTCATACCCTCAGGAATTATTCCTGGCAGTGGTCGGGGGACCATAGGGGGTGCTGGGAATGGAGCCCGGGTCAGCTAGGGAAGGCAAACGCCCTACCCACTGTGCTATCGCTCCAGTCCCTCCTACATCTATTTAAAGAAAGCAGTAAATTAGACAAAATATATATTTTATTGTGATTGAGACAGTGGGAAGAAAAATAAACCTAGAAGTGCAGCAAAGAAGACAAAAGAGAAAGCATAAAGCTCAGAGTGAAAAGTCTGGGGAGGGATTCCCAGGAGGGAATCTGCTGAGGGATTCTTCCAGGAGGGATCTGCTGAGCTCTGGTAACCTACATCCTAGGTTTTAAGGGCATGACAATGAGAGATGGGAGAAAAGACTTTGTGTGACACTGGATCAAAGGCAACACAGACACGTCCTTGGAAACACAGACTCCCAGAGGTAATACTCCAGAGAAAACTGGAGGAAAATAACATACCTCATTCAATAGGGTAATTATGCACATACCTGTGTCAGCTCTAGAATATAGGAAAAGAAACAAAAAAAAAGCCTGATAATTCCTGTTTAAAAATTATGGACCAGGGAGATAATATAGGAGATAATATTGCTTTGCATGCTATCAATCCTAGTTCAAATCCTAGGCACCACATGGCCCCCTGAGCACTTCCAGGGCTCACTTCTGAGCATAGAACCAGGGATAACCCATGAGTACTGCCTTCTCTGGATAGCACCAAAACACAAAATAACAACAGAAATGTTTTACTATTATTAAGAAAAAAATCAACAAATAATATTACATAAACATGAATGTCCAATGTGCTCGTTTTGACAAATTACATATTACAATACATTTCCCACTTCCCTGCTATCCAATCCCTATCTAACACCATCCAATATTATGGCCATAATTAATATCTCTTCTAGAGAGAACAATTAAGATACAGTTACATACTTACAAACTTGCATGATTACATTTTGGTTGGTCATACAATAGAACAATTAAGATAAAGCTTCTTAAAAACCTTGAAATTTACACTCTTGCTTATAATCATTGTACTTTTTATTTATTTATTTATTGAATCACTGTGGGAAAGGTTACAAAGCTTTCAGGTTTATGTCTTAGTCATGCAAATATCAAACACATTTCCCTTTACCAATACTTATTTTTTACCATGAAGAACCCCAATAAAACCCCACCCCCCACCCCTCCCCGTCCCTGTGAGGCAGATGAATTCTAGTTAACACTCTATCTGCTTTGATTAGATTCATTGTTTCAATAAAAGATTCACCACTATTATTTAGAGTTTACCCCCCCCCCCCCAATCAGACATGCTGAAAAAGCATTGTGAAGTGATTTGCTTTCTACAGCTGGGTTCAAGAATTAAATGTTGGTTTTGGATTTCTGCTATTTTACCTATTGACCCTGGAAGTATTTCTACTGAAAGTCAGATAGTTAAGAAATTGGTTTCTGTGTTTTGGAGTCCTGGCCGTGCTGGAGAGCCGCTCGCGGGGGGCAACCGGTGGCCTCCGTAGGGCGTGAAGGGCGGAGCGAAACGCCCCCCTTCCCATGAGGTTTTAGTCGCCCCCACACTCCCTGCTCATACCTGCTGTCCACAAGGCTCCCATAATCATTGTACTTTATCTCTAGGACTTAGCTTATAGTTACAAATTTTTAATCTTGATTTTGTTTGTGGGAAAATCCTGAAAGTACTCAGTGCTTCCTCTGACTCTCTTTTCAGGAATCACGTTTGGTGGTGTTCAGGGGACCATATGTGGTGCCAGCGATCAAAACCAGGTTGACTGCCTACAAGGCAAGTGCCCTACCTGCTGTGCTGTCTTTCGGCCCCTAACTCACTTTTTAATCTTCAATTTTTTGTGCTGCAGAAACTCTGTATTGCTATTTTCACTTTATTTAAGCAAATTGGATTTTCTCATGGATCTGGTGGGGAGATCTTTATGTGAAGAGTCTCATAAATGGACATCCAACTGAAATTATGAGAGCATGCAAAAGAAACTCTAACCTTTTTGTGCCTTTTTTTATTAGTATTGACATTATTCCCAATAGGTTTATACTCCCTCAAGTCATAGTCTCTTTGCCTTGTTGCTTTGAATATTTCTAGAGATAAGTTAGTATCTTCAGCTCTCAAGATAAATAAGGTTTCTGGCCCACTCGTTCCCTTTACCCCCTAAGTGAAAATTTTCCTTTGCTGTGTTGTCCAACTCATGGATTTTGCCAGTGTTCAATAATACAACTTCCACAAAGGAATTCATTGTTTTAAATGAGAAAACAAAAAAATTAATTTTCAAGGTTACGATATAGTTATTACATCTTTTCTTGGTAATTTATTGATACATCTACTTAGGTATGCCTAGAACCTAAAACAGCATTTTGTGACACCAGACCATAACAGAAAATCCAAAATATTGCTTAAAGAAATTTCAGGTTTGTTTTGCCCCACAAGATACCTGAATGAAAAAGAATGAATTATTTCCAAAGAAACACATTTTAAAGGAGAGCATCATTGATACCCATCATTGTATGAATGATCCAGTTTAATTTGAAGGAACATAAATTTAATTTAGCAAAATAATTTAACACAAATAAGCAGTCAAGGCACCTTATGCAAGAATCAACAATAAGGTAAAACTACAATAAAATTTGTGGACAGTTCATCTAAATTAGTTAATAACATACTTTAAATACATTTGATATGCTTAAATAGAGGATAATATTAAAATTTTGGTGAAAAAATAAGACTACAAAACTGGATCCTATTTGAAAGAATTAAATGGAGCTTTAAGAGATTGAAAAAAGATAGTTATAATATTTATAATCAATTATTGAATTAAACAGCAAATTCGTGATAGTTCTGATAGAGCAAATGTACTGGAAGACACATTGAAAAAATTTAATCAGAACTCAGTAAGTATACAACCAATAAATTTTTAAGTTATATGGAGGATGAAACCCAGTTATAAACATCTGTAATTAAATGTTAGAGACAAGAAAATAAATATAAAGTCAAATTTTAGTGTACTGTATAGATTAATTAAGTAGCACAATAAAATATCTTACCATTTTGAATGGGTATGTAATAGAGTATATTGTGAGTATCACCATGAGTACATGAAGAAACCAGAATATATTATAGATGCTAATGATATTTTTGCTGCCATGATTGTTGCTTATTTTGTTGATGATGAATACAAGACTCTCTGTTATCTTTCCATAAAAAAACTCTCTTTTCTCAGTCATACTGTGAATACAACCCAAATCTGTCATAGTAAATACAAAATCTGTTTGCTCTATATTTCATTTCATACTTTATGTTTGTTGACATTTTTACTCTAGTTTTCTATTACTTACTTCATATATTTAAATATTCTCACTACAGAGTATCAAAGAGAAATTACTTAATACTGATGGAAAATGACTCCTAGCCTTTATAAGACAGAGAGGATTTTCCTCTTTAATTCACTTTTGTACTAGAAACAAAAAGAAATGGTAGATGAGAAAGAAAACAATGACATATGTATAGTTCAAAGGCATAATTTATTACATTAATGGCAGTGTCTTTCTGTCAGGAAATTCCCAAGACTTTGACATTATCTACATAACTTCCATCTACTCTACTCTAAAGGCTCTACTCTAAAGGCTTGTTTGTACCTTAATTTTTTTATAACTCTATTTCTAATCTAAATTTACCCTAATGAAATTGTGTTTGTGCTACACAATTGTTCTAGTGGCCAGTTAGAGAAAGTAACAAACATCACATTTTGAAGAGAACATAAACTGACTCCTACAAAAATATTATTTTGATTATTGTCCTGATGACCTGCTATTTGTCTTCCCTGAACTGACCCTGAAGAGAATGAACTTCCAAAAATTTCACCCAAATTTCCTAATCCCCATATCCACTGCTTAAGCATCCTAATCCTTACATGAGTTCAGCTTATTATTCTTTGTAGGAACTTTGTGTACCCAGTCTACATTTGGTGGCCGTAATTCGATGCAAGATCATCCTGAGAATTCAGTAAAACAGTATAGAAATTCTTCTCCTAACTGGAGAATATACAGATTTCTACAGATCTTTAAGGATATTACTAACCAAAGAAGATTTTAAGAATCATTTTTTTAGATCATTTTGTCCACAAGTCTCAGTAAGTAAATGCTGTGTCTTTAAAAATGGAGTAGAGTGGTTCTTTGAACTTTGTTACACTGAACACTCAATTGAGTTTTCCTAACTTTAACTATCTTGGTCAGTCACATTAATTTCGAAGTTGCCTCTTGGTGTCAGACTGCTCCCATGATCCAGTTACACTATTCTTGTGTATCTCCAGTCTTTGTGAAAGCAAAAATTATCTGCTCCCTCTGATATGGATTAAGTGAATGTCTGTCCTCAATGATAGTTTATGAGCATCTGTTCCGGTGTCCTATTTTAAGTACAAGACCCATCACAAATAAGTTCTTCTTTAAGAATTTAATAGTGTCAAACTTGGAAGTTATAATGGTGGTGAGATTGATGTTGGAATATTAAATGTCTGTAACAAATCATTCTGAACAACTTTGTAAACCTCAGTGCTTGTATAAAATGTAAAGGTAAAGGTGAAGGTAAAGGCCCTCCCGTTGATCGTCGATTTGCTCGAGCGGGCCCAGTAACGTCTCCATTGGAGACTTTGTTGTTACTGTGTTTGGCATATTGAATACTCTCGGTAGCTTGCCGGGCTCTCCGAGAGGGGCAGAGGAATCGAACTCGGGTCGGCCATGTTGGCCGCTTGTAAGGCGAACGCCCTACCGCTGTGCTATCGCTCCAGCCCATAAAATGTAAAAATGTAAAAAATAAAATGTAAAAGGAAAATTAAAAAATATAATGCCAGACTTAAGTCTATATAAAATGACTCTCCAAACAGAGAATTTAAACAATTCTTATACTTTAATCTTTAATTTATAAACTACACCAAGATATAATAATGAGAAATCATGAAGCTAAGTAACTCGGGGAATAATATCCTAAATTATCCTAAAGATACCCAGCTATTTTTGACCCCCAAGAAACAGAGAAAAAAAGCCAAGAAGTAAAAGTTTATGATTATACAATGAATACAAAGAAAATTCAACTATTGTGCTGTTGTGATTCTATATTATAGTTAGATGAATTTAAAAAAGAGGACAATTTATTTTGCATTTTGAGAATTAATACCTTTTCTTCTTGATCTGTTTTCAGCAGATGGAAGCAAGCATCACTATGGAAGAGAAAAGAAATCATTCCTCAGTGGTCATGTTTCTTTTTATGGGACTCACAGATGACAAAGAGTTGCAGCTTATTCTCTTTCCAGTCTTCCTGGGAATCTATCTTGTGACCTTATTCTGGAACCTGTGCCTTGTAATACTCATCAGGATGGACTCTCACCTGCACATACCTATGTACTTTTTTCTCAGTTGCCTTTCATTAATAGACATTTGCTTTACTTCTTCCATCAGCCCAAAGATGCTTTCAGATTTCTTTAAAGATGAGAAAATCATTTCTTTTGTTGGCTGTGCCACTCAGTATTTTGTTGGGTGCTGGATGGGATTGTCCGAGTGCTGTCTCTTGGTTGCGATGGCCTATGACAGATACGTGGCCATCGGTAACCCTTTACAGTACTCCGCCATCATGGCACCTGACCTCTGTCAGAAGATGGTGACTGGGGCCTTCTGCATTGGTTTCCTTAGTAGTTTAGTTCAAACAATTCCTTGCTTTAAGCTCTACTACTGTGGTTCAAATATCATTCAACATTTCTTCTGTGACTTACCTCAGATTATTACCTTGTCTTGCTCCAACCCTTTTATCACCCAGCTAATTATTTTTCTTGTTGCTCTGTTTGTTGGTTTTGGGTCTTTGCTCATTATTCTGTTATCCTATGGTTTTATTACAGCCTCAATCCTGAAAATATCTTCAGTGAAAGGTAGTGCCAAGGCCTTCAATACCTGTGCCTCTCACCTTACAGTTGTGACCCTCTACTATGGTGCCGCTCTCTCTGTTTACCTGCATCCTAGTTCTAATCACACCAAGAAGCAAGACAAAGTGCTGTCAGTGATCTATGTTATCCTCATTCCCATGTTAAACCCTCTTATCTATAGTCTAAGAAACAAAGAGATCAAAGAGGCCCTCAAAAGGATGATGAAGTGGGCTATGCATTCACCACAGTAAGGAAAATTATTGGGGCAGGTATTTTTACCACTACACAAAGTACAGGTTAAGAATTTGTAAACGATTGGGGCTGGAGCCATAGCACAATAGGTAGGGAGTTTGCTTTGCTAGTGGCTGACCCAGGTTCAATCTCTGGCATTCCATATAGTCCACTGAGCTCTTCCCGGAAGTATTTATGAGTTCAGAGCCAGGAGAACCCTTGAGCATCACTGGGAGTGACCCAAAAAGCCAAAAAAAATTTGTAAGTAAAGTTTTACTGCGTACAATCATAGTTAAGTAGGGAAAAGTGAAAACTTGGTTTCCTTAATCCCTATTGGCATATTTATTGCCACTGTTTCAGGCAATGTTACTTATGTCTATGCCTGTTAAAAATGTGTTTCCACAAAGACTGGCCCACATCCAAAAGAACAAAAGCAACCGATGTTGCCATGGATGTGGCGAGAAAGGGACCCTCCTTAATTGCTGGTGGGAATGCCAAATGGTTCAGCCCTTTTGGAAAACAGTATAGACAATTCAGTTTGTTCATTGCCGCACTCTTTACAATAGGCAGAATCTGGAAAACAACCTGAGTGCCCGATAACAGATGACTGGTTGAAGAAACTTTGGTACATCTATACAATGGAGTACTATGTAGCTGTTAGAAAAGATGAAGTCATGAAATTTACATACAAGTGGTACTACATGGAAAGTATCATGCTAACTGAAATGAGTCAGAAAGAAAGGGACAGACATAGAAAGATTGCATTCATCTGAGGAACATAAAGTAACAAAATAGGATAATAAACCCAAGAATAGTTGAGACAAGTACCAGGAGTTTTACTCCATGGCTTGGAGGCCAGCTGCACATGCAGCTCAGATGGAGAAGGGAGCACCAAATAAAGGGTGTTGGGAGGATCTTCCCAGGATGGGAGATGCATGCTGAAAGTAGACTCTAGACTGAACTTGATTGCCACTCAATGCCTCTTTTGCAAACCACAGCACCCAAAAGGAAAGAGATAACAAAAGGGAATGGCCTGCCATAGAGGCAGGGTGGGATGGGGGGTTGGGGGTTGGGAGGGATACTGGGATCAGTGGTGGTGGAGAATGGGAATTGGTGGAGGGATGGTTACTCAATCATTCTATAACTGAAACCCAAACACAAAAATTTGTAAATCTACAACTTACCTCATGGTGTTTCACTAATAAAAATTTTTAAAAATTTTTAAAATAAATAAAATGTGTTTCCATAATTAGAATAGATAAAACCAAATGTTTTGAGAACATGGAACCTGATAGTAAATACATTTAGAAAAATAATGAGAACCTAGGATAACACACAACTGTACTTTTCTTTATTGATTTTCTATTTTTCTATATTTCACTGTTATGCATTTATTTGTGTTTTAGAAAAATAAAATAACCTTTGTTATTAAAGAATTTAAATGAAAAAAATTTTAAGCATTTTTATCCAAACAATAATGAGGGAAGAGAGGTGAAGGAGATAAGGGAGAGAGGCGAGAGGGGAGAAAGATAACATATATTTATACGCATATCTTTTTGAAAGATTTTTCTTCTACCTTACCTTCTTAGTTGCTTTATGAATTGGGTTATGGAAAAGATTTAAGAAAAATTAATAGAAGAAAGAAGAGGCTCTTGTAAAATAAAGGCTAGAGGAATTCACAAAAGATCAGTTAACCAATTCTGCACAGCACACTGTAAGCATACCTATGCCACATATCTTATTTTCATAAATCTCTTTACTAGAGAACTGTGTCAGATTTGACAATTTTGTTGGTTCCAGTGATTTTGGTCTTAAAACCGAAAACTGAGGCACCACGATCTCAGTTTATCTCTAGAAACTCTCCATCTCAAGTTGAGTTTATTTGGGGCTGGAGCGATAACACAGCAGGTAGGGCATTTGCCTTGCACGTCGCTGACCTGGGTTCAATTCCCAGCATCCCATATGTTCTCCTGAGCACTGTCAGGAGTAATTCCTGAATGCATGAGCCAGGAGTAAGCCTGCCAGGTGTGACCCCAAAAGAAAAAATTTTTTAAAATTTTTTTTGTCAAGCTCACTAAAATAATACACTGTTTTGTAAGCCAACATTGCATCAATTACAAGAAAAAAGAAAAGTTATAATACAGATATTATTTATATAATGGGAATTGAGGAATAGATACAGAAGTAATATATGTATGAAATTAATAAGACAAACAATGAAAATCATGATTAGAGATCAAATGTGAAGTTTTTCCCCTCTATTTCTTTCTTCTCATATCACCCCTAATCTTAATATAATGTTGAATAGTAGTATTCCTAGTTGTGGGTGCCTAATTTGATGTGCTATTCCTTAGACACAGTCTCCCATCTGGAGCAAGTGCAACAAAACCACCTATAAAATTGCTGTGAAAAGTTGTGTGTGATTTCAATCTTAGGCAAGATCTCCTTCTTAGTGAACAGGAAGATAGTCTAGCTTAAGCCAGGAACTAATTAATAGAGCTGAGTTTTCTCTATACCCAAGAGATAACTCACATAATTTTAATTGCTCCTTTATTGCGGTTTGTGCCCCCACATCATTTATTAGTTGTGATGGAGCATTACACAGAAGCATTTAATGTTCCCTTCTACCAGAGTTAGATAAATGGCAAAGGATATTGAGTTAAACTTTGCTTAAATTATGCACTCACTTCAAAATACTCATGGAGTGGGATACTCCCAGAAGCCAAAAGTGAATAATATATCAACTATTATTGCCTGTCTGGTTACACCACAAAGTAAAAGGAGTTGGAACTCATGAGAGTAAAGCTGTCCGAATCTTTGGGTGAGTTATTGAAGGTCTTATTCCAGGGAATGTCAAGTAGAATTTAGAAAAATATCAAAGAGGTACCATTTCCTCACTTTCTTTTCTCTTAAAGATTAGTTATATAAAGGACTTTATGCCATAATACACTGTTTAGACTATGATAAAAATAAATCTATTGAAGAATGAATAAATATTTAGACAGTGCTGCTACGTTTTAGCTTAAAAATGATGAAAAACTCTGGCTCACTTAAAATGGGAGCACATAGACCCAGGTAAACAGCTATGAGTTATTTCAAGGAGTTCTTGGTATTCCATTATAAAGTTCAATTTTAACACTTTCACAAAAGAGTCATTTCTGAATCAAGCAGGTTCAATGCAACTATGATTAACGTGTCAAATTCTAGGAGGACAGCAAAAATAGTCTAGAGAAAGTGAATAACTTCAGTAAACAGTAAGTATGATATTCAGTCTTCTGAAAATATCACTATCTAATTTGTCGCTAACAAAGCTCTTCACATTTTGTGTCATTACCTACAAATGAAGTTGAACCTACATTGTAGTCAACCAATGTTGGCTAAGGGAACATGAGGAAAAACTATTGATGAAATATCTTAAATGAAAAGAGACACATGTCAAAGAGGCAAGTCTTTATGTTTTCTTTCCCTTTCTTATCTCCACTTCCCAAACAGCATTACTTAAAGGTAATTGGGGGAGGAGGGATGTATCATTCCAAGAATAATGTAAGAACATAATTGATGAAACCAAACCAAAAATTTTTATGAAAACAGGAAAACGCTAAAAAGTCTCAGAAGCAAATAAAACTAAGGTTTATGAGAAATAATAGAATGTGGAGTAATTGAGGAAAAACAATATGATAACTGATAGGTGTTCTAACATTAGCATTATCATCACTGGTTTAACATAGGACTCTGTTCGCAGTAAGGCTTATGGTGGTAATTCTGTTTCTTAGGTATTTCTAGACACAGCTTTACCATGGTGACAACAGTAGATTGAAAATATTTTAATTCCTCTTTGCTTCCTTCCTCACAAAAAGAGACATTCTTATTCAGCAAATGCCACTCACTAAGCAAATAGTAAACAATTGCAACTTCTTTATTCATTTCCTGAAATTATATCTCTGCATAAAACACAGGATTGATGATGTTCTATTATATTGTCCATTGCCATGTCTGTTTTTAAAATACGTATCAAATAGGTTTCATTGTTCTAGAGATTTTTTTTTGCTTTTTGGGTCACACCTGACGATGCATGGGGGTTACTCCTGGCTCATGCACTCAGGAATTACTCCTGGCAGTGCACAGGAGACAATATGGGATGCTGGGAATTGAACCCAGGTCAACCACGTGCAAGGCAAACTCCCTACCTGCTGTGCTAATCACTCCAGCCCCTGTTCTAGAGATCTTTAATGGGTCAATCTAGCAAAGACTAATTATTTCCCTAATGTCTAAATCTTATTCACATCCAACTCTATAATCCCCACAAGGATTTGTAGCTCTTCCTTATACCACACATCATCTATTGTATTATAATTCTATGGACACATTTATTTTATCAGGCCTTCAAAGTAGTGTTCAGGGGATCCAAATCTAGTCCCTGCAATATTCAGTCAACCAAGCTTGACAATAAAAATCTACGACCCAGCAATTTGGTTCTGCACAGACACAATAGTGCTGGGATCCAGATTGACCACCCCAGTGAAGCTCAGGGCCACAGTAGCATAGTGGTGTAGACCCATACACTGTTCACATACAAGACATGCAAAAATGTAAGATTTGTTTGAAGTGACAATAATTGAAGTCAGGGTCTCACATATCCATGGCAAGTGATCAGCTGCTATGTTATGTTCCCAATTTACACATTCTGTTTTGTTTTGGTTTTGTTTGGGAACACACCTAGTAGTGCTCAGAGCTTACCGTCAGTTGTGCTGGGGATTGAGCTGGGGTCCACTGCATGCAAGGCAAGCACCATAATCCCTGTCCTATCTCTCTATATTTGTACATTCTTATCTCTCTCTTCAACCATGCACCCCTTATTGGCTTATTTAGACAATGCAGAAAACCAAGTATAGATATATACACTGTAGTTGTGTAGGAAAAAGTATTTTTTTATGAATGATTCAGTGTATATATGTAATATGTGGCTCTGGAACAAGAAGGCCTAGAACTGACTGCTACTTCTGTCCTTATAGTTTGAACTAAATCCTACAATGATCCACAGTCTCCTCTAGGCAGAATGTAAATAAGAAGTTATATAGATATAGATATATATACACATACATATATATCTTCTCATATATATTATGTCTGTTGAGTAATAAAAATAAACAAAACAATATAATCCGTAGGACCTAAAATATGCTGCATGTTTAACAAATGATAATTACCTAATTCTATGGCTGGCATTTGATGAAAATTCAATTGCATTAGAATAACTATTTTTGCAAAAGTTATTTCAGGTATTACCTCTGGCTGTCTGTTCAAAGACAGCAGTAATCCTACATAAATGTGTAACTTTTTAAATTAAGACAGAAGGAAAGCAAATTAATCTAAAGGTACAGCAAGTATGACAAAGAAAATAGAACCCTCGGAGGGTAGAGGGTTGTAGTCAACATTTTCCCAGGAGGAATCTCCTGATCCCTAGAAACCTAAGTCATGGGCATACGAATGAGTGGTAGGAGAAAAAGATCTGTGTGGAACTAGATTAGAGGCAATACCCCCATATTCTTAAAAAGTGACCTCTCGGAGGTGAAAACTGATAAAGAACCATCTATGAATTAAGAATAGGATGTCTAGACCCTTATTAGCCTTAGTTTATGGGAAAAGCAAGGAACATCTAACCTGTTAATTCTTGTTTAAAAAAGTTGTTTTTGAGAAAAATTGATAATATTCTACAAAAGCTAAAGGCATGTTTGATTTGTACATTTCACATTGCAATATGCTTCCAACACTATTGTTACCGAACATGTGTATATTATAGAAAATAATTATATTTATTCTGAGGGAACAACAAATATTAATCCCTTAGGAACCCTTGGAGTTTACTATAGAATATTCTAATCTAGACTAATTTTGTTTGTCCTAGATCTCAAGGTTTTATCTTGTAGTTTCAACTATATAATCCTAAAAACATATACTCCATGTCCGCCACATCTCAGGGTTCTGTCATTTTCCTCCATGTATCTTATGGATTCTGAGTAGCTCTATTTTCAATATCCTGAGAACTCTCTATACTGTTTTTCATAGAAACTGGAATAGTAAACGCTCACATCAACTATGGAAGATAATTTTCTTTTTTTGTGATCAGTGCCAGAATTTTTGCAACTTCATGCACAAATTCAAAACTGTCTGCACTAAATGCTCTCACATGTTTTCTGGTCACTGGTTCTTTCATCTTGAAAAGTTCTTTTTAGCACTTCTTGCAGGACAGGCATAGAGGTAATCAATAACTAAAATGTATTTTTCATGTGTGAAGTATGCCTTTGTTTTTACTTTAGACTATTCTTCACTGACCTCCCTCCCCCCCTTCCACCCACCTTTTTAACCTGAATATGTCATTGCCTCCTGATTTGGAAGATTTCTGCTAAGAAAATTGCTGGTAGTTAAATGGGGATTCCTTTGTACATAAAATCTTTTTCTGTAGCTGCTTATAGAATTCTCTCTTTATCTTGAACTGCTTTGCTACATTGCATTTTACAAAAAGTTTTTGGTATAATAAGCATCTATTAGTTTTGTGTATATGGATGACCCATTCTCTTCCCAGATTTTAGAAATTCTTGGTATTTTCCTGAGTGCATTCTGCCTTATTTTTTTTCTCTTCTGAACCAAATTTATGTCAACTTTTTATTTGATGGAATCATATAGATCATAAAGACCTTCTTGCTCCTTTTCACTATTTTTCCCTTGATTTACCTTGACTGTGTTATTATAAAGTTTTGTTCTCTCACTTGTGTTCCCTTTGCTTAAATAAATATGCGTTATATTGATATTTTCACTTTACTCATTGAATTATTTAGCATCATCTTTTTCTAATCTTTTAAAAATTCTCCATTCTTTGGTAAATATCTCATTTTGTTCTGATTTTTATATTTTTTATATTTAATTTAATAGTTCTTTTATTAATTGACTTTATTCAATAGCTACCTTTAATTCTCTATCAGCTAAATCCCAACATTTAGTATTTGGAAAAAATTCATTTTTATTGAGGCAGCAATGGTGTACAGGATTTTATATGTTTTAGATATACGAATCACACTTTGTCTAACTATATATTACCACAGCATTCCAAATTATCCATTTTTCTCCACCTCAGTTTACTGGATCTTTTCATCCTTAAAAAATTCTTGTTATAGTTAGGTGATAAAATGTTTCTTAATTTTGACATCCTTTGTTTTTTTAATTCTTTTGTATTTGAAGTAACAGAAATATTTTTAAAATTTTACCAGTTGCAAGATGGTATATTATCATGTTGGATATTTTCCCTGCTTTTTTATGTATACAACAGCCACTTTTGTTACTCCTTCTTCTGGCAGAAATCTTTTATTAAGTGCTTTTAAATTTTTTATTGTATTTATTTTAGGTGTTTAAGATAGTGTTTACATTCATAATCATCATAGTTACCTCGCCTTTAACAAAGTGTCCATGCCCCCCACCCAATCCTTGAGTCACTCCCAGTCCACCTATGTCTCCCTCCAGTTTTCAGTATGTACTCTGGTACCCAGAGTTTGTTATCAATTGGCATTGTCTGAATCCTTATTTTATTGCCCTATCATCCTTCTACCTCTGGCTTATTTCACTCAGCATGATATCCTCTAGTTATATCCAAAATGCAGCAAACTACATGATCTTATTGTGTGCGTGTGTGTATGTATGTGACTCATAGTATTCCTCTGTGCATGTATACCACAGCTCCTTTATCTGTTCCTCTGTCATTAAACATTTGGGGTGTTTTTATATCCTGGCTATTGTACTAAGATCTGTAATGAACGTAGGTGTGCATTATTTTTTTCTGACTAGAGATTTTTTATTCTGGGAATAGATATGAAGTAGTGAAATTGCTTCATGATATGGGAGCTGTATTCTTAGTTTTTTGAGAAATATACATACTATTTTTTCAGAGACTGAGACAAACAACATTAACACCAGCAGTGAATGACAGTTTACTTCTTTTACACCAACCCCTGCAATACTGTCTCATTATTTTTTGTATATATGGCATTCTGTCATGAGATGATACCTCATTGTTTTGATTTGCATTTCCCAGATAATAAATGATGATCAATTTTTTAAAAACTGTAGTTGATGTAACATGATTATGCGAGAGCTAACATTTATGCTTTTGCTGTACAAAGTTTCAGCATAATCTAAGTACCCAAGACCTCCCACCATTGTCCATGTTACTTCTAGTCTATTCCTCTGTCTGCTCCCTCATCTCCTTTCATCTCTTGGTAATCTCAACTGAGCATTCAAAGTCCTAGGGTAAAAAAAATGAGTACCTTTCCTCTGCTTATTACTACACACTAGACTGGCTACTGTAAACTTCCATTTTGCTTTCTAAAATGTGCTGGAATAATTCATTTTCGTAGCTATTCCCATAGGCATCTTTTGTTTATCATACTCAGTTTGGGGGCTGGGCACAGTTACTCAGCAGAAGAGCACTTGCCACGCGCGTGCATGTGTGTGTGTGTGTGTGTGTGTGTGTGTGTGTGTGTATGTGACCTCAATTTGATTCGTGGCACCACCAACAAAAAATACTCAGTTTTTAGTATGCCATCTTCCACTACTGCACTCCTGCACTCAGGAAGTAAGGAAGGAACAAGTCCCAAAGTGGGTTGACTTAGCCTTGAATCTGGTGGGGAGACTTTCGTGTGAATTCTAAAGGCTCTTGAGTGGAGTGCTTATTACCATCTTGAGTAATCAACACTAAAAGTAAGTGTACCTTTTTAATGTCCTTTTATATTGATGTCAATATATTCCAAGCAAATGCCTACAATTTTGGACTCTGCCTCTGTACTTAGGACTCTAGAAACTTCAACAGATTAATGCATCATACATAAATGTGGCATCCTGTCACTCACTGCATTTCCCCCCAAATGAGAGTTCACCATTGCATACTGCTCATCTTGTGAGTGTGTCTTGTCATCATGGGGTGTAGAATACCATAGCTCCCACAAAGCATTTTTAATTGTGAACAGATGTCCAACACCATTGCTACAAAGTGAGAAAGAAAAACATCTTTCAAGTCTGTTAACTTCAACTCTCTGCTGATCATTTTAATTACATATCTATTTATGTGCATACACAACTTATCTTTTCATTATTGTAACTCCAAAATATACCAAGCCAAAGAATTTGTTTCAATTTGGGGTTGGTGTTGTAAGCAATAAATCTAACAGAGGTAGCATGAATTATTTCTGAAAAAAATTCCTCTTAAACCCAAGCATCAGTGAGATTTTTACCCATGGGTAAAAGTTTACTTACTTCTACATTTAATATTAATTATTATAGTTCAGGTGGCATGGTTACATTATTGTTAACATTTTTAGTTTTGGTGCATACAGTTATTGTACCTCAACACAACCAAAGTAATCCAAACTCCTACCGCTGCCCTTACATTAAATCTAGCACTCCACTTTATTCCATCCAAATGATGCTCTGTTTGATACCTCAGTTTTCACAGAAAAAAATTTAAAGAATCATACATAAATTTAATATGACAGTATCACTTAGCACACAGAATAGCTGAGCAAAAATAATGTAAGACAAGTAGTATAAGCATCAGAAATAAAATTATAGATCAAATTTTCAAAATTGCACTGTTATTTAATAATGCAATTTAAATTATTTTAATGTGTTTAAATAAGACACTAAAAGTATGATGAAATATCAAAAGATTCTCAAAATGACCCTTTGGAAAAAATAAAAGTGTAACATCTAAGGGGAATATAAGCTATTATCATTGATATTTTTAATTCAGTTATTGAGCTAGCTCACCAATTATTGACATATTATAGATGAACCTGAACAAATTTACTGAAAGATATATATATATAATTAATTGAAACTTGATACGGATATACAAGTCTATATTTGTTATATTGTGGTAGAACACAATAATTCAACATATATAATTGCATTCCAGAGAAATATAAAACAAATATAAAATCAATTTTCAGAATACTTGATAGCTGGTATATATTACTGATCTAGATATATATTAAATTTGTGGTTATCTTCTTGAACATATGGATAAATTAGAATATACTATGGATTATCAATGAGTATTTTTGTAATGATTTATTCATTATTGTGATGATAATAAGAATGCAACTTTCTTCTCTATTTTAAAAAAATCCCCCCACTGAGACTTACTGTGGGAAATACAAACTTAAGTCTGGGATCAGGAATTCATTATCTAGTTGCTATTATTTCTCATTCCACATTGATGGCAGACGTTTTTATTTTCCTTTCTTAATAGCCACTGCATAAGTCTTAATTCTTTTTACAGTTTCTCAAGAAGAAATTGCCCATTATCTGAGGAGAAATTATGCTTTAACTTTACCTATCAGTGGAAATTTACTTATAATTCTGTGAAGATTTACTCTTTAACTCACTTTTGGACTAAAACTGGACAAAGGTTGTGGAGAATGAAGACATTCTGAATGGTTGACACATGTATGTAGTTCACAGACATAGTGCATTTCATTAATTCATAGTTTTTCTCCAGTGTCTCTCAGACTTCTACTTGTTTCCATCTACATAACTCTGAGGATAAATTTATTAGCTATATTATACCTTAAAATTTTCTGTAATTTCATTCATAGTTTAAGCTTGCCTAATAAAATTGTATTTGCTTGTTATTCTAATAGTTATCTGGAGAAAGTAAACATTCACAACTTATTGAAGAGAACATTGCCTGCTCCAAAAACATTCTTTTGCTTATTTATATTTGTTCTGAATATCTGCTTGCCTTCCCTATACCGGTCACAGAGAAGGGGGAAAAAGAAGGAAAGAAAGAAAGAAAGAAAGAAAGAAAGAAAGAAGAAGGAAGGAAGGAAGGAAGGAAGGAAGGAAGGAAGGAAGGAAGGAAGGAAGGAAGGAGAGAAAAGGTCTTTCAGTTATTTTGCCAAGTTTCCTAATTGCCATGTACATTTCTCAAATATCCAAAACCTTACATGAGTTTGGGTCATTATTCTTTGTAAGAATTTAGTGTTCCTAGTGTGTAGTCTGGGAACCAAGAATACACACAAGATTGACTTAAGAATTCAATAACCAGTGAAAAGATTATATTTTTCTGGAGGTAGAACCTAAAGATCCAAAAGAGATGAAAAAAAAAAAAGATCACTGAAAGGAAGCTAAAAATTTTTTTCTAGAGAATTAATTAAATAGAATCTGCAATGGCAAGAAGGGGTACATAATGGATCTTTGGATTTTGTTTTACCAATCAGCTGTTTATCTAGCTTCACTTACATTGGTCATGCATACATTTTCATCTTCTCACTGTGTCCTAGTTCCTGAATACTATTACATAATTCTTATGTATACCCAGGCCTTCTAAAAACAGAAAGGCACGGGGCTGGAGTGATAGCACAGCAGGTAGGGCGTTTGCCTTGCACGCGGCCGATCCAGGATCGATTCCCAGCATCCCATATGATCCCCTGGGCACCGCCAGGGGTAATTCCTGAGTGCATGAGCCAGGAGTAACCCCTGTGCATTGCCGGGTGTGACCCAAAAAGCAATAAATAAATAAATAAATAAAGTAAAAAAAGTAAAGACCCTCCCGTTGATCACGTCTCCATTGGAGACTTTGTTGTTACTGTGTCTGGCATATCGAATACGTCACGGGGAGCTTGCCAGGCTCTGCCGTGCAGGTGAGATACTCTCGGTAGCTTGCCGGGCTCTCCGAGAGGGGCGGAGGAATTGAACTCGGGTCGGCCATGTTGGCACAGAAAGGCATTAAAGAATCATTGACCCTCCCTGACATGAATTTACTGTTTCTGAAAATAATTCTTAAATAGCTGTAAATGTTTGGAATGAGAGAACTGAAAATGAAGAAATTTTAGATGATGTACTGAAGCTTGTCAATGACCGTATTTGCCTCCAAACTCAGAGTAAAAACGTTAGCCAAGAGAAATGTCTTACAATTAAGCCACAGTTATATGTGGAAATAGAGATTAACTCAACTATTGTGATTTGTAACTTTGTATCAAGTAATTTTGTATAGCTTTACTGAATTAAAGGAGAGTCTTTTGTTTGTAGAACTAGCCATTTTATTCTTTCATCTTTTTTTTTTCAGCACATGGAACCAAGAATCCCCATGAATGAGAGTAGAAATTACTCCTCCGTGGTCATGTTTGTTCTCCTGGGATTAACAGATGACAAAGAGTTGCAGTTTATTTTATTTCCAATATTCCTAGGGATCTATCTTGTAACCATATTCTGGAACCTTAGTCTTATCCTACTAATCAGAGTGGATTCCCATCTGCACACACCGATGTACTTTTTTCTCAGTTTCCTTTCATTCATAGACATCTGCTACTCTTCTTCCACTGGCCCAAAGATGCTTTCAGATTTCTTCAAAGATGAAAGAACAATTTCCTTCATTGCCTGTGCTACCCAGTACTTCGCTGGGTGCTGGATGGGTCTGTCTGAGTGTTGCCTCTTGGCTGCCATGGCCTATGACAGATATATAGCTATTGGTAACCCTCTACAGTACACAACCATCATGGCGCCTAGACTCTGTCAGAAGATGGTTGCTGGAGCCCTCGGGAGTGGTTTCCTTAATAGTTTACTTCAAACAATCCCTTGCTTTAATCTCTATTATTGTAAATCAAATGTCATTCAACATTTTTTCTGTAATTTACCCCAGATTGTTGTCTTATCTTGCTCCAGTCCCTTCATTACTCAAATAATTCTTTTTCTGGAAGCTCTATTTATTGGATTGGGTTCCTTGGTCATTATCCTGTTATCCTATGGTTTTATTACAGCTTCCATCCTGAAAATATCCTCCATCAAGGGCAGTGCCAAGGCTTTCAATACCTGTGCCTCCCACCTGGCAGTTGTGTCACTCTTCTATGGCACAGCCCTTAGTTCTGTCCACCCCAATAAACAAGACAAAGCTTTGTCAGTGTTCTATGCTATAGTCATCCCCATGTTGAACCCTTTGATCTATAGTCTGAGGAACAAGGAGATCAAAGAGGCCCTCAAAAGGGTAATGAAGAGGATGAGGCATTTATCTCAGTAGGAATATTATTTGGTCAGGTATTATCGCCACTATATGGAAGTTAAGAATTTTCAGTGACATTTTGGAAGATAAAAGAGTAGCTAAGTAGAGACAATAAAATATCCTGGTTCCTTCATTCTTGTGCCATTTTGCTCAGCAGCCACCAAAATTGATCCTTTTTAGCAGTGACCTTGACATTTATGCCTGTTAAAACACTTGTTTCCATGATTAGATCTAGAAAAAGTCTTATGGGTTGAGAATAGAAGCACTAATAATGCATTTAGAGAAATGACAAGAGTATTGGTGCCACAAGATTATTTATTCATTTTTTTAAAGGTAAAGGTAAAGGCCCTCCCGTTGATCATCGATTTGCTCAAGCGGGCCCAGTAACGTCTCCATTGGAGACTTTGTTGTTACTGTGTCTGGCATATCGAATACTCTCAGTAGCTTGCCGGGCTCTCCGAGAGGGGCGGAGGAATCGAACTCGGGTCGGCCATGTTGGCCGCTTGTAAGGCGAACGCCCTACCCGCTGTGCTAATTTCTGTATTTGTATTTAATTAATTTCTTCAGTAAAAATAAAATCATATACATAATTAAGTACATAAAATTAAAAATTATTTTTATGAAACACCTTAATTCCAAACAGAGACAGAAGAAGAATGAGAAAATCCAAAAAAAAAAAAACCACAAGCAAACAAAATAGAAAAAAATATATATATTTTTTTGAAATAAGCAGATCTTATTTTGAGGATTTTTAAGGTGTGGAGGGAGAGAGAGTGAGAGAGAGCAATGTACTCAAGAGAGAACACGGGCTTCTCCAAGGGCGGAGAGAGCCTCTACACACATACCAGCATTAGGCACAAAAGCATGAAAGTATGCATCCCAAGAAGGGAGATGCAGGCGACACATGTGCTCGGGCACCACATGTGCTCGGCCACGTGGGTGCAAGCACACATGAACTGGGGCAGCATATGCACGCCAAAATATATTTTTTAAAACTTCAAAACACAACATATAAATGTCTCATACAATTTATTCTACAATGAGTTGTGTATTTTATTAATTTTTATTTATTTATTTATTTATTTATTTGAAGGGCAGTTGTTTAGCCAATCTGTGGATATTCAGGGCTTACTCCTGACTCTGCACTCAGGGAGTACCCCTGGTGATGCTCAGGTGACCAGCTGTACTATCTCATCAGTCTCTATTTTAACAATAGTATGATTGTTTTATCCATGAAGTTCTACAGATCACCATTAACCCAAAAATCTCCCCACATGCTCCAGCACCCCAGGTCCCATCACTCAGATCATACATAGTCAGTAGAACTGTATCTTGGGATATAGTTCTCTAGCTTTGCTTATCCTCCACATATGAGTGTCATTATCTGTTGTTTTCCTTTTGCTTCTGATTCTCTTCACTTAGGATAATTTGCTCCAATTCCATCAAATTGCAGAAAACTGCATGATTTTTCCTCCTTCCCCCCCCCCCATTTAGAAACAAAGATTTACAACACTGTTTAATGATAAAGCTTTCATGCACACAGTGGGCCAACAACACACCCACCAACAACAAGTCATGACCCTCTAGATCCACCCACATAGAGGCAAATTGTATGATTTCATTATTGCTTATATCTGAGTCATATTCCCTTTTGACATATACCAGAACTCCTGAATCTACTCATTTGCTTGTGGATTGTTTCCAGAGCTTGGCAATTATAGTTAACTATTGTGAATAGACCTATAATGGACATAGAAGCACAGGTGTCTTTTTAAACTAGTGTTTATAGATTCTTGGTATAGATCCCAAGAAATAGAATTGCCAGATCATATGGAAGCTAAATTCTTAATTCTTTGAGAACTCTCTTTTGCCTCACATCCCCATATGCTCTGGCTGTTTCCAATAATTTTTTTGACTTGTACCAATCTCACTGGCATGAAGTGATATCTCATTGTTTTGATTTGCATTTCCCTGAGGATATGTGATTAAAAATATTTTTCATACAACTGTTGACCATCTGTATGTTTTTAATTTTTTATAATTTTATTTATTGAATCACCGTGAGAGCAGTTACAAAGCTTTCAGGTTTAAGTCTTCGTCATACAATGAAATACCCATACCTTCACAAGTGCCCATTCTCCACCACCAAAAACCCCAGTATACCCCCACTCCACACCCTCCCCCTACCTGTGGGGGGATGATTTCCACATTACTCTCTCTCTACTTTGACCACACTCAATATTTTGACACCAGACCAACCATTATTATTTGGAATTTTGCCCCACACTCAGATCTGCCAAAAAGGCAACAGTAGGCAATCAGTTTTCTATTGCTGGTATGAATAACATATGATGTTGCACTGCTGCAGTAGCAGCCATGCAATTTTGAAATTCCGAAATTTTAACAATTATATCTGGAGGGATTTCTGCCAAAACCTGTTGGGTTCAGAGATTTGTTTCTGAGTCTCTGGGATCATGGCCATTAAGCAGCTTGATCAGGAGCCAGAGAGGCTGTTCATGGGTGGCGACTTTGGGTCTTGTTGGGACGGGGAGGAAAGGGCCAGCTCACCCCCATCCCGTGAGGCCTCTCGTGTCTCGTCACTGAGGGCCCAAACTTAACTGTCCAGTGGCCTCTGGAGGATGACGGCCACTGAACCGCCAAGGGGGAGCAGGTGAAGGGATAGCACCCTTCCCCCTTGGGGTGGCCCGGAGGCGTAGGGTTCCGGACACATTTCTGCTAAAAGCAGATGGATTCCGAGATTTGACTAACATCATTGAGTCATTGAAAATGCATATACATTCAGTACTAGAAGGGGTCTCTCTGCTTTCCTGATTATAATTAATTAAATCAGAGCTGACACCAAGGTTTCTAGTCCATTTTGGATTGATTAGAATTTTGTGTCAAAATTCTAATTTTGGGAACTCTTTGGCACTATTGCGGCAACATGGGAAGATGCCATTGTTGACAAACATTGACGAGGAATACGATCGACTGGTTCAGCACCTCCATGAATGTGCGAGGAATGCCAAGAGAAAGATAGTCACAAAAAAACGCCTGTCTTCGAAAACTCTTGAGCTAATTCGCCAGCGTGGTTTAGCGCATGCCTCAGGCAACTGCAAGCTAACGTCTGAGCTCGAAAAGCAGTGCAGAGATGCGATCAAGGAAGACCTCAAAGAGAGAAGAGCAGAAGTACTGGTAGATGCGGCAGAAGCTGGGAAAAGTATTCGTTACGCCCGCCTGTCCTTCGCCAACTACAAGACCAAGATGACTGCCCTCCGACGTCCTGATGGATCCATCACATCCTCCAGAACGGCAATGGAGAAGATTATCCATGACTTCTACTCAAATCTCTTCGATAGCCATGTCCACTTGCCGACATACCAAATTCCACAGGATGGATATGTCGTTCCCAACGTTCTCCCTTCCGAAATCCGACACGCCATCTTGTCGGTAAAGAAACAAACAGCACCCGGCCCAGACAAGGTCAGACCTGAACACCTGAAGAACCTGCCATCAATACAATGGCTCGACTCTTCACTCGCTACCTGTCTGAATGCAAGGTTCCATCCCAGTGGAAAACCAGCAAGACCGTACTACTGTTCAAGGGAGACATCCATGACATTGGCAACTATCTCCCGATCTGCCCATTGTCTGTCATCTACAAGTTGTTCACTCGAATCATCATAAATAGGATTGGCAGAACACTAGATGAAGGACAACCATGCAAGCAAGCAGGGTTCCGCAAAGGATTCAGCACCATCGACCATATCCACACGATAACCAAGCTCATTGAGGTTTCTCGGGAGTTCAAGATGCCGCTCTGTTTAACGTTCATTGATTTAAAGAAGGCCTTTGATTCTGTTGAGACGGAAGTGGTCATTGAAGCCCTAGCCAATCAGGGCATTCAAGCCCAATACATCAAGATCCTCCATGAGCTGTATTGCGGATTCACTACCAGGATCTCACCATTCTACAAAGAAGTGATCGTTGATGTCAAGAGAGGGGTGTGGCAGGGTGATACCATTTCACCGAAACTCTTCAGTGCCACCCTCGAGAACATCATGCGACGACTGAAATGGGAAGGAATGGGAGTGAAGATAGATGGTCGGCAACTACACCACCTCCACTTTGCTCATGACATTGTTTTAATAACACCAAACATCAGCCAAGCGGCACAAATGCTGGCCGACTTTGACCATGAGTGTGGAAAGGTAGGACTACAGCTGAATCTTACGAAGACAATGTTTATGAAAAACAGCCTCGTTCCTGACGCCCCATTCGCTCTCAACGGAACGACCATCTCCGAATGCAACAGCTATGTGTACCTAGGTCGAGAAGTCAACATGACAAATGACCTGGCACCCGAGCTGCGCAGGAGGAAGAGAGCGACTTGGAATGCCTTCAAGAACGTCGAAGAAATAGCTAAGAGGACGAAGAACCTCCGGCTCCAGGCACATCTCTTTGATTCCACTGTTCTTCCTGCATTAACATATGCCTCAGAGACCTGGGCCCTACGCAAACAGGATGAGAACGCTATTCAGGTCTCCCAAAGAAGAATAGAAAGAGCTATGCTTGGAATATCACGTTTCACTCAAATGAGAGAAAAAATCCGGAGTTCCGACATCCGTCGACGATCAAGAATCAGGGACGCTGTCTCATTTGCCAAGGTGTCAAAAATCAGATGGGCTGGTCACGTAATGAAATTTAAAGACGACCGCTGGACTAGAGCTGTTACTACCTGGATTCCACGGGATGTCAAAAGCCCCTGTGGCCGCCCACCTACCAGATGGTCAGACTTCTTCGTCAAGATCATGAACGATCGGTTTGAGGCTCTTCATGTTCCCAGAGCGAACAGATGCCATTGGGCTACACTAGCACGTGACAGGGACAAATGGAGACGTTACTGGTGCCCGCTCGAGTAAATCGACGACTAACGGGAAGTTAAGTGATAAGTGATTAAGAATTTTGTGTATGGTATATGGTGAACTTTGTGTACAGTGGGTGATAGATATCAGAGTTAATTTTTTGTATGTGCCTGACTAGGTTTCCAGGTATCATTAGCTGAATAGGCTTTCCTTGCTCCACTTCATATACCTAAATCCTTTGTCAAAAATTAGCTATTCATATATCTACATATATATGTGTGTATGTATGTGTGTATATTTATAATTTAAAACAGAGAAAGAAAATCCTCTCCTGTTCTTTCATAGAATTATTTTGGCTATTCAAAGAGTTTTATTGTTTTTTACAAATTTAACAGCATTTAATCTATATCTCTAAAAATTGTCATACTACATTGTAGATACTACATTGAATCTCTATTGACTATATTAATTGTTTCAAATTTTTTTTGCTTTTTGGGTCACACCCAGCAATGCACAGGGTTTAATCCTTGCTCTGCACTCAAGATTTACTCCTGGCGGTGCTCAGGAGACCATATGGATGCTGGGAATTGAACCCAGGTTGTCCGCATGCAGGGCAAACGCCCTAACCGCTGTGCTATTTCTCCAGCCCCCAATTATTTCAATTTTAAACATGGGATGTCTTTCACCTCTTTTGCTATGCTGATTCCCAGATGCTCAATTTTGAGGTGAGGAAGCACAATTGTAATGGGACAGAAAGCCTTTCTCTAATATTAGGCACAGAACAAGTTTATTAACTCTCATCACTATTATTCAACAAAATATTGAAAGTTTTGCCACAGATAATAGACAAGAACAAAATATCAATGGTATTCAGATTGGAAAAAAGTCAAACTGTCACATTTTGCTGATTACATAATACTATACTTGGAAAACCTGAATATTCTGCCAAAAAATTCAAGAGACAGTAAACTTTTACAAAAAAGTGGCAGGCTACAAAATCAATGCAAACAAATCCATTCATTTCTATAAGCAAACAATAAAGTAGAAGAAAGAGGGGTTGGGGGAAAGATATAGTCTTTTCTCTGACTGGAGTATTATTCATTGGGTAAACATCACAATACCTTTATATACTAATCTTTTGTTAAGTATTTAGGTTATCTACAGATCATGGCTATTATAAATGATGCTAGGATGAAAATATATTTTAAATATATTTATTACTATCAGCGCAATTTTAGAAGTACCAATGCTGATACTTGGTAAGGTATCTTAAGGTCAAACAGTAAGTGAATGAGTCAGAATTTAATTCAGTTTGCTGGCACCAATATCTATGGTTGAAACCAAAATAACTCATGCATTTGTAACTGTCATCAGTGTTTCTGTGGCCCACATTGCTTTGATATTTTTTTTATTAGTGAGACATCATGAGGTACAGTTGTAGACTTACAAATTTTTGTTCTTGGGTTTCAATAATACAATGATTAAATACCCATCCCTCTGCCCATTTCCCACCGCCACGGATCCCAGTATCCCTCCCACCCCCCATCCCACCCATCCCACCCTGCCTCTGTGGCAGGGCATTCCCTTTTATTCTCTCTCTCTTATTGGGTGTTGTGGTTTGCAAAAAGGCAATGGGTGACAATCATGTTTGGTCTATAGTCTACTTTCAGCATGCTTCTCCCATCCTGGGAGAATCCTCCCAACACCTTTTATTTGGTGTTCCCTTCTCTATCTGAGCTCCCTTTGCTTTGATATTTTTACCTGTGCTAAAGACATTGGACTGGAGCGATAGCACGGCGAATAGGGCATTTGTCTTGCACGTGGCTGACTGGGTTCGATTTCTCCGTCCCTCTCAGAGAGCCTGGCAAGCTACCAAGAGTATCCCGCCAGCATGGCAGAGTCTGGCTAACCACCCATGGCATATTCGATATGCCAAAAACAGTAACAAGCCGTCTCACAATGGAGACATTACTGGTGCCCGCTAGAGCAAATTGATAAACAATGGGACTGGGACGACAGTGCTACAGTACTAAAGACATTATGCATGGGTACTTCAAAAAGCTGCATTGATGATTTTTAAGGTCTGGAAGAGAAGGTAATATAAGTACAAAGTACATATGTTATCAGTTAGTAAACAGGGAAATAGTTACATATTAAATCCATTGTTATCTTTTTTGCCAGCTATCTGTATCATAGTGGGAAAATCTTTTGACTCTATTGATTTCATATTTCACACCTAGAAATTGAAGATGCTAGATCACATGATCTAGGTCTGTCATCTCTAATGACTACTAGTTCATTAAAAGATACAATTAAGAGTTTAGATAGGACCATGGGGGACGTTGGGAATTGAATCAGAAGGGACATGGAAAAGATGTTGAAATTAGCCAAAAAAACTCTATGGCAACCATGACTACAGAGAACAAGTATCTGGAGGGTTTTCTCTGTCTGTCTTTTCTCCTTCCACCTCCACTCTTAATATCACATTTAAAAGTACCCCCCATCTATGGGCACCTTTATTATTGTGGATGATTTTTTTTTGGTTTGACCATGAAAAGAATCTTTTGGAAAATCTCTCTGGCAAAAAAATTCAACTTTTGCTAAGAATTTTGTCTTCGTGGGGCATCTGGATCAAGATGTGAAGGCAAGACTTAGAGATAACAGTGGATTCTGTGTTATTTAAGTAGCAATTTGATTCTTCTAGTAGGACTTGAATGGAACAAGGTTTATATTCTCACTCTCTTGCATCCTTCAAGCTTTCCATATTTTACTTCTACATCCTATACTAGGGATCTTCCTGTGGTTCTCCTTCTTTTCCCAAATTCTCAACCTTCAGTGAAACCTGGTCTGAAAGTTTGTACTTTGTGACAAAGGGAGAGATGCTATATTCAAGTTCTGAAATTTCTTAAAAATTTGACCTTTAATTCTCTTTCCTTTTAGTTTTGCACCTGAAAAATAAAAATATAATTTTAAATCTAAAGAGATGATGTAAAGTCTAAAAATTGTAAACCAAATCAAGTAATATATATATATTTTTTAACTACAGGGGAATTTACTAAAAATACATGGTTTTTTCTTCATCATAACTTTATATATGACAAGTACCCTTTAAATTTAGTTTTTCCTTTGATATCTTTGTTTTTATTTAATAATAATTAATTGCACTTCATTTTCTTTTTTTTATTAGTGAGATATCATGAGGTATAGTTGTAGACTTACAAATTTTTGTGCTTGGGTTTCAATTATACAATGATCAAATACCCATCCCTCCACCAGTGCCCATTTCCCACCACCACGGATCCCAGTATCCCTCCCACCTTCCATCCCCCCCCCCCATCCCACCCAGCCTCTGTGGCAGGGCATTCCCTTTTGTTCTCTCTCTCTTATTGGGTGCTGTGGTTTGCAAAAGAGGCAATGGGTGACAATCATGTTGGTCTATAGTCTACTTTCAGCATGGTTCATTTTCAATTTAAAATTTTGATGCAAAAATTTTGAGTAAGTAAAGGTAAGCTATCAGTTTGTAATATAAAACAAAGTACTCACACATAGTTCCATCAGACTTGAACATCTTTCAGGTAGTTCTTCACTGTCATCTTGGAGACATTAATATGGGTGACACAGATATCAGAAATGCACCACTCTAAGCAGTAATGGTTTGGTGAGTTTTTTGCTTTTAGCACTATAGCACTGTCCTCCCATTGTTCATCGATTTGCTTGAGCAGGCACCAGTAATGTTTCCATTGTGATTCTTGTTACTGTTTTTGGCATATCAAATATGCCCTGGGGAGCTTGCCAGGCGCTGCCATGCTTGCCAGGCTCTGCCGTGCAGGAGCTTGCCAGGCTCTGCCGTGCAGGCGAGATACTCTTGGTAGCTTGCCGGGCACTCCGAGAAGGATGGAAAAATCTAACCCGGTCAGCCGCATACAAAGCAAACGCTGTGAGGGCTATCTGGCTGCTACATCGGTCACCCCATTGATCGGCAGGGTTGAGTATCTCGCCCACACAGCAAAGCCTGGCAAACTACACTTGACATATTCGATATGCCAAACACAGTAACAACAAGTCTCACAATGTTACTGGGCCCACTCAAGCAAATCGATGAATGATGGGAGGACAGTGACAGTGTGATTATATTATGTATACTAGTAATATTATAATTTCTTTCTTAAATTTATATTTGTTCTTTGTCTATTTTATAAAACTTATGCTTTATAAACATTTATAATGCATTTAATATCTAAATGTTCAAATTTTTCTAATTATTAATTTTCATGACTTTTAATAAGTTACAATTTTTGCTTAAGAGAGGACATTTTGGGCACATAGCATAGCCAATAGGTCCTTTTAACTTTAAAGTTATTATTGAAAATTAACATGCTGATTGTATCAAAAAAATGTAGAACACACTTTCATAGAATTTGGTGATTGCAATATTTACTTTGACTCTTTCACTTGAGACAGGATTCGTTCACAATATCAAGATCCATAATAACTTGACTCTAGTTGTCAAATGAAATAAACTCATTTCATGCACTTAAGCTGACCAAACGGAAAATGTTCTTCATGCTTTTCATCATCAAGGTCCTAGGTTATTTGACTTGATTCTAAGCGTAGTATGAACGTACATCTTCCTAAAGGCAATTATGGCTATTTACAAAATCAGTGATGTCTCTGGAATTTCCCCCAAACTAATTCATAAGACCCTAGCATTCGACATTTACTTTCCTGGGAACAGCTGCTATTCTTGGTTATTTGTAGCATTTGATCATCAAAATAATAATCTGTTAAACAAGTGCTGTTGAGACAGGTGCTGTGAATATAACACTTGTTATATGATTTTCTGATGTAATCCTTCCATTAGTCTCATAGACACTTGTTTATAGGGACTTTTGTCCCTGTGTGTGTGTGTGTGTGCGTGTGTGTGTGTGGTGTGTATCTAAGGGGGGGTTGTGTTGTGTGATGACAGGAATTCACCCAGGGACTCATAAACATATGCGAAGCTCTCTGAGCTACATCTCCAGCCCTGCTTGTCTACACACTTAATGAATAAATTATTCCTGATATATTTAATTCACTGGAACGAGTTCGTAGTATGAAATGGTATAGTAACTAAAGTTCTTTTTAGTTTTATTGCGCTTGAATTTACATATGACATAGTATGAGTTTAAGGTCTACAAAATCCTACAATTTGAATTAAAAGGATATCTGTAAAAAAAAGTCTTATTATATTTTGATTATAAAAATATTACCATAATAATATCGTTTGACATGCATCACTTATATTGTTGTAAATGTTCTGTGTGATAATAAAACTTGAGAACCAATATTTTAAAAACCCCCCAATATGTGGTGGTGTGGTGAACTAGAGTTATCATGTTGTACATTGGATTCCCTGAAATTATCTGTAAATTTTGTTAATATCTTTGACCACTTTCACACTGTTACTCTAAACTTTGCCTGTAGAAACCATAAATACCTTTTTTCCTTGAGATTTTTTGCTTGTTTACATCCTACATATGACAGCATAAAGTATCTGTCTTCTCTCATTAGCATAATATCCTCAAGAGCTGTCAAAGATGTTTCAAAACTAAGGATTTCCGTTGTCATTCTAGAGTAATATTCCATTATGCATGCATACTGTTTATATATGTATATATACTCATATGGTACACATGAATGTATTTTTATATATCTTAATCGTCCATATTTATGATTATTTCTTTGGTAAGTGGACCCTTAAGTTAATAAAATGACTTATAAATAATGCTATAATTAGCATGAGCAGATATAATTCTGCGTTATTTCCTTTCCTTTAGATATATACTTTAAAAAGGAATTGATGAATATGGTAGTTCTATGTTTAAATTTCTGAGGAACTTCCACATATATTATTTTGGTGGCTGTACCAATTTACATTCTCAGCAACAGTGCAAAAGTTTAACTGAAACCCAAGCACAACAACTTGTAAGTCTAAAACTGAACCTCATGGTGTTTCACTAGTAAAACAAAACAAAAAGTTTTTATTTTTTCTAGGAGTTTATAGTTAGCTTATATGTAATCCTAATTTATTTGGTGCATGATATAGTTTTTGTGACAAATTTGCAGGCTATCGAATATAGCCTGCCCACAGGGCAGAGTCTGGCAAACTCCCCGCGGCGTACCAAATATGCCAAATACCAGTAACAATGATGGGTCTCATTCTCCTAAAGAGCTTGAATATAATCTCAGGGCTAGGATGAAAGAGACGTTACTGGGGCCTGCTCGAGGCAATCGACGATTAACAGGATGATGAATGAATGAATGAATGAATGAATGAATAGTTTTTGTGCATGGAGTGATATTCTTTTCTTCATCTCTACGTTCTTCAATTTTAGGCTCCCTGTAAAGTTGACCATACAAGGATAATTTTATTTCTGAATTCTGATTTTGTTCTATTGGTTTATATGTATGGCTTTGTACTAGGGTTCTATTGTTTCTATTATTATAATTTTGCAATACAAATTGAAATTAGTATAGATAGTGAATCCAGCTTTATTCTCTCAAGATTACATCATCTGTTCCGGATCTATTGTGCTTATGTAAAAAAAAAATTAGGATTGTTCTATTTCTGTGAAAATTGTCATTTACACTCTTGATTAGGGTTGCACTGAATCTATTATGTATTTTAAATCATATTAATGTTTTTAAAGTATTAGTTATTTCCACCCTTGAATGTGAGATAAATTTTTATTATTTGTATCTCTGCTTCTTTTTTCAAAGTCTAACAGCATTCATTTCAGAGGTCTTTAACCTCCTTGGTTAAATTTATTCCTAAGTATTTTAATTGTGTTTGATGGTCAATAAATGCAGTTGTTCTTTTTTTCAGATTATTCATGTTATCACAGAAACACCACTGATTTATACATATTGATTTTGTATCCTGCAAGTTAGTTAAATTAGTTAGATAACAGTAGTTCCTGCAGTAGTTAGGATGTTCTACATATTAAATCATGTTATCTACAATAGAGACTATTTTAATTCTTTCTTTACAATGCAAATGCTTTTCTCTTTGTTTTGTTTACATTGATTAAGACTTAATTCTATATAATATAGGTGAGAATGATCACCTCTGTCTTGCTCCTAATCTTACATGAAAAGTTTCAAATCTTTTACCACTGATTAGACTGGATGTTAACTTACTAGATACTTTTATTATTTCGAAATAAGTTCTATTATGCCAAGTTTTCAGAAGCTTTTCATGTGTCATGAATATTGTCAAATGTATCTAATAAGAGAGTTATGTATTTTATACTTTATTCTATTAATTTTATTATCACATTTATTTATTTTTGTATATTGAATTCTTGTATCCCAGAGTGAATTCTACTTGATCTTGTAGAAATTCTTTAAGCTGCTAGTGAAATCAGTTTCCTAACATTTTGTTGAGAATTTTAAAGTCTGTAATCACGAGGGATATTGTCTTTAGTTTTCTTTAGTGCAATTCTCTATACCTGACTTCGGTGTTCAGTTCAATGGCCTTTACCAGGCCATAATGCTGACCTTGTGAAATTTGTTTTAATATATTCATCCTTATTCAATTTTTGGCAAGATGTTGACATAAAATTGATGTGAATTCTTATTTTAATAAGTAGTATAATTTAGCACAAAGCCATCTGTTCCAGAACTTTTTGCTATTGATGTAAGACTTTGATTACTGACCTAGTAGTCTTACTTGATTACTTACTTGATTACTTACATTGATCTACGGAGATCCCTGATTGATATTTTGGGCTTTATATTTCTTATCCTTTTGGTTTGGTTTAGTTTGGTTTTGGACCCAGCAGAGCTCAGTGCTTACTCCTGGTTCTGTGCTCAGGGAAAACTGGCACGCTCTAAGTATCAGATGGGGTGCTGGGGAGCAAACCCTGGCCAGTTGTGTGCAAGGCAAGTGCCTTACCCATCGTACAATAGCTCTGGCACCCAAGTTCTCTATTTCTATGAATTTAACTATCTCTTCTAGGTTGTCAAGATTATTAAAATAAGTGTTGACCAGAAAAGACCCTCGTGGCATAGTTCACTACCACAGCAGATATGGTGAGAGTTTAACTGCTTGCCTTCCGCTCCAGTGTGGTCCTTCTCAGTTTCTGTTCCAGCCTTATGGCCATGTTCTAAGATTTTCACAACGATATTATTATTTATGAATGGCTGTTATTTGTTTTCCCGGTGAAGAAAATTATGTCAGATTGACCTATATACTCTCCTAATGATGTCTCTCAGAACTAAAACTCTTAATCAAGGTACTATATTGTTTCTTAACAAGACAAATATTCTAAAATTGAGACAATAATTGGGGCCAGTAGGCCAATAGACTAGGAGTTGAACGAGTCTTCTTTCATGGGAAAGTTCACATAAAATTTTCCCTAAAATTATTTTATAACATATGACACATACATGAAAGTATTATCAACAATATCCAACAAAGTATTATCAGCAATATCAAATTTGATATAATTGTCCAAACCATTTGGAGAGGGTATGTTAAATATATTTGTGAACATGTTTGAGAAGTTAATATAAACTTTCTAAAGACTCTGACATGTAAAGAAGAAATATTTTAAAACTTTCTATATGATCATCTGGGAGAGAAGCTATTTTATATTTATCCTGAAATGTTACCATTTATGTTTCAATATTAAAAGGGAGAGTCTGGCAAACTCCTTGTGGTGTACCCAATATGCCAAATACCAGTAACAATGATGGGTCTTATTCTCCTAACCCTGGAAGAGCTTTTAATCTGGCACTTTTTAAAAAATCTCAGGGCTAGGACGAAGGAAACGTTACTGGGGCCTGCTCGAGGCAATCAACGAACAACAGGATGGTCGTGATTCGTGATTGGTGATTAAAAGGGAGTGGTTATTTATACACTGGAGCTATAACACAGCAGGTAGGGCATTTGCCTTGCACGTGACCCACCCAAGTTCAATTCCTTCGTCCCTCTCAAGGAGCCTGGCAAGCTACGGAGAGTAGTCCGACTGCACGGCAGTGCCTGGCAAGCTCCCCATGTTGTGTTCGATATGCCAAACGCAGTAACAGCAAGTCTCGCAATGTAGATGTTACTGGTGCCTGCTCGAGCAAATCAATGAACAACGGAAGGACAGTGCTACAGTTATTTATATATTAAATTGTTATAGGTCTTTTAAAAACCATTTATTTTAGTCAGTCATCTCTACCTTATTTTAGCAGTGACGGGATATTGCTTTTTAAACTAATTATCCTTTAAATTTATAGATATTTTAATTTCCATTAGACCATGGAATAATTGAGAACCTGAAGCACTAAGAAGTACTTTGAAACAATTCAAGATGAAAAGTTGGGGTACACCTACCAGGTCAGTGAAACATTTTGCCTTTCCCAGTATTCAAAGAGTGGAAAAAGATGGCATGAGGGAAAATTATAATGCTATCATTTCTCCCGAGTCACTAATATATTATTTTGTCATTCTTATGACTTTAGGAAAATCAACCCAATGACAGGTGGAAATAATACTGCAGAAATTACTATGTTCATCTTGTTAGGATTCTCAGATTTCCCCCAAATCTTAGCAGTTCTCTTCATTGTATTTCTATTCATCTATATTTCCACTCTGACTTGGAATTTGTGCCTTATTGTACTAATAAGAATGGACTCCCACCTTCACACACCCATGTACTTCTTCCTCAGTAATTTGTCCTTTATAGATATCTGTTATGTGACCTCTACAGCTCCCAAGATGCTCTCTGGATTTTTCCAGAATCAGCCAACTATCACCTTTGTGGGTTGCACTGTTCAGTACTTTGTCTTTTCAACGATGGGACTGACTGAGTCTTGTCTTATGACCGCCATGGCTTATGACCGCTATGCTGCCATTTGTAATCCACTTCTCTACTCATCAATCATGTCACCCACCCTTTGTGTGCAGATGGTGTTGGGATCCTATCTGGCTGCACTCTCTGGTTCTATATCCCAATTGTGTGCCATACTTCAGCTCCGCTTCTGTGGTCCCAATATCATCCATCACTTCTTCTGTGACATGCCCCAGTTGTTGATCTTGTCCTGCACTGACACTTTCTTTGTACAACTCATGTTGGCTATATTATCAATGATTTTTGGAATAACGAATGTTGTACTTATCGTGATATCCTATGTCTATATTGTCCTTTCCATCTTAAAGATCACTTCAGCTAGAGGCAGATCCAAGGCTTTCAATACCCGTGCTTCTCACCTGACAGCCGTCACCCTTTTTTACACCTCAAGTGTCTTTGTCTACTTAAGTTCCAGCACCGGAAGTTCCTCAGCCTTTGACAGATTCGCATCAGTGTTCTATACTGTGTTGATCCCCATGTTGAATCCTTTGATTTACAGCTTAAGAAACCGAGAAATAAAAGAAGCCATGAAGAATTTTCCAAAGAAAAGATATTGCTGAGGTGACATATCTTTTCTTTCAGAATTCCTTAGTCAACAAAAATGTACACATGAATGTACCATCACATAATTCAAATGTCTTTGGATCAAGAAAATTCTACCACAAATAATCTGCTAAAATGTACGTATATCTCAGTGAGTGCCACACAAACATCAGAGCCCTCATTCATGACCTTCGTTATTTTAAAACTACATGAGGATGTATTAATCTTCTAGCAAATGTTTGTGGGAATCTGCAGTTTAGAAATGAGTTGTTTCTGTTTCTAAGGTTGATCTTTGTTCACTCTCAAATCTTTGATACTGATACCTGACAAAGGCACCAGTTGAAAAAACCCTTGCTACTTCAGATGAAACAAAACTCGAGTATGTTTGTGATTGCTATGCACTGTTACTTGAATGAGAATAAATTGTTACGGGAGATGTGTTTTAGACAAAAAAAAAATTATTCAGTTGGCTTAGTGTCTCCAGGGAAAATCAGTGTCGATATTTTCTAAATTTGTCTAAAACCTCCTTCAGTCCTAATCATGCTACGTGGTTTCAGCTACATCCTACTCTCCATCAGTCAGAGTAAGAAAGGAAAAGGTGATTTAATTTTTTAAAAAATTGAATCGCTCTGAGACACAGTTACAAAGTTGTTCGTGATTGGGTTTCAGTCATAGAATGTTCCAACACCTGACCCTTCACTAGTGTACATTTCCCACCAATGTCCCCAGTTTCCCTCCTGCCCCTGCCTCCACCAGCTGCCTCTATAGGCATATATATTTTCTCTCTCTCTCTCTCTCTCTCTCTCTCTCTCTCTCTCTCTCTCTCTCTCTCTCTCTCTCTCTCTCTCTCTCTCTCTCTCCCCTTCCCCTTGGGCATTATGGTTTTTCAACCCAGGTACTAAAAGCTTCTCATGTATATCCCTTTATCTCTTTTCAACACTCAGTTCTTGTCCAAAGTGATCATTTTCAACTATCATTGTCATAGCAGTTTCTTCTCTTTCCTAACTGCCCTCCCGGGTTTCTACTGGTGGCAAGCTTCCAATCATGGACCAGTTATTTTGGCCCTCATTTCTACTGTGCTTGAGAAGGTGATTCGAAGAATAAAGAGGAGTTATGGGAAACCGTCACTGACTTATAATTTAATTTCTTGCATCTAGTGTCTAGTGGTAATTTCTGATTTTAAAATATGCAAATTTCACATCATAGGTAACAGTTTCTGATATTGTATGACTTAAAACATCTCTCTTCCATTACATGTTGAAAATGTAGCCTGGTTTGGTATGGGGAGTTGGATCACACTAATAATTTTTGATAATTCAAGCAATCAACTCTGTTTATCATGAGGAAACTTTCCTGAGAGGTCTCTGTAATAAATGAATAATAGAACATTCAATATTGCAGACTATGGAAAAACCGATATGCCCACTTTTCTATTGTCTAGTCAATATTTTCTGTGCTAGAAATTTGTAGTTAGGTGAGGTGATATAACGGGCACAGTAGACTGGCTAGATTTACTTTAATGCTATTTCCTGGAAACCTCAAGATTTCCCAGGAGAGGAAATAGATACTGGAATAAACAAGGTTTTCAACTCTGACCAGCTTTTGCTGTATAAAGAGGATAAAAAGTCGTGATCCTTGAGGTCTGGTTTAAAAGAGAGCAGAGTGTGCAACCTCATTGACTACTTAATTCCAGATTTTCCAATTTTGAACTAATATATAGCAGATGCAATTATAGTTCCATATTATCCCTTGTTATTTATTCAATTTTTCGATCTTTTAGGGTCTCAAATTTATGAGTCACATAAATTATCCTGCTTAATTAAAGACTATAAGATATTTGAAGACTTTGTCAAAACTTTCATGAGTTTACACATGGAAAAGATTGAGAGGAAGGGAGTTTTGGACTTCCGTGAGAAAAATGTGTGGGCTTAGAGTCGAGAGAAAAATGTAATATGAATAAAAGTTGTATGATAACTTCAACCAAGTTAGGCATGATCTATGAGGCATTGTTCTTGAATATGTATGAATGTGTAAGAAATGTATTTCTGAAGGGAGAGATGGGGGCTAATATAGAAGACCGATTTTCACTTGTTTATAATACAGTGTTGCTGATTATAATCATGATGTGCTTTAGAGAAAATACAAAAATTGGGAAAATCCATTTAAAGGGTACAGGCTAACTAATAAAGAGAAGTAAGTTTTAGCAATGTTTCAAAGAGTATGTTCAAGTACACACCTTCTAAAAATGTCATCCCAATTTTTTTGCCCCTAGATCCTGGTAACCATTTTATTTTGTTTCTGTGAAAATGGACTTTTATATTTAATATACTAATTATATCATATGGTTTTGTTATTTTCTGTCCAGTTCAGCTCACTGAGTATAATGCTGTCAAGTTCTATAATAGTAGTCACAATTTTATACCATTTTTTTCTCCTGTGGTTGAATACTATGTTGTATACCACATCTCCCTTATCCATTCTTCCACTGGCAGTTTCTATACTTTGGCTACTATAAATAATGATAAATAAGGGCTGGAGCGATAGCACAGCGGGTAAGGCATTTGCCTTGCACGCCGCTGACCCAGGTTCGATTCCTCTGCCCCTTTCAGAAGGCCTGACAGACTACTGAGAGTATCCCGCCCGCATGGCAAGCTACACATGGTGTTTTCGATATGCCAAAAACAGTAACGAGTCTCACAATGGAGATGTTACTGGTGCCCACTTGAGCAAATCAATGAACAATGGGACGACAGTGCTACAGTGTTCACACATTGGAAATAATTATACAGTACACGAGGAGTACAGATATATTTTAAATATCTTCTTTTCATTTTATTTGATTATGTACTCAGAAGTCAAATTGCTAAATTATGCAGTAGTTGAGCTTTTAATTTTTGGAGCAAACCATCTGGTTTTCATAGTAACTAAACAATTTTGTCTTCCCCATAAATGAAATATAAGGCTGCCTTTTTCTCCATATTATAACCAAAATTTTTCATCTTTAGTTCTCTTGATGATAGACATTATAACAGATGTAAAATTATATATCATTTTGGTTTTAATTTTAATTTCTCTAATAACCTGTGACATGGATCATCTATTATGTTCTTATTGACCATTGAGATGTCCAGTGTAGCACTGTCTTCCCATTGTTCATCGATTTGCTCAGGCGGCCCTGTAATGTCTCCATTGTGAGCTTTCTTGTTACTGTTTTTAGCATATCGTCCATTTAGAAAAATATACATTTCTTTCCTATGTCCATTATTAAGTTGAATTGCTTGGCTTTTTGTATTATTTGTTACTGAATTGGAAAACGTCTTTATATAGTTTGGCTATTACCCCCTTAACTGAAAAATTGCTTAGAAATAGTTTTTCTAATTTCTAAGGTTGCCTTTTCAATGTTTTGTTTACTGTTGTCAAATTTTTAAATCAACATCTTGTATTTTGGGTTTTGTACAGTTGGTAGGGTGCTTGACTAACATGTGACCAACCTGAGTTTGATCCCTGGCACCCTATATTGTTCCCCAGACCTGATGAGAGAGATCTCTGAGCACAGAGCCAGGAGTAAACCCTAAGTACCACCAGTTGTGGCACAGAAAAACAAAATCTAGTATTTTCCACTGAATATTCTTTTACTTCCCTAATAAATTTATTCCTAAGAATTTTATTGTTATAATCTGTTGTGAGTAAGAAGTTTAATTTTTTGTCAGGTGTTTTGCTACTTGTGTGTTGAAACTGAACTGAATAATACACATTTATTTGATACAAAATTAATGTCATGCAACACATTCACAGTCACGGTCACAGTTCTCCCGTTGTTCATCGATTTGCTCTAGCGGGCCGAGTCTCCATCGTGAGACTTGTTGTTACTGTGTTTGGCATATGGAACACATCACGGATAGTTTGCCAGGCTTTGCCCTGCGGGCGAGATGCTCTCGGTAGCTTGCTGGGCTCTCTGAGAGGGGTGGAGGAATCGAACTCGGGTCGGCCATGTTGGCTGCGTGCAAGGCAAATGCCCTACCCACTGTGCTATTGCTCCTGCCCACACATTAGTCACAATAATAGCATTTCCTTTTCTCCTGTGGTTGAATGATATTATATTATAAATACCACATCCTTCTTGTCCATTTATCCACTGTTAGTTTCTATATTTTGGCTACTATAAACAATGATGCAATACACATAAGGGTGCAGATATATTTTAAATATCTTGTTTTCATTTTCTTTGGTCATTTTATCAATCTCTTAATCTAGTCTAGTGTTTTCTATAGAAATATAATGTCATATTAAAATAATGATTCTCCATTTCCGTTTTCCATTTTAAAGGCTTATGTATGGTAGCTTTCAACCATTGGCCAGTTTTCCCAAACCTTGAATATTAGTCTGTGGAGGGCAGTTAGGACAGAGAAGAAACTCTTATTCTCCCCATCCATCTCAAAAAAGTTTTATTTATTTATTTATTTATTTTGCCTATAATATATATATTTTTTAATTTTTATTAGTGAGACACCATGAGGTACAGTTGTAAACTTACAAATTTTGTGCTTTGGTTTCAATTATACAATGACCAAATACCCATCCCTCAACCAGTGCCCATTTCCCACCACCACGGATCCTAGTATCCCTCCCACCTCCCATCCCCCCCATCCCACCCTGCCTCTGTGGCAGGGCATTCCCCTCTGTTCTCTCTCTCCTTTTGGGTGTTGTGGTTTGCAAAAGAGGCACTGAGTAGCAATCATGTTTGGTCTATAGTCTACTTTTAACTTTTATTTTGTAGCTTATTCTGATTGGTGTGCAGTGATATTGCATTACCATGTTGATTTGCAATTCCCTGACAATCAGTAATGTGATAAGAATATTTCATTTTCCTGTGGACATATGCATGTTTTTCCATTTTGTTTGTATTTTTGTTTCATAGGCTATTCTGGCTCTGCATTTAGGGATCACTCTTAGTGTGGTTTGGATTATATGTGGTGCCAGAAATTGAACTTGGGTTAACCTTCCCAAGTGCCTTACCCCACTGTACTCTTTCTCTCTGGTCCATTCCTAGCTATATATTTTCTTGGCAGATGTATCTCCTCTTTTCTTAAAATGCCATTGGATATATTTTGTGATTGAGTTTCATGTGTCCTTCTCAAAGAAGATCCGGGTTTAATCCTTGGCAACCCATGTGTTCCCAGAGCACCACTGCAGTAATTTCTGGATGCAGAGCCGGGATTAACCCCTGAGCACCTCTGGGTATGACCCCAAAACAAACAAACAAAAAAGATTCTTAGGAACTGATTTTTGTTGATACAATCACAAATAGGATTATGTTATTCATTTCTTTTCTTTTAAAGTTTGTCACTTGCATGTAGAAATGCAAAGTATTTTGTATGACAAATTGTAACCTCCCACTTTGCTACATTTTATTATTTTATTAGTTGCATATAGTTAATTAGTTGCATATAGAAAATTATATTTTTCTATGCATGTTATCATATCTGAAAATTATGATGACTTAAGAATTTGTTATTGTTTTGGGACTACGTCCAGCATTCAGGGCTTACTCCTGGCTCTGTGCTCAGGAATCACTCCTGGCAGAGCACAGAAGTGATGGGTTCCTGAAGATCAAACCTGGTGGGCCATATAAGCACTCTACCCACTACATGATCTCTCCACCCCAAGATTAACAAAATTTTTTTCCAATTTGGGAAGCATTGGTTTTCTTTTTATTTCCAAATTTCTGTGTCTAATATTTCTACTACTGTAGCATTGTAGCACTGTCCTCCCATTGTTCATTGATCTGCTCGAGCGGGCCCAGTAACATCTCCATTATGAGACTTGTTACTGTGTTGGGCATATCGAATACATCACGGGTAGCTTGCCAGGCTTTGCCGTATGGGCAAAATACTCTCAGTAGCTTGCTGGGCTCTCCGAGAGGGGCGGAGGAATCAAACTCGGTTTGGCTGGATTGGCTGCATGCAAGGCAAACACTCTACCCGCTGTGCTATCGCTCCAGCCCTGAATAATAGTGGTGATCATGGACATAACTGTGTCTGATTTCTGAGGAAATGTTTTCAGTTTTTCACACTTAGTATGGTCTTAGTTGCCAGTTTGTTGTACATGTACCGCAAAATAAATAAGTTTATAAGTAAATAAAAATGGACTTTCATTATTACTCAGTTATGCCGGTCTTATGTACTTCTATGAAGGCAATGAAATCGCCCACTTCAAAGGCTATTTGCATCTATACTTTGTAGCAGCATTATTCACAGCATTCAAAAAAAAGAATCAATTTAAACATCCATAATATTCATCTACAGGTAACTGGATAGATGACTGGCTAAATATATACATATACATATATATAATATATACATTATATGGAATACTATACTGCCCAAAACAACCCGACTGCTGGTGACAATGTAACATCTCAACATCCATGTAATTAACTACATTGTCTTGAATATGTTTCAATATGTGATCATTTTAGTATATGTGTAAACTTTCAAAAAAGTTTTTAAATAAAGTTTCCATATATACAATGAAATACCACTGCAACTATAAGAAAAGATGAAGTCTTACCTTTTGCTACAACATAAATGTAACGGGAGGATGTAAAAATAACCAAAAGAAGTTAAAAGGAGAAAGACAGATTCCAGATGATCTCATTCATGAGTAGTATATAAAGAAACAAAGTCAAGGAACAGACAATGTTCCTTGAAAAACCAAACCCTTAGACTCTGACAACAGAACTGAGTTTACCCAATGAGAGAAGATCAAAAGGACGAACCCTGTGAGCTGAGATATTGACACATTGGTGATGGGCATAATGTGTGACACCATATTCCTAAAACAAGAATTTTATACTTATTAAACTACGTAATTATATTCTAAAGAAAATCATGTCTTCAGAAGTAAAATGAATTTAACTTGAACTGATTACTCTAATTTTAATAATAAGGAAGCAAATGATAATTACTGAGTGAAAATAGGGTGGCTAGAGCAGGAAAGGAAAAGGGGGTGGAAAGAATGAGTAGAGGGGTCTTGTTGGTGGATAGATGACTCTGAAACATTCATGGTGGGGAAGGGGACAATTACACATAGATAAAAGTAGAAAGTTTGACCCTGAAAATTCAAAATTCTTACATTGTGTTGTAAGACAACGACAAGTCAAAAGGAAACTTTCCGATGAAAATATTAACCTAAGAATAATCCAGTTAAAGCTATTAAAGTAATCATATTAAGCCCCTCTAAGTTTATATGAAATAAAGAGGGCAGAAAAGCATATTAAACAGTACTAATAAGGCTCATTATAATATTGTCATTAACATGGGTGAAATCATGAATATCTGGGTTGCATTTAAATTATCAAAAATAGAACAAAACTTTGCTTCCTTTAAGTTCACCACAATCCTATTAACTACTAACTTCTAATTTTCTAAATTCACTCTATTATCAACTTAATTTTACTGATTAAGTAATTGAGGTGCAGAGAGATGAAGTTAAAAAGGATCAAAGTCACATAGCTCATAAGGAATTTTGTCAGAATTCAGCTTGGTTCGATTCAACCCAAGTTGAATTCTTGGGTTGAATTCAAGGTTCAGGGCCTGGTTTCATAATCCAAATACACAACAAAAGAAAATTGAAGGCGTCAACTGTTGACTGACCATAAAATCGGCTTTGCCTCATACAATCTTGATTTTTATGTTTCTTGTCTTGACAAGACTATTAATAATTATACTTTTCATGACCCAAACTATTCAGCTGGATGATCAATGCTATAATCACTTCGTTTGGAGTGTTTGTCTTAGAACTATGTTTCAAAAGTTCCTGAAGGTAAAGTTGAACTTGATTCAACTAGGTCACATGGGGGATCATGACAGTGTTTAGAAATGGAATCAACTGGGGACATGCCTCTATTGTTTTCTCCATCCATCACTCTAGAGAATAATTAATAGATAATAGAGCCTTTCTGTTAATTGCCTCATCTAGCTATCTTCACTAAGGACCCTGCATTTAAGAGAATCTTAAGTTGGAATCACCTCTCCCAAATACGATATGTCTACTAGAGTCTTTTCAAAATCTTAGAGCCCAGAGGATGTAAAGGCATCCAGAGTGCAATTAAGATTCAGGTCCAGAAGAAAGCAGCTGTGACGGAAACATCCCCACAAATTTGCCAAAACACAACTGTCCAAGTATTAACAAGAATATCTAGGTGGGTAAAATAACCACATGACAAATTTTCATCCTTCCTTCCTTCCTTCCTTCCTTCCTTCCTTCCTTCCTTTCTTCCTTTTCTCTCTTTCCTTGTTTTTTTCTTTTTCTTTTTGTTTTATTTTATATCCATATTCTGTAAACCCAACACAGAAACCTCATGTCTTCAAGTTTAATTGCTATTTTCCCTTTTTATTTTTTTGTAGATGTTCCTATAATAACCATGTTCCCTTTTCTCCATCCCTGTGAGATTTTTTGAATTCATATATATGTATATATAAATTTGAATTTCTATATTATATATGTTCATAGTAACATACTATAGAAATGATCCCTGGTGATAAAAAGTTAAAGGATTTTTTTGCTTACATAACTTCTATGCAATCCATTTCTCACTTCACCTACTTTCTGATGTCAGAAATTCTTGTTATGTTTTTATCACCAAATGATCCAATTCTTTCCCTGTAAGAGATTTTGGTTAAAATTAAAAGGTGTAAAAGACTTTTGGTTGAAAAAATATTTAAGATATAATCAATATTTTTACTTATTATATCAACTGCCATTTTTGAGAGTTTATTATGTGAACTGCTCTCTATTGATTATACACATTTAAATAGGTCTTTACCAAAGTGATAATCATTTTTTTTCACAGATCGAGAAATAGAAGGAGATGAAGTTATCTGCCAAAAATTACAAAATTAATAAATGGTGGAACTAAATGCATTATTTCTCAACAATTAATTTAATTCTCCTTTTATATTTATCAAAGATCACTAAAACTTTAGATTAATCTGAAACAGTAGCAGAGAGAGATGATGTAATATTACTACAGTTCAATTTTATGATATTAGTTTTGCATAAATATATAACTTTCATAGCTTTAAGAAATATTAAAATTGTCCTCTGGCTGTCTTTATAGGTCTGAGCGAGGGTACTCATAATAGTCTATGTACTGGATGTCTTATTTACCAAACTGATTCATTTATGTTTATAAGTTTAAAATAATCTTCAAATTTTAAATAATTATATATTTCATGAAATCATACAAAGCTAATGACTAGGAATATTCAGAGGAAAGAAAACACACTCTTTTAATGTAACTTTTCAGCATGGTGTAATTGTTAAATGTACCATTAGCAAGCTAGCCTACTTGACTAGGTTTTTAAATTCCAAGTTTATGAGCATGATAAGTTCCCAAATTTCATCTACATTATAGTTAGATAGGGCTGTTGTAAAGATGTAATAGATTAATATATGTATTAGAAGAATGACCAGATCAGCAAGTTCTTAGCTGACAAAGACAAAGACAAAATGTAGATATCTAAAAAGCTAAAAAGCTATAGTTGACTTGTCTGATGTTCAAATCCTATCAGAATGCAATCTCTTCTTTGAGCACACAAGCTTGCTTCATTTCATAATATCTAAGGATTTTAATAAGAAACAGCTTTCATTTCACATTTTATAGTCACGTGTTTCTGACTATATTCATTGGCCTACTTAGAATTTAATGTGTATGGCATGTAAATAAACTATCTCAATTCCTACCCCAAGTCCTGAAATGTGGATAACTTCTATAATCAATGAGCTAAATGTTTCCCATTGTTGATCTGCATCCTTTTCTTTTCTAAGTGTGGCACTTTTTCTTTCAATTTTTAAGATATGGACATCATTACTACTCAGTGTCTTATCACTTCCTTCCTTGTTTTTTTCTTTTATTTCCTTCCTGCAAGAATTAAAAGGAGAAAATGACTTATTAAGGAGAGAACATATTTGCCTTTGATAATTTAAGAGGTTTACATTGGGCAGTCTTTTCTAATGGTTTGCAATGAACATTGTAAATCATAATGACACCATTTATTGCATGAAAGGTCCCTAATTAGTCAATCTCACTAAAGAAAACATCCTCATATCCCAAGAGAGTCATTGTCTCAGAATTTCTGGAGTCCCTGTCCTGGGAAACTAATTTACCAGAAAACATAAGGACAAATTGCGCTGCCTCTCCAAAAACTGGGATGTTTTTCCATTTTATCTCATATTTTCAATTTTATCTCATCTTAGAGAAACTTGAACTCTGTTTCTCAGTCTGAAATCAAATATTTGGAGGTTTTAAGGCATTATATATACAGTGAATATGTGTGTATATGTACATATATATATATATATATATACTTCCCTCCAGTGGTGATATTTCAATTAATTAATTAATCTCTTACAAATCTTATTTAGCTCTGTGAATATGATTGTTTTATAGTGTCAATATAGACCTCTTATTGTCTAGTTCTCACTCTCAGAGAACCCAGCAGGCTACCAAGAGTCTCCTGCCCACATATATGCCTGACTGGGAACACCTGTAAAGGTCATTAGAGGCTGCCCCCAAAGCCTCCACCCTCTCAGAGAGCCCAGCAAGCTACCGAGAGTATCCTGCCCATACGGCAGAGCCTGGCGAGCTACCCGCGGCGTACTCGATATGCCAAAAACAGTAACAATGATGGTCCTCATTCCCCTGACCCTGAAAGAGCCCCCAATATGCCATCGGGCTACCTAACACGTGACAGGGATGAATGGCGATGTTAATGGTGCCCACTCCAGCAAATCGATGAACAGTGGGGTGATTGATAGTAATAGTGATCTTAATCTTATATTCTGAAAACCTATTGGTCATATGTATATCCTCATTGAGAAAGTGCTCCTTAGCTCTTTCCCATTCTTTGATAGGATTCTTTGTTTTATTGTTGTCAACTTTTGAAAATGCTTCATATAACTTGATTATTAACTCTTGTCAGGTATATGGGGAGTAAATAATTTTTCCAGTGAGTAGAATATCTTTTTATCATAGTCTTCTGTCCTTTTTCTATGCAGAGGTTTATAAATTTGACATAGTCTTATTTGTTTAATTTTACTTCTGTTTTCTTGGTTAATGGGGTTGAGTCATTGAAGATGGCTCTAGAGTCAGTATCCCCTGTTCGTAGAATGGAAGGATTATCATTATTCAAATGACCATTCTACTCAAATCACTATAAAAATTCAATTAAAAGTACCAATAATGGGGGCTGGAGCAATAGCACAGCGGGTAGGGCGTTTGCCTTGCACGCAGCCAACATGGCCAACACAAGTTCAATTCCCAGCATCCCATATGGTCCCCTGAGCACTGTCAGGAGCAATTCCTGAGTGCATGAGCCAGGAGTAACCCCTGAGCATCGCCGGGTGTGACCCAAAAAAAAAAAGCAAAAAAAAAAACAAAGTACCAATAAAAAGTACTGAGCCTTGCTTTAAGGATAAGGACTAAATACTGTTAATATTTAGATGGAGTAATAAAATTTCCTGAATGAAAAAATAATCCTTAGAGAAAAAATAAAATGAAAAACTTTTTCTCCCAAACTTTATATTATAAGACTATAGTAATTGAGGGGCATGATACCCAAATAAAGGCAGATTCTCCATATGCTCATCTAATCTTTGATAAAGGTGCAAGTAATGTGAAGTGGAGTAAGGAAAGCCTCTTTAATAAATTGTGTTGGCATCACTGGACGGCTACATGCAAAAAAATAGGCTCAGAACTCTGCCTAACACCATGTACAAAAGTAAGATCAAAATGGATTAAAGACCTCAACATCAGACCAGAAACCATAAGGTACATTGAAGATAAAGTTGGCAAAACCCTCCATGACATTGAAGCTAATGGTATCTTCAAAAATGCCACGCCACTGGCCGAGCAAGTGAAAACAGAGATAGATAAATGGGACTATCTTAAACTAAGAAGCTTCTGCACCTCCAAATAAACAGTGACCAAAATACAAAGACAATCTACAGAATGGGAAAGGATATTCGCCAAACACACATCTGACAAGGGGTTGATATCAAGGATATACAAAATACTGGTTAAACTCCACAAGAAGAAAACATCCAACCCCATCCAAAAATGGGGCAATGAAATGAACAGAAACTTTCTCAAAGAAGAAATCCGAATGGCAAAAAAGCACATGAGAAAATGCTCTACATCATTAATCATCAGGGAGATGCAGATCAAAACCACAATGAGATACCATCTCACACCTCAGAGACTGGCCCACATTCAAAAGAACAAAAGCAACCGATGCTGGCGTGGATGTGGCGAGAAAGGGACACTCCTTCACTGTTGGTGGGAATGTCCACTGGTTCAGCCCTTCTGGAAAACAGTATGGACGATTCTCAAAAAATTAGAAATTGAGCTCCCATTTGACCCAGTAATACCACTCCTGGGAATATATCCCAGAGAGGCAAAAATGCATAGTCGAAGTGACATCTGCACTTGTTTGTTCATTGCAGCACTCTTTACAATAGCCAGAAACTGGAAGAAACCTGAATGCCCACGAACAGATGACTGGTTAAAGAAACTTTGTTACATCTACACAATGGAGTACTATGTAGCTCTTAGAAAAGATGAAGTCATGAAATTTACATACAAGTGGTACAATATGGAAAGTATCATGCTAAGCGAAATGAGTCAGAAAGAGAGGGATCGACATAGAAAGATTGCATTCATCTGGGGGATATAAAGTAACAAAGTATGAGATTAATACCCAAGAATAGCTGAGATCAGCACCAGGAGGATTACTCCATAACTTAGAGGCCAGCCAGGTATCCTAGAGGAAAGGGCAGTTCAGATAGAGAAGGGAGCACCAAATAAAGGATGTTTGGAGGATCCTCCCAGGAGGGGAGATGCATGTCGAAAGTAGACTATGTACTGAACATGTTTGCCACTCAATGCCTCTTTTGCAGACCACAACACCCAAAAGGAGAGAGAGAACACAGGGGATTGCCCTGCCACAGAGACAGGGGGGATGGGGGGATGGGGGTGGGAGGGATATTATCCATGTTGGTGGAAAATGGGCACTGGTGGAGGGATGGGTATCTGATCATTGTATAATTGAAACCAAAGCACAAAAAATTGTAAATCTACAACTGTAAAAAAAATAAAATAAAATAAAATAAAGGGAAAAAATAAAAAAATAAATAAATAAAGGCAGATTCTCAGGCCAAATAGAATTGAGAGCTCAAGATAGCCCTTACATCTTTGAGAAAAGACCTAGATATATGAATTGGAACAAGGAATGGTGCTGGGGAAACAAGTCACATGCAAAAAAATGGTATATCTAGACACCTTGCAGAAGTTAGCTAAAAACTCATTAAAGACCTTGATATTTTCCCAAATCCATAAAATATGTAGAGAAAAATATAGGCAGAATTCTTAATTTGCAGATGTTTCGCAAACACCGATGCCTGGCTTCTAGTCTTGAGTCTCTGATTGAGTTGGTTTGAGGTTAGACTCAGGAAAAGGAAACGTTTAGGTAAAGATGACTGTTCCATGGGCACCATGTGATTCTTATGCAGAGTCATGACTGAGTACCTCTACTTGGGAGCAATAATGTTCAAGGTGAGTTGAGTGAGCTATGGAAAGAATGAAGATATATCTGTGATGGTAACTTCCTCCTATGCTACTGGACTACAACAATATTAGAAAGCAAGACATTGAAGAGTAGAGTTAGATGGATTTAGGCACCTGACTCAAAAGTTAAATAATAGGGAAAATGTTAAGGACTCTTGTAACTACCTTCTCTTTCACTTTTCTCTTCTACAAACTGCAGAATTGATCATTTTATAGGACTGTTCATGAATTAGTGAGTTACATTATGGGCATAGAATTTTAATGAGTTGTAGAATCAAGGTGCAGAGTTTTAATTTTTTCTGTTTATTATATTGTTAGTTATATTTATTGACTACATAAGACCAAGACTTTAAGTAATATGGTATTTACAATCAAAGTATTTTCTCCTTTTATGATTTTTTGTTTTAAATTTACCTCCAGATAATTTTTTTAAAAAGCTCAAAGTCATAGAGACCTCTGAGTTTCTCATTTTTAAATATGAATGTAAATTTGCTTTCAGTCCTGAGTGACAGCTTTGTTAGGTACAAAACTTGGAGCACCATACTTTATCCCCAGATTTCATGAATATTATTCTTTGCTAGTCTATTGTTGAATGTATACAAAGAAATTCATGGTTGGCTGATTTTCACTACCTCCTGTAACTTGATAATTTTCTAAATGATGAATGATACATTTTTTTAAAAAAATATGTAAATTTTGGCAACATAGTGCACAAACAGATTTTGACTTTAACTCTTTTTCATTCCAGGAAAATATGCACTGTAGCACTATCCTCCCACTGTTCATGGATTTGCTCCAGCGGCCCCAGTAACATCTCCATTGTGAGACTTGTTGTTACTGTGTTTGGTATATGGAATACTTCACAGGTAGCTTGCCATGCTTTGCTTTGCAGGCAAGATACTCTCGGTAGCTTGCCGGGCTCTCCAAGAGGGGCAGAGGAATTAAACTCGGGTTGGCCGGGCCAGCTGCGTGCAAGGCAAAAGCCCTGCCACTGTGCTATCGCTCCAGGTTCCAGGAAAATATAGATGAAATATTTCATATGTACTTTTTCATTTCCCTTCTTTGGATTTAATTTTCATTAGTGACATCAATTCCATCTTCCATGTGTGTTATATATTCACTGTTCGTTTTAACTCTTCCAATTTTGATTTTGATTTTTAAGCTTTGTTTTCCACAAGTCTTCAATAGTTCACTGTCTCATTCTTGGTGCTTTTACCTTTTTATTTTTATGGTAGTGATTTATTTTTTTATAAATACTTCATAAATTTATGTTCTGTTATTGCCTACCTCAAAGGTACTCTAGGTTTTTGTTTCATAGATCATTTTTTCCCAGTAAGCATTTAAATTTCATAATGTTAGTCCATAATTTCTATCTGCCATGGAAAAATATTTTCCTGCTATCTTCCCCTGCGTTTGTTTTTCACTGGTCCATTAATCATGTTTTATTTCAATATTTTGTATTTGGTGCTAATACATTTTTATGTTTACAAGAAGTCAAGGCTACAGTAAATCAGGAATAGTTATTTGTGGAAAGATGTTTTGGATGAAGAAAAGACATGTCCTAACTAAATGGGAATTTTAGTCATTGATAATATAACATTGTGTGTGTTCATTAGTGTTTAATTCTTCACCATCATCAAAATAATGTACATTTTAGTTTATCATTAGCTTAGCATTTATTTTTTATCAATCCATTATGTACTAATGAATATTTGAATATAGCAAACTATTTTTCGTTAGTAAATTTGTTATTTGTGCCTATATAATAAAGTCTGAATTTATAGCATTGAATGATAATTATCAGGCAATTTCATCTATTACTGGGCAAAACCCCAAAATAAACAAAAAATATTGTCTTCCAATCCATGAACATGATTTATCATTCCATTTATCTTCATGGAGATTTATAATTTTGTCGATCAGGACTTTTCTTATCTTTTGCTAAATTTATTCCTGATTATTATTTTAAGTGGTTTCTTTAGTTTAACCTTTTAAGCTGTTTTTGTGAATTCAACTTTTTTTTAATTGAATCACCTTTAAGATACACAGTTATAAGGCTGTTCATGATCAGGTTTCAGGCTTAAGGGTGACACACGGTGGTACTCAAACCTTGCTCCTGGCTCTGCACTCAGGGATCACTTCTGGTGGGCTCTGGGGACCATATGGGATGCTTTGGATCAAACCCAGTTTAGCAGTTTGCAGAGTAAACACCCTACCCGCTGTACTATAGCTCTGGCCCTACTTATATATTCTTTTGTAATTTCTACATAGACATTTAGATCACCTGGGAATAATTATTTATTCCAATAATTGATATAAAGTTTCTCTGGGTTTTTCCTACAAAGAGGACCAAATTTCCTAGTGGTAATGAAAGTATCATTTCTATGAAATTCAAATTCTCGAAGCCTCTAATAACAATGTCAAAAGAAACAACTAGGTAAATTGTGTGGCTAGGTGACTTTTTTATCAATAAACTAGTTTGGCTTTAATATTTATATTATGAAAAGAATGTTAATTTCTTTTAAACTTAAGGGCACACATACCAGATAATTCATCTCCAAAGTATTTCGTCTTTAAGATACATGTCTGTACAGTGACTTGCTGATTGACTTCCATAAATTATTCAATTGGTGGATAGAGGAAAACCTTATAGAAATATATAGATATAGATAGATATAGATATAGATATATGTACAGGGGAATATTACTGAGCCAGTGAGGTCAACTAGTATTTGTCCTTTTCCTTCTGACTTATTTTGCTTAACATGACTCCCTCTAGGTCCATCCAGGATATATTGAAACACAAAATTTCATCTTCTTTTAGAGCTGAATAGCTTTTATTGATGATATTATGTTTCAGGTATGCTGCATTTTATAATTTGACCTCTGCATTCACTGAGAAACGATTAGCTCCTAAAATATAATTCTCATGCACTTGATCACTTGACATCTCTTTACTCGGTGATTTGCTCGAGCAGATGCCAGTGATATCTCCATTCGTCCCTGTCAAGTGCTAGTGTAGCCCAACGGCGTCTGCTCATTCCAGGAACATAAAGAGCCTCAAACCGATTGTTCAGGGTCTTGACGAAGAAGTCTGACCATCTCAAGTGGGCGGCCACGCGATCTTTTGATGTCCCATGGAATCCAGTTGGTAATGGCTCTAGTCCAGCGGTCATCTCCAAATTGCATTACATATCTGGTCAATCTGATTTTCGATGCCTTGGCAAATGAGACAGCGTCCCTGATTCTCAATTGTTGACAGAGGTCAGAACTCCGAATTCTTTCTCTCTCTTGTGTGAAGCATAGCTCTTTAGATTCCTCTTTGGGAGACCTGAATAGCATTCTCAAAATAGGGCCCAGGTTTCTGAGGCGTATGTTCATGTAGGAAGAACAGTGGAATCAAAGAGATGTGCCCAGAGCCAGAGATTCTTCATCTTCTTAGCTATTTCTTTGATGCTATTGAAGGTGTTCCAAGCCGCTCTCTTCCTCCTGTGCAACTTAGGTGCCAGGTCATTCGTCATGTTGAGTTCTCAACCTAGGTACACACAACTGTTGCATTCAGGGATGTTTCATCCATTGAGAACAAATAGAATATCAGGAACGAGTCCATTTCTCATAAACATTGTCTTCGTGAGATTCAGCTGTAGTCTGACCTTTCCACACTCACGGTCAAAGTCAGCCAGCATTTGTGCGGCTTGGCTACTGTTTAGTGTAATGAGAATGATGTCATCAGCGAAGCAGAGATGGTGTGATTGCCGACTGTCTATCTTCACTCCCATTCCTTCCCATTCCAGTCATCACATGACATTCTTGAGGATGGCACTGAAGAGTTTTGTTGAAATGGTGTCACCCTGCCAAACCCCTCTCTTGACATGGATGATCACTTCCTTGTAGAATGGTGAGATCCTAGTAGTGAATCTGCAATACAGTTCATGGAGGATCCTGATGTATTGAGTTTGATTGCCCTGTTTGGCTAAGGCCTCGATGACCATTTTCAGTCTCAACAGAATCAAAGGCCTTCTTTAAATCAATGAACGTTAGACAGAGTGGCATCTTGAACTCCCGAGAGACCTCAATGAGCTTCATCGTCGTGTGGATATGGTCAATTGTGCTGAATCCTTTTTGGAATCCAGCTTGCTCACATTGTTGTCCTTCATCTAGTGTTCTGCCAATCCTATTCAGGGTGACTCGAGTGAACAACTCATAGACAACAGACAACAGGCAGATCGGGCGATAGTTGCCAATGTCGTGGATGTCTCCCTTCTTGTACAGTAGAACAGTCCTGCTGGTTTTCCACTGGGATAGAACCTTGCATACAGACAGGTAGCGTGTGAAGAGCCAGGCCAGTATATTGATGAGTAATGACGGCAGGTTCTTCAGCTGTTCAGGTCTGACCTTGTCTGGGCCAGGTGCTTTTCGCTTCTTTACCGATGAAATGGCATGTCAGATTTTGGAAGGGAGAACTTTGGGAATGACATATCCATCCTGCGAAATTTGGTATGTGGGCAGGTGGACATGGCTATCGAAGAGATCTGAGTAGAAGTCATGGATAATCTTCTCCATTGTCCTTCTGGAAGATGTGATAGATCCATCAGGACGTCGGAAGGCAGTCATCTTGGTTTTGTAGTTTACGAAGTGACAGGCAGGCGTTGTAAATGCAACATCATAAAATTGGTCCCCATTTTTCTAATCACCAACCCCCCTCTGTTTATGTACTACATTTTTACCCATTTATTCATTGATTGGCTCTATTATAAATAACACCTTTGTGGACTTAAGGGTGCACATGTATTTTATTTTCTTTTTGGGTCACACCTGGTGATGCACAGGGGTTACTCCTGGCTCTACACTCAGGAATTACTCCTGGCGGTGCTTAGGAGACCATGTGGGATGCTGAGAATCGAACCCAGGTTGGCTGTGTGCAAGGCAAACACCCTACCCACTGTGCTATCGCTCCAGTCCCAGGGTGCACATGTATTTTTAAGGAGAGTTTAGATATTCTTTAGAATATCCTTTAGGATTAGGGAACATTTGGATCGTATGGGATTTAGTCTTAACTTTTTGAGAAATCACATATTTTTTATGCTACACCAATGTACATTGCTACTCACAATTTATAAAGGTTCCCTATTCTCTAAATCCTTGACAACACTGCTATTTCATGTCTTTAGGAGAATAGCTGTTATGGAAGTGAGATGATAGCTCACTGGTATTTTGATTTGTATTTCCCTAATAGTAATGATGAACCTCTTTTCATGTGTCATTCACTTTGTGTGTCTTCTTCAGAGAAATTATTCAGATCATCTTCCCACTTTAAAATTGGATTTGAATGATAAACCAGTATGTAGGACATTTTCTTTGCACATGGCCAACCTGGGTTTGATCCCTGGCACCCTCTATGGTTCCTCAAGCCCAACAGACATAATCTTTAGTGCAGAGTCAGGAATAAGCCTTAGCACTGCTGAGTGTGGCCCAAAGAACAAAACAAAATTTACAGAATATCATCTATCATAATATAATTGTAAATCTACAACTTTAAAAAAAATAAAATAAAATAAAGGGGAAAAAAAAATTTACAGAATATCATCTATATAGCCAACTCTTTAAAAGTTTAAAAGTCTTTACAACTCAAAGGAGTATTTTCAAATACTAATAATCAAAATATAATAATAACAAGAACATGTCATAATGACACTCACTCCATCTTACTATATATATATATATATATGTGTGTGTGTGTGTATGTGTATATATATGTGACAAAAACATTACCTGAACTAAAACCTGTGAGATAATTCCTATAACCACAACTTTACTTATGAAATTAGTAGTCATAAAGATAAAATAAAGTAGAAGTCATAAAGATAAAATAAATTAGTAGTCATAAAGATAAAATATTACCTACTTAGAGTCATGTAACTTTTGAATAGTAGAGCCACAATTCTGTGTGACATCAAAGGCTTAGCTATAGAAGGCAGTTATAATTCCATTACCAATATACTAACATTTCTAAAGAATCTTTTTTAGAAGAGCTTTTCATGCTCTATTTATTATACTTTAACCTTCTAAGAGTATTATGGGTCAATAATGAAAACTTCAATTGTTTTCTTTTGCATGACACATAGAAAATAAATACACAGAATCATTGTTATTCAAAGGTAAAGTTAAATGGCTCTATTTCTTCTAAAATGGCTCGATATTTCTCTTGGTTCTGTCATCAGTGCGGGTAGAGGTGATTTATTTCCATAGAAATTGAGATAGCGACTGATTTAGAACATTATTCTTTTATTTCCCCATAGATTCCAGAATCACCAATCCAATGTCTGAGGAAAAGAACAGTACAGCAGTTACAAAGTTCATTCTCTTGGGATTCTCTGAATTTCCGAAGCTCACCATTTTCCTCTTTTCAATATTCCTAGGAATCTATGTCATGACAGTATCCTGGAATGTGGGGCTCATTGCACTCATTACAATGGACTCCCATCTACACATACCCATGTATTTTTTCCTCAGTAATCTTTCCGTACTAGATATTTGCTATGTTTCCACAATTTCCCCCAGGATGCTCTCAGATTTCTTCAAGAAGCAGAAATTCATCTCCTTTCTAGGGTGTACCATGCAGTACTTCTTCTTCTCTGGCCTGGGTCTGACTGAGTGCTGTCTCCTGGCCGCCATGGCTTATGACCGATATGCTGCCATTTGTAATCCTCTACTCTACACAACCATCATGTCTCCCGTGCTCTGTGTGCAGATGGTGGTGGCTTGTTGCCTAGCTGGATTCTTTGGCTCATTGATCCAGCAGTGTGCCTTATTTCAGCTCCATTTCTGTGGGCCAAATGTCATCAATCACTTTTTCTGTGATCTTCCTCAACTACTGATTCTATCCTGCTCTGACACCTTTTTCTTTCAAGTTATGACCTCAGTGCTCACAGTGATCTATGGACTGACATCTGTTTTGGTCATCATGGTATCCTATGGTTATATTGTTGCCACTGTTCTGAAGATCACTTCAGCTGAAGGCAAGTCCAAAGCCTTCAACACCTGTGCCTCTCACATAACAGCGGTGACCCTATTTTTTGGCTCTGGTATCTTTGTTTATATGTACCCTAACTCTGGTGATTCCTTGAGCCAAAACAAATTGGCATCAGTCTTATACACTGTTATAATCCCCATGCTCAATCCATTGATCTACAGCCTGAGGAACAAGGAAATCAAAGAAGCCCTAGGCAGATGGAAGAAAAGAGCCTTTTCCTGCTGTTATTAGTTATGGAATTTATCGCTGGTTTATGTTGCCCTAAAAAGAGCAATTAAACACAGAGATCAATATTCTACCAATTGTGAACTCCAAGACAATGAACACATTGTTCTAACAGGAACTCACAATTGCCACAAGGACATAAAAATGAATGAGAACCGTCTGGAGCTCTATATCTCCTTTCTTTATCAGTTAAGGGTCTAAGAAATCATTAAGCCAATCAATCTTCAGATATATTGTAGCTAGTTGTTGTGGTGTGATATTTCACTTTCAATATTCCTTTCCTACTTACTTCAAGGTTCAGAGATTCCAAGACTACACAAAAATATCAATAGTACAGCAGACCTCATACTATCCAGTTTTTAGATGGAGGGAATTTCTACCAATGCTGAGAAATTTTTAAAAATAATTCCTTACCTAATTTTTAACCTGCTCGTCATCTCTGAAAATGAATACTTAATTTATTCACTTGTGGGTTAATTAAAAGCAAAAGTAATCAGACTGCATTGAAAATTTGTTAACTTATACAATATAATTTTTGTAATGGGGGGGTTAACATCTATTAAGGTTTGTTCATTGGGATGCCCAGATAATTTCTTGTCTACTATAGCTACAAAGTCATCTTTGTTCTTGTACCTTCACCTTATAACCAGAAAGGAAATAAGAAACTGACATTATGTTGATGAGGTGATTTAGTGTCTAATTTTGGCTCCCATAACAATTTCTTAATGCTCCTTTTCTTTTGTTATTTTTATGAAATTTTTATTTTATAATGTAATTTGGGCTGGAGTGATAGCACAGCAGGTAGGGTGTTTGCCTTACACGCGGCCGACCTGGATCCGATTCCTCCATCTCTTTCAGAGAGCCTGGCAAGCTACCAAGAGTATCCCACCCGCACGGCAGAGCCTGACAAGCTCCCAGTGGTGTATTTGATACACAAAAAACAGTAACAACAAGTCTCACAATGGAAATGTTACTGTTACCCGCTTGAGCACATCAATGAACAACGGGAGGACAGGGCATTGCTACAGTGCTAATGTAATTTGCAACACTTTCCATATTATTATTTTAGACTTAAACATTATCACTGCACCATTAGAATGTCAATAATCTACTATCACTGTGTCAAGAACCGCTCGGCCTCCCTCTCTCTCCATAGATCTCTGTTCTGTGAGCAACATTTCAGTGCTTATTACCTTAGCAACTATCTCATTCCTTGTTTGCTTCTTTACAGTCCATATATGAGCACAATCATTCATAATCACCTTTTACCTTCTCACTTCACTTTAAAATATACCTTCAAACTCCAACCAGGTTGCAGTTAACTGCATAATTTCATTTTTTTTCATACTTGTATCATATATATGTATATACTTATATATGTGTGCCTCATAATTTCCTTGTCCATTTATCTGTTGTGCCATATGGAATTTCTATTTTTAGTTTTTTGAGAAATCTCCTCATTAAAAATCATACCAATTTCCTTAAGGACTGGACCATATAAAATTCTCATGAATATTGAATGGCTGTCCCTTTTTTTTTATTATTATTATTATTAGTGAATCACCGTGAGGTATTGTTACATATTTATAAACTTTCGTGTTTGCGTTTCAGTCACACAAAATTATTGGGTACCCATCCCTCCACCACTGTGCATTCTCCACCACCAATGATCCCAGTATCCCTCCCACCCACTCCCACCCCAACCCCTTCCCCACCCTGGCTCTGTGGCAGGGGACATCCTTTTGTTTTCTCTATCCTTTTAGGTTGTTGTGGTTTGCAATAGAGGTATTGAGTGGCCATCGTGTTCAGCCTATAGTTATTTTCGGCAGCTCCCAACCAGAGCAGGTCCTCCCAGGAACCTTTACTTGGTGTTCCCTTCTCTTGTCTGAGCTGCCTTTTCCCCTAGCATGTGAGGTCAGTTTCCAAGCCATAGGGCAAATCTCCTGGTCCTTAATCTCTACTGCTCTTGGGTGTTAGTCTCCTATTCTGTTACTTTTTATTCCACAAATGAGTGCAATCTTTCTATGTCTGTCCCTCTCTTTCTGACTTATTTCACTTAAGATGATACTTTCCATGTTGATCCACCTATATGCAAATTTCAGCGGATAGGGCGTTCGCCTTACAAGCGGCCAACATGGCCGACCCGAGTTCGATTCCTCCGCCCCTCTCGGAGAGCCCGGCAAGCTACCGAGAGTATTCGACATGCCAGACACAGTAACAACAAAGTCTCCAATGGAGACGTTACTGGGCCCGCTCGAGCAAATCGATGATCAACGGGAGGGCCTTTACCTTACCTTACCTTACCATCTTTTCTAACAGCTACATAGTATTCCATTGTGTAGATGCACCAAAGTTTCTTTAACCCAGTCATCTGTTCTGAGGCACTCCAGTGTTTTCCAGATTTTGGTTATTGTAAACAGTGCAGTGATGAACATGGTTGTCCCTTTTCTATCACATCTACCACATTCAACATCAGTAAGAATAAGAACTGTATAAATAAAATTTAGATTGACTATTATCCTTGTAGCCATGGCTGGAATTGCAAAGCATATTAGCAATTCAAAGACATACTAAAGAGTTGAGCTTGAGTGATAGCACAGCGGGTAGGGCATTGTCCTTGCACGCAGTTGACCCAGATTCAATTATTCTGTCCCTCTCGGAGAGCTCAGAAAGCTACTGTGAGTATCCCGCTCACACGGCAGAGCCTAGCAAGCTCCCCATGGCATACTCAATATGCCAAAAACAGTAACAATAAGTCTCACAATGGAGACATTACTGGTGCCCACTCGAGCAAACTGATGAACAACAGGAGGACAGTGATACTAAAGAGTTAGAGCTGAGACAGAAATTATGTTACTATTAGTCTTTCAATGAGATTATAATATAATTTTAGAGGAGGAGTAACAAGCATATTCAAAAGATTCTTGTTTCTTCTTAAAGCATTGTAGAATTAGACCCTTTTCCCTTTTTATTCAGAAAAGAAAATTCAAAATCCTCATGAGAATTTGGGTGGTAAGAACTTGAAACTTTTGTACAGCTGTAGTTAGGCACTACAGTTTTGAAGACTCTATTTCCAACATTCCAGATTTCCTTCCATAGTACAATTCAGTTTTATGGAGCTCAAAGGTGAAAGAGAAAGCTGCATTAGTCAACAGCTGCATTGAAGTTATCAGGTAGTATTTTATGATAGGTGTATTTATCAGGCAGTGTTTTATCATAGGTGTTAGGACTAAGCTAAATTTCACCTAATGCCTTTTCAGCTCCAGCACCAGTAACCTCATTCAGACAAATATCAGGGACCTCAGGTAAAGCCTGAATTGGAGATGAGAAAGAGAAAAAACTCCCTAAGTGTCGTACATTTTGTTTTGTTAGATTCTTAGTGTTTCCATAGTCATAGATAAATATGATCTCTGAAAGGAAATCCTGGTTGAAGTTAATGATGGACAACAGAAATCTTTGAAAAACACAATTATTTTTTAAAAATGATCACTGTCACTGTCACTGTCCTCCCATTGTTCATCGATTTGCTCGAGCGGGCCCAGTAACGTCTCCATTGGAGACTTTGTTGTTACTGTGTTTGGCATATCAAATACATCACGGGTAGCTTGCCAGGCTCTGCCTTGTGGGCGAGATACTCTCGGTAGCTTGCCGGGCTCTCCGAGAGGGGCAGAGGAATCGAACTCGGGTCTGCCATGTTGGCTGCGTGCAAGGCAAACGCCCTACCACTGTGCTACCTTATTTTATTTCTTTCTCTTTTTTTTTTTGTTTTTTGCTTTTTTCGTGTCACCTGGCAATGCACTGGGGTTATTCCTGGCTTTGCACTCCGGAATTACTCCTGGCGGTGCTCAGGGGACCATATGGGATGCGGGGGATCAAACCCGGGTCAGCCGCATGCAAGGCAAAAGCCCTACCTGCTATACTATAGCTCCCGCCCTGGGGCTCTTATTTTAGAGGGAAGAACTGTGGTTAATTAGTCTTGGTGGAGATTCAGTAATTATACTTCTAGAAAATACTGTATATTTCTCTTTTTTAACTAAATGGAATTAACATTTTTCTCTTGGTGATATTTTTAAAGAAATAAGTATGGTTTGTTTAATGCTCTCCTGGGAGTATGCTCTATATCTATTAACTCTACCCAGCGTTATATTACAATATTTTGTATAAGTACAATATTTCTGGGTTTCTGGGCTGTTGCAGAAGCTCAGCAGTGTGGGTGATTTAGAAAGAGGAATCAGGTGTGTAGTCATAAATCACATGTTGTAAGAGGATGCATTTTCCTTGCTCTATTACCAGAAGACAATGAGATTTCATTGTTGCTAGACTTCTAGGCAAAGGCTTGATGCTCCTAGTCCATCACTGATTGCCTCGCCAGGTATATCCCTATACATATCAATTATTTCATGTGCTAAATTTGGACAATAATGCTCTACATAACTGCATTTGTTATCTTAAATATCTAATATTTTATTTTTGAGAATGAAAAAGAATTGATGTATAAAAATGAAGAGAAAAGTGAGGTTTGGAAAATATTTCCTGCTTTGAGACAAGTCCTAGAAGTAGATTAATGGATTGCTACACAATATATTGACTGAGTAGAGGCAGTGGGAAGGATATTCACCTGAGTGAAGTTATTAGACCCATTTTTACCTAATGTCAGACCAGAGTGTGTTCTGTAACACCAACAAGTTTTAAATTGGTTGGGGCAATGAGAAGAAAATTGAATGTTTTAGAAAATAAAAAATTGGGTTAAAGTACTGTCCTGAAATTATTTTACATGAATTTAGAAGGGGAAAAATACAAAGAGATGAATAGGCTGAATAAAAGAGTGAGGTATGAAGTTTAGGAAAGCCAAAGTAACATAAACGAAGGTCAAAGGTAATCATTAAACAGAAGGAGAAAATAGGGTTGTTGAATTGTAAGAAAAAATAATTAATTTGAACTGAAATATTAATATTGAAAAGTGTCCTGTTTTAACCAGGTAATTTGTTAAAACTAAGTTCAGTACAAATCCCACCAACATGGTGGTTTGAGAAATAAGGAAGTAATGGATAGATTTTGTAAAATGGTATTATATTCAACTTGGAAAATGTAGGTTGGCAAAAAAAAATTTTTTTTAAATTCTTAATAAGCAGTGCCTTGTAGCTCTCAATGTTTAACTCATACAAGAATTGAAACTAAGGTGTATGTATGGAAAAACTAAACAAAAACTTAGTTTGGATAATAATGTAATTAAAGAAAATAACTAGAAAATGTTAACAAATATTATTGAATATGATCCTGATATTATCATTTAAAATATTAATTTTCTACTTTTTCACAAAATAAAAATAAAGCACCCATGGTGATTAAATAATGAGTAAAAGACTTGTAACCCACAAGTCAATACTAGAAAACATATAAATAAAATTAATTAATGTATCTAAATAGATACTGATAATGTGTTTTGTAAGTGATAAAAAGTTTAATTTTTTTGAATCAGTGAAAACAATCACAGGGGAAAATAAGCTGGTGACCTACTTATTTGTTTTCCAAAAATTATACAAATAAAATTTCTGGACAAAGAGAAATTTGAGGAAAATAAAACAATGAATCATGACCCGTAAAACACTGACATTTTGATGGAAGTCTTGCCCACTTTACTAAAACATTAGCAAGCTATTGGGCCAGAGAGACAGTATAAAAGTTAAGTTTGCCTGGCATAAAGCCAGCCCTGGCCTGGATTCATCTCTTAAGTGGTCACTTGCACCAAAGTGGTCACTCAGAACCGCCAGGATCAGTGCCTCAGCACAGAGCCAGTAGTAAGACAAAAGCACTGCCAGACATGGGATGAATTCCCACCCCAAAAAGTGATCAAATTATTACAAATCCTCAATAATCGAAGAGAAAATGAACCCAAACAAACATGCAAAGAAATATCTTACATTCAAAGTAACCAGATAAAAGCAGATTATAATAACTAAGTCTGCCACAAGTCACCCGTAAACTTTACATAAAATTAATTTTAAATCATTTAACTACTGAATAGACTTTCATTATATTGAATGATAAAAATATTACATTTTTAGGACAGGAACTCCCTAACAGAATAAGACTATTTTTTTCCTTTGGAGAGCCCCCCCCCAAAAAAAATAAAAATAAAAACTGCAGTGAAATAGTACTTCTCATTACTAAGTTTTTGTGAAATTTACCAAGTGAAATTTACCAAATGAAATTTACCAAGTTGATCAGTCTAGTGAAATTTATCAAGATCATTGTGGCAATCTTTCAAATGATCATTTCTTATGATGCCATGGTTCTGCAATGTTTAAAGAAAATAGGGAACACACATCTATCTCCCCCCAAAAACCCTGATGATACCTGGGGAAGAAAGCTCAGTTGTCAGGGACATGTGCATTGTGTCTGGAAATTTGAGTTTGATCCCAGCTTGTCCCTGCATGCCCTAGTCCCCCCACTGAAGTCCGCAGACAGCCTCTGAGCTTCCAGAGGACTGCCAGATGACTGCTGGGTCTGGGTTGAGCTTGTCCATGCTATTAGGTTAATTCTCAAACTAGCTCCAAGGCTCCTGGGCTTTGCTAAAGAGCCTCCCCCAACTCAAAACTCTCAACCCCCTGAAATCAAAACATATTCTCCCTACTGCAGAGAATATTTGCTCTCATTCAGGATATTGACGATAGATAGTGTTTGTCCCTGGAGGAGGACAGGCATTCGAAACATGATGGTCATTTAATACCTCTATTGCAAACCGCAACACCCAAAAAGAGAGAGGGAGCAAAAGGGAATGCCCTGCCACAGAGGTGGGGTAGGGTGGAGGGGACAGGATGGGGGTGGTGGGAGGGATGCTGGGACCATTTGGGAGGAAAATGGGCACTGGTGGAGGGTTGGGTACTCGATCATTGTATGACTAAAACACGAAAGGTTATAAGCCTGTAACTGTACCTCACAATGATTCACTAATAAAAATTTTAAAAAATATATTTGACAGAAAAAAAAGACTGGGACTTTGTTCCATAGCTGCGATGATGCATGCCATACCGTGTGTGACCCATCTACCTCTCCACCTTCACACTGCCCCCATGAGAGCCGAGAGACTTGGGGAACTGCTACAAACTGAAGCCCATCCTGCCTTCTCTGCATTCATTTGGGCTCATTATTTTCTTTCTAGTCAAATAGACTGAAAAGTCAGACATGCAGTTACCACCAAACACTGCCACATTGCCAAGGAGACTGCTGGTTGAGATGGCACTGGATCAAACACCAATCCTGAATGAGAGACACCAATCAATTACCAGTATGGTCATGCCAATGCATAATGATGATGTCATCAGACATCCTTGTTCATCAGAAACATTATAATAGAGACAAAAAAAATTGCTATGATGTCTTTGGTGGGTGGGTGGGGGAAGTAGGAACCCACCAATCAGTGCTCTGGTCAGAGGTGGGGGTGGGGCCGGAGAGGAGTGCAGGGGTCACTCCCAGTCACCCTCAGTCAATTGCATCTATAGTGTGAAGGTTGTGAGGATCTTATGGTGTTAGAGATCACACAGGCAACCCTTACAGTGCTCGGGCCCTCCATACCTGCTAGTGTCCAGGGTTTAGGGTGTTTAGAGGCACACATAGTATCTGAAATTGACCTAGGCTGGCCACATAACAAAGCACACACGTTAGCCCTGTACTATCATTCCAGCTGATAATTCTTCTTAAATCTTGATGAAGTGCCAGACACTGTTCTGTGTGCTTTATATGTGTTTATTAATCTAATTCTTATAAAGGCCCTCCCGTTGATCGTCGATTTGCTCGAGTGGGCCCAGTAACGTCTCCATTGGAGACTTTGTTGTTACTGTGTCTGGCATATCGATTACTCTCGGTAGCTTGCCGGGCTCTCCGAATTCTTATAATGCCAGGAAAATATTTTTTAATTGAGTCACCATGAGATACAGAGTTTCAGTCTGTATGATCAGGTTTCAGTCATACAGTGTTCCAACACCATCCCTCCACCAGTGTACATTTCCCACCACCAATGTCCCCAGGTACTCTCCTGCCACCCTCTCCACAGCCTGTCTCTTTGGCAAGTACTTTCTCTGTATGTCTGTCTCTGTCTCTGTCTCTGTCTCTGTCTCTGTCTCACCCCCCCTCTTTGGGGCATTAGGGTTTGCAACACAAACACAGAGTGGTTATCATGTTTGTTCCTTTACCTATTTTTGGCACGCAGTTCTTATCCAGAGTGATCATTTCCAACTATATTTGTCATCCTGTGAGAATTTTAATACTATGATATTCAAACTCGGGTCACCTGCATGCAAGGCAAGCATCCTACTAACTCTACTCTCACTCCAGCCCCGATAGACTTTATTTAATGCCAAAATATTGGAGCAAGAGGTTCAAGTAGCTCCCCTAATGTTTAATAACTCAGGAATGGGAAAGGGTGAAGTTAAAATCAGTGTGATCTGACCAGATCAACCATCTGCTACAACACAAGATTCAGGTTTGTACTTTTGTTGTTGATTTGTGATACCAGCAGTGCTCAAGGCTTACTCCTGGCTCTGTGCTCAGGAATCAACCCTTGTCAGTAGAACGCAAGGCAAGTGAACTACCCAACTGTAGTATTGCTCCAGCCCCTGAGCTTTGCACATTCTTATATGGTGTCAGAAAGATATTTACCAATGTCTTTTAACACTTTTAATTGATTCCTTTGATGTTTTTTCTTGAACCTTGAAAATCTTTTTTCAATGTGAGAAAGTCAGACATTAGTCACTCAAAACAAAGAAATAAGTGATGTGGGTTTAAAAAAAAATAATTCAAGAGGTTGGTTTAGTGAAGACTCCAAGGATTCAAAAGGTCACAGACATAAAAACTGGTGGGCAGAGGAAATCAAAATCTGAGTATAATCTGGAACATCTGGATGCTTTAGTTTGGAGAAACCTTGCATCCAGTCCCTGATCATTTTAGGTTGCGTTTGGATATGAGCTCTTTAAAGAATACAGAAAAGAAAGTATTCGTAGATGCTTTTGGACCACAGAGTCTAGGAAACAGCACAAGTCCTGGAGTTTGCTTATCTCCTACAACAATATGAATTGCCACAGCAAGAAACGTCTAGGAAAGTCAAGAAAAACTTCCTCCGAGTTTTCCATAGCTGCATAGAGATATGGAAGATCATAAAGTTTCTCATGCACTCTAAGAAAGATAAGAAAGGCCTGGTAGACAAAATTACCAAGATGGATGTTGAGGAGGAAAATGCAGATTACTTAAATTAATGACCAGACACCATCAGTCACAAACAATAGCTCAGTCAGCGGGTATAGACAGAGTTGTGATTTGTTCGATGTCAATAGTGAAGGACATGAATGGACAGAAAAAGAATGGCTCTTTTTTTTTTTACAACTACCAAACTTATGTATGCTAAACTACTTAGAAGCTTTCTGGAGTGAGTGTCGCTTAGGAGGAAGGGAAGGAGAGAGGACAAAGAAAAGAAAATGTAGTGGAAGAGACAGGTGGGAAGAAGAGACGAGAGGGGAGGAGAGGAGAGACAAAAAAGGCTAGAAGGTGAGGGAGAGAGAGGAGAAAGGAGGAAAAGGGGGAAATAGGGATAGAGAGAGGAATAAAACTAGAGAAAAAATTCCTATACATTCTGTCATGTTGGCATCATAGGAGTATGGAATGGAAGACAATTTTTATTAGAGCTCTCTATAGCAGTACCCTAGGATGAGAGTCTGGACAAAACTAGGTCTCCATACTTTACTACTGCAACTGATAAAACTGTAACAGCTGCAGTCACTAATTTGTTCTGGATACTCATTTCCACACAGCTGCCAAGAGACTCAACCAAAGCATGCCATGGCCTGTAACAGCCCAGAACTGAGTCAAAGCAGCCTTCTAATTTTTCGCCAATTGTTGGCTGCCTAATTTAGATTTTTCAGTGGCCCTTGTGGTAGGAGATTAACAAAGCAATGTTCAGACCTTATTTCTCAATCCAATTCAGAAATCTGGATTTAATAGCCTTTGTTTGAATTCATTGCAATGTACTCAGTTAGTCCAAGTTGGAGCCAGAGCCTGACTGAGTGGGACGTGTTCTCCTGGTGTGCCCCCTTTCTCTCGGTTAGACCACTGTATTAGCAGTGCAGAAGACTTGGGAGTTTGTGGAAATAAAATGCACAGCTATTTCAGATTTTTGAAAAGCTGACTTTGGAAGGATTTAAAATTATGAGAGTTAAATCCCTAAAGCTTCTGCTTGAAGTTCTCCAGTGTCTTAGACATACACCTCCTAAAAAACATTCATGACCACTGTCCAGCCCAGCCACCAATGACAACACTCACACTCGGGAAATGTGTGAAGTTCTCACAAAGCATTGGAAGATTAAAAAGTGGGAGGTAAGTTCTGAGCTTCAATAAAAGGTTCAAGAATCCATGGCCCTTAAAAACATTTATTTTAAAGGGTGTTAGGAGGATCCTCCGAGCGTGAGAGACACATGCTGAAAGTAGACTATAGACTGAACATGATTGCCACTCAATGCCTCTTTTGCAAACTACAGTACCCAAAAGGAGAGAGAGAACAAAAGGGAATGCCCTGCCAGAAAGGCAGGGTGGGAATGGGGGGGGGGGGGGGTATGGAGGTGGGAGGAATACCGGGATCAGTGGTGGTGGAGAATGGGCACTGGTGGAGGGATGGGTACTCGATCACTGTAGAACTGAAACCCAAGCACAAAAATTTGTAAGTCTACAACTGTACCTCATGGTGTTTCACTAATAAAAAATTTTTAAATAATAATAATAAAACACTTATTTAAAAAAAATAACTGTATAGTATAATGGGTAAGGTAAGTCTTGCACACATCTGACCAGGACTTGATTCCTGCAGTACAAGTGGTACCTGGAGCACTCTAGAAGTAAGATCTGAGAGCAGAGTAAGGAGTAAGCCCTGTGTGAGGAAGGAAGGAAGGAAGGAAGGAAGGAAGGAAGGAAGGAAGGAAGGAAGGAAGGGCGAGCTAAGAGCGCAAAATATCTTATTATCCTGTGGACTACAGAAACAAACTTAATATAAATTTTTTCAGTAAGGGGTAGGCGGTGCAATAATACAGTGGAATACGGTATTTACCTTGCACACCACTGACACAGGTTTGATTCCCCGTTATTCCATACAGTCTTTTGAGCACCATCAGGAGTAATTTCTGAATGCAGAGCCAGAAGTAACCCCTGAGTATTTCCAGGTGTGGTTCAAAACCAAAAAAAATTTTCAGACATCATACTTTATATCAATATTTAGTGGACATGACTAACGAGACAAGTGTTAAGGAAGATTGATAATATACAAATTTTTTCACAGACTATTCACACTCAAGTGTGTGAGCTGTGTGGGCTGGAACGACATGACTAACGAGACAAGTGCTAAGGAAGATTGCTCGAGCGGGCCCAGTAACGTCTCCATTGGAGACTTTGTTGTTACTGTGTCTGGCATATCGAATACCTCACGGGGAGCTTGCCAGGCTCTGCCATGCGGGCGAGATACTCTCGGTAGCTTGCCGGGTTCTCCAAGAGGGGTGGAGGAATCAAACTCGGGTCGGCCATGTTGGCCGCTTGTAAGGCGGATGCCCTACCCGCTGTGCTATCTTTTTTCATAGACTATTCACATTCAAGTGTGTGAGCTGTGTGGGCTGGAGCGATAGCACAGCAGTAGAGCATTTGCCTTGCACGCAGCCAACATGGCTGACCCGAGTTCGATTCTTCCGCCCCTCTCGGAGAGCCCGGCAAGCTACCGAGAGTATCTCGCCCCCACGGCAGAGCCTGGCAAGCTCCCCGTGATGTATTCGATATGCCAGACACAGTAACAACAAAATCTCCAATGGAGACATTACTGGGCCCGCTCGAGCAAATCGATGATCAACGGGAGGGCCTTTACCTTTACCTTTACCTTTATTCACACTCAAGTAAGACAGATGAAAATGTCTGGGTTAAAATGCACCAAAAATGTATACACTAAATATGTTACAATTTTAAATCCTGCATCTAAAATTCAAGGTAGATGAGCCCGGAGTGATAGTACTGCAGGTAGGGCACTTACTTTGCACACAGTCAGCCTGGGTTCAATCTACAGCACCCCCATTTGATCTCCTAAGCCCCAACAGAAGGATCCCTGAGTATAGAGCCCAGAGAAGGCCCAGCATGACCGGGTGTGGCTAAACAACAGAAAAATAAATAAATAAATAAATAAACAAATAAATAAATAAAATTCAAGGTAGAGACAGCCCATTAAATCCAAAAGGACTCACAAACCCTGAACTTTAGTGTTTGTCAAGCTTTTACCAAAAACCATGAAAAGTCTAACCTTTTATTAAGTTGCAAGTACTATTTATGAGTCTTCCCATATTAAGACTGCATGTATATACCTCTATCATTAATAGTGTAAAGCACAATTCTTCAATAAAACTTAAGGGGAAATCATACTTTATGTTTGTGTACACAATTCTCCCATCAATCCTTAATAACTTAGTCTTAACCTTAGTATTCTCCTCTAACCTCAGCAATCACACCTTGCTTCATGCATTAAAATGGAACACAGTAACACGGTCCTCCTGTTGTTCATTGATTTGCGCGAGCGGGCCCAGTAACGTCTCCATCGTGAGACTTGTTGTTACTGTGTTTGGCATATCGAATACATCACGAGTAGCTTGCCAGGCTTTGCCGTGCAGGCGAGATACTCTCGGTGGCTTGCCAGGCTCTCCAAGAGGGTGGAGAAATCGAACCAGGCTCAGCCGGGCCTGTGCACACAAGGCAAACGCCCTACTTCTGTGCTATCGCTCCAGCCCAACATTAAAACAAAAAGCATAATATTCCAACCATGCAGAAAAAAAAAACAAATAAATAAAAGTGTCAAGAGAGTAAAAAGTAAAAGAAGATTAGTTAAATTTTCTGAATTTCCGGGCCAGAGCTATATAGTAGAGAGGGTAGGGCTTTTGCCTTTTAGCAGTTAACCTGAATTTGACCCTGATATCCTATATGGTTCCCAAAAAACATCCAAATTTTTTTATGAATTTCTAAAGGAGCAGTATAAGGTTTAAAATCAATAGAAAAAATTAGAAGAGTGGTTTGTGGTGAAAAAAAAGAGTTTTTTAATACTAGGAAATTATAAATAAAATTAAGTAAAAAATGAGGAAAGTAAATTTGTTATAATAAGTTTATACTCCTTTTCTGGAAATTTATTTTATAGGAATTTATCTGGCATCAAAGATTTGAACACTGATGTCACTATTATTTTTCATAGAAAAACCCTAGATTGCAGATAAAATCCAACAGAAAAAACACTCCAACAAAAGTAAATTGGTTAAAGTAAAACTATAAGACTTAACTCATAAGTTAATGATGATGTCTATAAGTAACCTCAGTATTTACAATAACGTGTTGATGGAACATTTTCATACAATATTTCATATGTAACAGAAAGACAGAAATACTCAATATCAAGAGCTTTTCTTTTAAGAAGTACTTAAAATTAAGATGATATGTACATTTTCTGGGCTGGAGCAATAGCACAGCGGTAGGGTATTTGCCTTGCATGAGGCCAGCCCAGCCGAGCCAGGATCGATTCCTCCGTCCCTCTCTGAGAGCCCAGCAAGCTACCAAGAGTATCTTGCCCACACGGCAAAGCCTGACAAGCTACCAGGGATGTATTCGATATGCCAAACACAGTAACAAGTCTCACAGTGGAGACGTTACTGGGAACGCTTGAGCAAATCGATGAACAACAGGAGGACAGTGACAGTACATTTTCTATTCTAATGATTAATTAGTTTAAATACATTTAATAAAACTTAAAGTTTCATAAATGGAATTCAAACTTTCAAAATGGAATCAGCAGGGGGAAACTCTCACATAATTCTGTCATTACACTTGAGAACAATTACCTGGACAACTTAATTGACTCTCAGTCCTCGCCTTGGGTATGAGGAAGCCATTTAAGTGAACCCCAGGTGGAAGCATCTCTTTTATGCAAAGAGACTACAGGGCCAAAACAGAGTTTGGAGGAGGAAGAACCTCCCAGAGGAATGTTCCTTTAGAAGATGGTTGAAAGTAAGTGTTCAATGACTTTCCTGGGAATCTGGGACACAGGTAGATTCCAAATCCGGAAGGAACAGTGAATGCGGCTAGCTTCCCCAGACTCCTGTGGAGCAAAGAGCCATCAGCATCCCTCCTTCCTCGTAATCCTCTGAGTGAAATTTGCGGTCCAAAGCAGTATGGGGCAGCATAGGAATTATGTTCATTAACCAGCTTTGGGAGTCTCTCCCCTCTGCATCTCCATCTCCTCCTGTTTCCTCTTCATGCTTTTATTATGTCCATAGCTCAGGTCATCTCTAATGGAAGTAAAATGCTCTCCCTCTGTAGAGAATTTTAACCTAAACAAAAATATGCATTTAAGTGAATGATAACTGAGGAACTTTCTATTGATATGGAGAGTTTAGTATGACCCTGGAGGCCCCAAAATGTTTCCAAGGTGGCCCTGGTGGACTCCAGGATTGAATTGGCCAAATATTGTTGGAAGTAACCTGGGGGTCCCCTGCACACTTTATGGGAATCCCCCTTCAATATCCAATAAATTAATGTAAATGATAACAAATACTTCATTTGCTTGATTATTGTTCCTGAAGAGACAAGTCATCTTGAATTTTTATAAAAGTGGTATCACAATTATAAAATGTTTCAGGGACCTTTGGAACATGCTAATAAATTTTTACTGGAGGTCTTTGTCAAACATGGATTCTTACAGAGAATGAGACTTCCAAACTCACCAGATGTTAACTAAAGTAAGAGTAAAAATGAAAATGTAAAGTTCAAAGGTGGAAGGAACACATTTGGACTTTACAAAGTGTAACGTGAAATTCACTGAAGGATACACAAAATTTTCATAATCAAGATAATACCAAATTCATTTAAAATAGTTGTTGAGCACATTTGTGTTTTTTAAAATATATTTAACCATCATATAAAATTGAAGGATTATTGAACCACATCTATTAACACATGTCCAGTATCATTGTGTGGGAAATGTATACATCGTTAGGAAACTGAGCTCTTAAACACAAATATACAAAAAATATACAAAAATATCTCTGACTTTCAGGAAATTAAAATCCTAGCTAAAATACCTCAGTGTATATTATGTATGCAACATAAAAAAAAAAGTCTCCTGGATTTGTAGTGCAAACAACGAGAAGATAAAGGAACACTTCTTGAAACCTACTATGCCTCAGATAACATCAAATATTAGTAACCATTATAAAGTCAATCACCTATTTGGTACCATAAAGTATGGAAGATGCTTTGACCCTACAAAGAATTCTTCTACCCCAATTCCATAATGAGTGAAAAGGCAAGGTTCAGAAAATGAAGTAATTTAATCAAGATTACATAATAAGAAACTGTCTTGGCAGCTTCTGTGACTTTCCACTGAGACTTCTGCTAACCAGCTGACACATCTCAACCCCCCTTTCAAGTCTTCCTTATTGCCCACACCCCGACTTCTTGTCACATTGCTGAATCACCGTCAAACTCTGGAATTTATCTCTTACCTTTATTGTTTATCATTCATCCACCTTATTTTTGGATGAGGATTAAATGAGTCCATTTTAGACATGAAAACCATTCATAGAAATGGGCACTTAATTTGTGCTGAGTCATTGTTGATTCTTGCCATTATTGGCTGATGATAAACTGCACAGTATTTTCAACAGTCTCACTTTAAAGTGTATTGTCCATGTACTCACTGGAATAAGAAAAGTCCACCAAGATTAGTCATTGGTGCGTACCAAGACCTATATGTCTATTTTGTTTGATTGATTGATTTTTGTTTTGGGGACACATCAGTGATGCTCAAGTCTTCTTTTTTTTTTCTTTTTTTTTTGCTGTTGAAATCTGCTATGTAGCCTTCCACCCCTTTCCTTATAATCACAGAAACAAACTTATGTGAGTACTTTTCTCATTACATATTTTATGCTCATATGTATGTTTAATACCAGTCATATTATTATATTAATTAAACAATGTAGCAGAATATCATAGGTGCTCAAATTTTCTTACTTCTGTCTCTGCACTCAGGAATCACTGTTGGCGGTTCTATTGAGGTGCCAGGGATCAAACCAGGGTCAGCCACCGGTAAAACCTGCTGTGGTACCTGTCTAGCCCCAAGATCTATATGTCTTTTCTATAATTATCATGATGATGATTATTATCTAAGCAGATAGGACAAACATTTGTAGAATAGGGAACTCAGATATCAGTTGTGAAAGATGGAGCAAGTAAATGGAAAATTAATTAAATATCATAAATTACATTATAAGGCATATATCTGTGTTTTAAATTATTTTAAGGATATTTTATTTAAATATTTACTTTTATGAGTAGTTACTTTTATGCGAAGTTTATAATGGAAAAAGAATTATGCATTTTAACTCATTTTAATGTTTAATTTGGTGCTCTTTGTCTGTTTGAATTCGAAACAAAGTGTGTATAAACATATAAAATAGAGATTGCAGTGTGTTTGTCTTTTTGCCTAACTGGTTTAGAAAGCAAATACTTGCTCTGTGGCACTCAGAAGTGAGTATAAAAAAACCATTGACAGCATCGACCCAAAAATGAGCAGTTACTACTACATTGCCAACTAACCCTACTTTTGTTGTGTTCAATCTCTTTTCAGAACCCCGTTCTTGAACTGTCTCATTTTAGAAGTCAAGTTTGATTGAAGACTCCAAGAGTAAGTACTTTCAATACAGTATTCCAGATGAGCTGTCGAGTCAATTATAATTCCACAGATATTTGTCATATAACTGCATTGTTAAATTTAGCCACTGAACTAACCAAAGATGTTCGTTATTGCATTAATCAACACCAATGAATCACACTTTATATTCTGTGTTGTCTGTCCCCTCCCAAATCAATTATTTGCTTTCCCATGTTAAACATCTGCATTTGAGATGGGAAGAAGTGAGGTGGGATGACTATTTTTTCTTGAGATTGACTTTCTTGGAACCCTGAGATCACACTAAGAAAAAATCCAAGATATGTAAAGACAAAATCTCAGTTATCCCAGGAATGCCAGCTATTCAGAACAAATGAGATCATCTTTGAATATACAGTTCAATCTGAGGAGAATGCAGTTACATCCAGGACCTCAGTAAGTTCAGCAAAGGGACTTGGTCAACCAAGAGAAATTTGATAAGTAATAAACTTCTGGTGTTTTAAGCCCATAAATCTGAAGTTGTTTGTTACACAGAAATAGCTGGTATATTAAGCATTTAAAGTTTTCTTTTTAAAATTTTGGCTTTTTTAGGCCACACCTGGCAGTGATCAGGAGTTACTCCTGGCTCGGAACTCAGGAAGCACTTCTGGCCGAGCTTGGGGTGGCATGCCAAGGATCCAACCCCAGTACGCCGCATGCAAAACAAGTGCCGTATTCACTGCTATCCCCCCGTCCATATTTAAAACTCTTTCTCCAAGTCATAGGTTAATGTCTAATGAGGGAAACAATCACAAAAATAAAATACAATGAGGACTGAGGAGATAGTACAGCCAGTAAGATGCTTGCTTACGTACAGCCAACCCGGGTTCAATTCCCAGTGCTGCATGTTGAGCTTAAGCTCCACAGTGATTTATCCCAGAGCATAGAGTTAGAAGTAAACCCTGAGTAAATATTCCTTCCCATTCTGTGGGTCACATAGAGACAGGGGGAGGAGTGGAGTGAGGAGGGGGATACTGGGGACATTGGTGGTGGAAAATGTACTGGTGAAGGGATGGATGTTTGATCACTGTGTGACTGAAACTTAATAAATGAAAGCTTTGTAACTGTATTTCATGGTTATTTAGTAAAAAAAAAAAAAAAGAAAGAAAGAAAAAGAATAAGTAACCCTGAGTTCCACCACTCTAAGACAAATAACAGTAACAGTGAGATTCTTACAACACTGGAAAAAATGCATGGGTGCAGTAGGAACATAGAAGAAAATACTAATTCATAACAAGGAATAGGGTCCCCGGTAGGTTAGAAAAATGTGCTTTCCTTTTTACATTGTACATTTTCCTCTTTATGCTACATTGGCTATTATTTTTTATCTTCTGTTCTGAAAATGTCTGAAGAACAATAATGAACTGTCCCAGAAAGATATGAAATACTAATTTAATCTTCCTTCTATTTCTTCCCAGGTGGTTGTCTTTTTTGGTGCCTTAGAAATATTAGATATTCAGCAAACATCAATTCATTTGATGTACTAAATAAAAGCATTTTTAGGACTCAAATACTGATTTAATTAGAGTATTATTAATAGAAATAAATGTGAAGCATTTAGTTCATGGGGGATACTATTTTATTTAGGAACCACTTATATTCAGTTAAAGAGTACAGAAAATAAAATAAAAATGACTCTGTTTAACTGTTAAACTGTTCTCAGTAACTTGTACTGTTCCCTTGGGTTGTCAACACATGAATAATTTATTATTACTTTTTGTTAGTATTCCCAAAGTTTAGGAATTTGTTTTCATGTAGAGCTTATCAAGTTTCATTTTCTACCTTCTAAATCTAGTTTTATATAGAATTTCATACAATATTGTTTAAGGGTGTCTGCAGAGACTCTTCATAGCAAATATTATAAAATGATACATTTGCCCCTTGAGAGTCAGTCTGTTTACTGCTTTTTCTATCATCCTTTTGACATCACTGGGGGATAAAATAAATTATTGGCCAGCCAATCCAGCTCACACACTGGAAGAAAATGAGAAAATGGCATTTATTCTATTTGGGAGTTTTTCCGTTCTTTTCTTTTTCTATTCCAGCTCAGGGTTGGGATCACCAAGAAAGTCTGATACATAAGAAATAATGAGTGGTCAGCACTTCTGGAAGTCGGATAAAATCTTTATTTCAAAGCACTTTCCATTTTTGCTTAGTATTTTCTTTTCTTGTGCCCAATTTTTTAAAAATTAATTCACGGTCAGAACTGTTTTGAGTAACAGAAAAAAACAAGACTTTTAAATTTATTTACTTATCTGGAGCCACATCCTGGCAGTGCTCAGCATTTACTGCTGGATCTGCACTCAAGGATAACTCCTAGAGGGGCTTAAGTACAATATGGGGTTCAGAGGAACCAAGTTAGTCCTGTGCAAGAGAGAGCCCTAACAACCCCAATGCCTTTTTTTTAAATTTGGATATTTTTTACATTTTTTTAGATTTTATTTTTATAAAATTGTTCACAATAAGTGATTGCATTCAATATTCCAACACCAATCCCACCACCATTACACCTTCCCACCACCGTGTTTCTAATTATTCCATCCCGATCCCTAAAACCTGCCCCCAAAGCAGAACATAATAATTTACTTTGTATTGTCTGTTGTGAATAATCTGCTAAAGATGATCCAAAAAAGTTTCCTTAGAGGAAAGTGTGTGAAGACTGTTTTATCACCCTGGAGCCATTAACCCATATGTAAAGTATGAGACATCACAGCTGTGCACTCTAGGAATTCTAAAATTTTTAAATAGGGTAATACAGCAAGAATTAAATTTTTAACTGGATGGTGACTTTGAGGTCCAGAGGCATCTCTGCAATGTGTTGTTCTCCTCCTCCTCTTCCAAGGCCTTTTATTGTTTAACCACAAACAATCCTTTGGATTGTTGAACATTTGGTCTTGTATGGATAACAGTAAGTAAAAAAAAGGAACATACAAGAAGAGGAAGTATAGTAAAAAAATAGAAATCAATATGAAATATACTCTATTTTTTTAGTTATTTCACTTTCCTCTGCTACTTTATATTTTCATCATTACCATTTAGTTCTTTTAAATTTTCTTTATCAGTAAATTAGAAAAAGTCTTCAATAATTATGTTGTCTACCTTTTTACTAAAAACTGTTTATATTTAAAAGTTGTTGGTTATATAAGAATCAAAAGAAAACAACTTCATGGAAAATATTTGCTAAAACTTCAAAAATAATCTTAGGAATTCAGGATCTCTAGAGGACAAAGTGTCTTCAGGAAAGACATGACAAAAACAGACCATAGCAGTGCCACAAGAGGGAGTGTTTCCAAGAAAATCTTAATTTAATTTAGTTAGATATAAGTTAACTGTAAACCCAACTAATGAAATTATACTGTTTCTATTAAAGGCATGTTCAAAGAATACAACACATGATTCAGACTTTAGGATGGAAACAGTCTAGATCTTATGGCCTCATTTCTATGTACAATTTTCTCTTTCCAAGTAGTTAGATGATCCTCTTTACTTCACATTTAAAACAAAGTTCTAAATATCATGTAATTCTTATTTCAATGTGTTTGTAACAGGATTGTTGATTTCTTAAGCATCAAAACAAATTCCTGTGGAATAATGGATGCATGAAAAGTATAAGTAAAAATATTGTAAGTCCTGGTACCTCAATAAAAATGGTAAAATAAAATAAAATAAAAACACTCACTCTTTTAAAGCCCCCATAATACAAAGAGAATCATTTCAATGGCACATAAGAAAGCTGAGGTCATAAATAAGTTTGATCAATGTAGGAACTGGAATTTAGGGCTAGTCACCAGATTCAGATGCTTGGTAGTTTTTAAATTATAATATTCATTTTTTTAAAAGCTGTGAAATCATCTTCATTATAACAATGAAGCAAAGAAAAAAATAAATGCTATTTTCTCTTACTTAGAGATAAATGTTAATAAAATTGCTATTTTATCCAAGTTTATCATAAATAACTCCTGAAATAAAAAATATGAGAACCAGCTGATGATTTTAGAATGGAAAACTATGAGTCTATTATCACTTAGTTACCAAAATTTTCTATAATATATTAATAAATTATAATTAACTATATCAAGTGACACATAAACTGATAAAATTTAAGCAAAATCAGGAGCCCACGGATGTCATTAGCCACAAAAAGTGATTCTAATCATTAGAAAAAATATTCAACGTATTCAATATGCTAAGCACAGTAATAAGTATCACAATGTTACTGGGCCCGCTCAAGCAAATCGATGAACAACAGGAAGACAATGACAGTGAACTGTGGGACAAGTGGCAATCTTTACAGAAAAATAAAATCAAAATAAGCTTTGATTTATGCCTCAGACTGTGCACTAAAATGTCCTAGAAATTTTTAGAGCAAATGTGAAAGTGTAAATAAACTAAAATAAGAAATCAGAACAAAACTTTTGAGGAACCAGAGAGATAGTAAATAATGTTATGCCTTTGCTTTGCATGTGGTAGACCTCAGTTCCCATCCCTGGCACTTACAGAAGTGATCCCTGAGCACAGACCCCTGAATAAACCCTGAGCATCACTGGGTGTGGCCCAAAAACAAAACAATAAAGTCTTTTTTACATTATGCAAATAAATCTTTTTTTCATAATACTAAGGCTAGAAACTATAAATATCCCAGAAAAGTAGCAATCTAAGTGAAAAAGGAATGCATGTAAAATTCAACATTGATGATAAATTATAAACTTGGAACAGATTTAGAAAGTGTATGAGGGAGAAAGTTACTATATTTTATATATAAAGAAAACATACAAACCAACAAAATACACCTAGATGTACAAGCAAAATATGCATAAAACACTCAGTGAAATAAATTTAAATTAAAAATAAATTATACTTTTATAATGTCAGAATTAAAGCTAAATAATTATAGGTAGTGTTGAAAATAGATGAGAAAGAATACAATGATAATTCTTGATACTGTGTAAATTGGTCTTCTTGATAGTTGTGTAAGTTGGTATCAATATTTATACAATTTGATAAGATCTTTGTATATATGTACATTGAAGATGTTCAAACAATATATTCTGATTGTCAAGAACAGTTGGAAGACAGGATTTCTAGTGCTTTTTTAAAATTATTTTTGTGTTGATATTAAGAGAAATTTATCATAACTGAATAATTTTTGTCTCCAGATATGAAAATATATTCAAAACAAGTAAGCTTCACGTGTTAAAATAGTCAAATAATCAACCTAAGACTGACTCTGCAGATTGAAGAAACTTCAGGATAATGGCTGAAGCAAGAAACAATACAGCTGTCACCAAATTTATCCTTTTAGGATTCTCCGATTTCCCCAAGCTCAAGATTGTTCTTTTCACAGTATTTTTGGGAAGTTACCTCATGACAGTCACCTGGAACCTAAGCCTTATCATACTAATTAGAATGGACTCCTACCTACATACCCCCATGTATTTCTTCCTCAGCAACTTGTCCTTCTTAGATTTCTGCTATGTTACCTCCACAATCCCTAAAATGCTTTTTGATTTCTTCCAGCAGCCCAAATCCATCCCCTTTCTGGGGTGTACCATGCAATACTTCTTTTTTTCTAGTCTGGGTCTCACTGAGTGTTGTCTCCTGGCGGCCATGGCTTATGATCGCTATGCTGCCATTTGCAACCCTTTGCTCTACATGGCCATCATGTCCACCACTCTTTGTGTGCAAATGGTGGTTGGATCCTATATAACTGGTATTTTTGGCTCGTTTATCCAACTGTGCGCTTTACTTCAACTTGATTTCTGTGGACCCAATATTATCAATCATTTCTTCTGTGACCTGCCTCAGCTGTTGGTCCTATCATGTTCTGAAACCTTTTTCCTACAAGTGATGAAGTTTGTGATAGCAGCAATCTTTGGTGTGATATCTGTCGTGGTCATCATGGTATCCTACGGTTATATCATTGCCACTATCCTGAACATCAGTTCAGTTGAAGGCAGGGTCAAGGCCTTCAACACCTGTGCATCTCACCTGACAGCAGTGACTCTTTTCTTTGGCTCAGGACTCTTCGTCTATATGAACCCAAGTTCTAATAAATCCGTGGGCAATGACAAGATGGCATCGATCTTCTACACAATGGTAATCCCTATGTTGAATCCTTTGATTTACACTCTGAGAAACAAAGAGATCAAGGAAGCCCTAAGGAGGTATAAGAAGAGAGCTTTCATTCATTGTCACAGTTAAAAGTCTGGTAAACCCAATGACCCTAGTAACTGAAGTTTCTAGACTGTTTGGGACATACTTTGAAGGTTAGTTAGTCAATCTCATGGATGTTGTGACAGAGTTTAAATTCCAGATTGACTCAGCACCACACAAATCCTATGACTTCTTTGTGTCCTGACAGTTGATTTTTTTTCTCTTACACCAGCAATATCCTCATAAAACAGGTTACTAATCTCCACAGAGATATAAGCCTTCATTTCCTTAATTATTCTGGGGTTTTTTTTCATGATTTCAATCAGCAAGATGGCAAAAAGGGAACTCAATATAAGGTCAGTGAGCTTACACATACACCATCCCAGTAAAACCACAAAAGCAGCCCCCAGAAGGTTATTCCCTCCATGTAAATAAGCAAGAATTTCACAAATAGTTTCAAAACAACTTAGAAAGACATTTTATAGTAAAATCTAACAATCACGAACCTCTATATAGAATCAGATGTCTATAACTGACAATCAGAAATGTGAAAAAAATCTGTCTAAACAAATCCAAAAAATCTTCAGATATCAGAATCCTCAGTAAAGAGAGTAAACCTACTAAGACTAACTATAGTTTTTAAAAAAAAAAAAAAAAACTACTAGCAAATAGAATCCAACTACTCATCAAAAAGATCATACACCATGACCAAGTAGGATTCATCCCAGGGATGCAAGGATGGTTCAACATTCGGAAATCAATCAACATAATCCACCATATCAACAAAAGAAAAGATAAAAAGCATATGATCATATCAATAGATGCAGAGAAAGCATTTGATAAGATCCAGCACCCCTTTATGATGAAAACCCTAGCCAAAATGGGTATAGAGGGGACCTTCCTCAACATAATTAAAGCCATCTACCACAAGCCTACAGCAAGCATCATCCTCAATGGGGAAAAACTGAGAGCCTTCCCTCTAAGATCAGGGACGAGACAGGGATGCCCACTCTCTCCACTGCTGTTCAATATAGTACTGGAAGTACTTGCAATAGCGATTAGGCAGGAAAAAGATATTAAGGGCATTCAGGTAGGAAAGGAAGAAATCAAGCTCTCACTATTCGCAGATGATATGATACTCTACTTAGAGAACCCAATAACTTCCACCAAAAAACTCTTAGAAACAATAGACTCGTATAGTAAAGTTGCAGGTTATAAAATCAATACCCAAAAGTCCATGGCTTTCCTATACGCAAACAGTGAGAGAGAAGAAAGCAACATGAAAAAAACAATCCCATTCACAATTGTGCCTCAGAAAATCAAGTACCTAGGAATCAGCTTAACTAAGGAAGTAAAGGACCTGTACAAAGAAAACTACAAAACGCTACTTCAGGAAATAAAAGAGGACATGAGGAAATGGAAAGATATCCCCTGCTCATGGGTCGGGAGACTTAACATTGTCAAAATGGCAATACTACCGAAAGCATTGTATAAATTCAATGCAATCCCTATAAGGATACCCATGACATTCTTCAAAGAAATGGAGCAAACACTCTTGAAATTTATATGGAACAATAAGCCCCCACGAATAGCTAAAGCAATTCTTGGGAAAAAGAAAATGGGAGGAATCAACCTCCCGAACTTCAAACTGTACTACAAAGCAGTAATAATTAAAACAGCATGGTACTGGAACAAAGGCAGAACTGCAGACCAATGGAACAGGGTTGAATACACTGACATCTCTCCTCAATCATATGCTCATCTAATCTTTGATAAAGGTGCAAGTAATGTGAAGTGGAGTAAGGAAAGCCTCTTTAATAAATTGTGTTGGCATCACTGGACGGCTACATGCAAAAAAATAGGCTCAGAACTCTGCCTAACACCATGTACAAAAGTAAGATCAAAATGGATTAAAGACCTCAACATCAGACCAGAAACCATAAGGTACATTGAAGATAAAGTTGGCAAAACCCTCCATGACATTGAAGCTAATGGTATCTTCAAAGATGCCAGGCCACTGGCCAAGCAAGTGAAAACAGAGATAGACAAATGGGACTATCTTAAACTAAGAAGCTTCTGCACCTCCAAAGAAACAGTGACCAAAATACAAAGACAGTCTACAGAATGGGAAAGGATATTCACCGAATACACATCTGACAAGGGGTTGATATCCAGGATATACAAAATACTGGTTAAACTCCACAAGAAGAAAACATCCAACCCCATCCAAAAATGGGGCAATGAAATGAACAGAAACTTTCTCAAAGAAGAAATCCGAATGGCAAAAAAGCACATGAGAAAATGCTCTACATCATTAATCATCAGGGAGATGCAGATCAAAACCACAATGAGATACCATCTCACACCTCAGAGACTGGCCCACATTCAAAAGAACAAAAGCAACCGATGCTGGCGTGGTTGTGGCGAGAAAGGGACACTCCTTCACTGTTGGTGGGAATGCCGACTGGTTCAGCCCTTCTGGAAAACAGTATGGACGATTCTCAAAAAATTAGAAATTGAGCTCCCATTTGACCCAGCAATACCACTCCTGGGAATATATCCCAGAGAGGCAAAAATGTATAGTCGAAGTGACATCTGCACTTGTTTGTTCATTGCAGCCCTCTTTACAATAGCCAGACACTGGAAGAAACCTGAATGCCCAAGAACAGATGACTGGTTAAAGAAACTTTGGTACATCTACACAATGGAGTACTATGTAGCTCTTAGAAAAGATGAAGTCATGAACTTTACATACAAGTGGTACAATATGGAAAGTATCATGCTAAGCGAAATGAGTCAGAAAGAGAGGGATAGACATAGAAAGATTGCATTCATCTGGGGGATATAAAGTAACAAAGTATGAGATTAATACCCAAGAATAGCTGAGATCAGCACCAGGAGGATTACTCCATAACTTAGAGGCCAGCCGGGTATCCTAGAGGAAAGGGCTATTCAGATAGAGAAGGGAGCACCAAATAAAGGATGTTTGGAGGATCCTCCCAGGAGGGGAGATGCATGTCGAAAGTAGACTATGGACTGAACATGTTTGCCACTCAATGCCTCTTTTGCAGACCACAACACCCAAAAGGGGAGAGAGAACACAGGGGATTGCCCTGCCACAGAGACGGGGGGATGGGGGGATGGGGGTGGGAGGGATATTATCCATGGTGGTGGAAAATGGGCACTGGTGGAGGGATGGGTATCTGATCATTGTATAATTGAAACCAAAGCACAAAAAATTGTAAATCTACAACTTTAAAAAAAATAAAATAAAATAAAGGGGAAAAAAAAAAAAAGGAAAAGGGAAAAAATTGAATTATTTGAGAATTGGAAGTAAGAGGTTTAGTATATCTATAGAAGAGACTATTAGACTGATAATAATAAATAAATAAACTGATAAAATAGGAATAACATATTGATACATTATGCAACTTAGATGAACCTTGAAGACATTTTATGCTAAGTGAGTCACAAAGGTTCGCATACTATATCACTTAATTTTAAATTAATAATTTTTGTATTGTTATATTTTAGGTGGTTACAATAGTGTTAAATATGTTCTAATATACAACATTACTATTCCCAACCATCAGCAAAGAGCCCACAGCCCTCCACCACTGGCCCTGTGTCACCTCAAGTCTGGTATTCTCCTCACTCTAATCCAAGTGGCACAAATCTAATCACCTGACACACAATGGTGATTTTGTATTCCAATGTCAAGGGTTTATCATTGTTCAGTACTGATTCTTCTCTTGTCTCTTTATATTTCACAGATGATTAAGATCATGAGATATTTGTCCTTCTCCTTCTTATGTATTTTACTTAATATGATACTTATTTTAATGAAATCTGCAGGCTAGGAAAATCTATAGAGACAGAAAATAGATTTATGTTTAGTGATAAGCAAATAGAACTGAAAGCAGAATACTTGCCAGTGAGTATGTAGCATCTTTGGATGAGAATACTCTAAAATTAAGTGACAGTGATGGTTGTTAACCTTTGGTAATATACTAAATACTACTGAATATAGTATTCTAAAAGGAAAAATAAATACTATGTAAATTATATCTCAATAAAACATAAGGGAAAAGGAAAGAAAAAAGAGACTAGAATATGCACACAATCAAAGGAACTATTGAATATTCCTTAGAGATTTGGTAATGAAAGAGAAAAGGAAAGTGAGTCATGGAAATATTTCTAAATTTAATTAATGAAATCACTAATCTGTCTGTTTATTGTACTTTGCAAAGTCATAATACAAAAGAAATTTTGTAAATACAAAAGAAATTTCCCTTTTGTATACCAACAGAAGAAAGCACACAAACTAAGAAATCTATATCCTTGTTTTAACATCACAGATCCTGACCCAGTCTAAGCCCCAAATGCCACCCGGATTCTAATAATTCCCCTGCTATATCACTGTAAAGATCCAAATACAAGACTTATACTGGACAATTCAACATCCTTGGGACAGAAATGAGCCAAATAAGAAACTGAGGAGGAGAGAAGGAATGTCACTTTGATTAGAGTAGGAATGAAAAGATTCCCCATAGATTCCCTCTGATAGTACAGTGAGAACACAGAGGGAAGGCGCTTGTCTTGGACTTGGTCAATCCAGGTTGGATTTCCTGGTCCTTTGAGTCTGCCAGGAGTAATCCCTGAGAATAGAGCCAGTAGTATGCCCTAAGCACCACTGGGTGTTTGTGGTCCAATGCTCCCCCCCCAAAAAAAATGAATGAAAGTCATTTGTATTTATAATGTAAATAAATGGTCATTTGTCTTTGTGGTTTGATTTGTAAAGATTATTATTACACACTGATTGTCAGGAATTTAGAACACGGCAATGAGGACAATTTAAACTTAATCCATGACTGCAAAGTTGTGTATAAATGGACCTAAGTGATATCTATATAGTTATATGTGTTATCTCTATTGATGTATAGTAGTTTCTCATAATATATATAATGATAGAATATAAAACATGTGAAACATGTGAAATATTATTTGACTTTTATTAACCAGTAGAGGGAGGCACATCCCAAAGTCCAATAATAACTTAGGAGTTAACACAAGCAAAGGTATAGCTGCCTGACTAGTGATTCTACTATATTTTCACAACTTATATAAATGAGCATGTAGACTTTATGACAACTTGACTGTAAGTCTCTCATCTTATAGATAAGGAAACAGAAATTCAGTTCATACTTGCTGAGGCAACCTAGTCAATGGACAACAAATGAAAGGCAATTCTTGTATGCATGCCACCATCACCAAAGCATCACCAAAATGTTTTAACATCCTTCCAAAGTCATATCAATTTTCAGGTCTATTTTAAGAGATAATTCAGTGCTACACACCACTTAGTTAAAGAATATAGGATCAAGGGCTGGAGCGATACTATAGCGGGTAGAGCATTTGCCTTGCATGTGGCCGACCCGGGGGGAGGAGGCCCAGTCCTGAGCTGAGCGGGCTAGGAGATCTCAGTCATGGGTTCCCACATACCTGGGTTTTCCCCGCCAGAACGCTCTCCAGTGAGGTTCATCCTGGCTTGAATGAGGCTTGTCCCCTTTTGGGAGAGGTTGTCCTGAGCGTGTGGAGAGTGGCCTTGAACATGGCAGTGGTAGGGTTCTGGAGTTTTTTGGCTGCTGGGGCTCTACTTGGGGCAGGGAGGGAGACTCAACCCACCACCCTCTGAGGTGCACCTGTGAGGACAGCCTGGGACAGGGTCAGGAGATTCTGCAGTACTCTTCTGGGAACTTTAGTTTACAGTCTCTGGGTCTTGGCCATTGCATGGTCCCAGGAGCTTTCTGTGGGAATGACTGTCAAGCTACTGGAAATTTGGGGAGTTGGGGGGAGGAGGCCCAGTCCTTATCCAAGTGGGCCTAGAGATCTTAGTCACAGATTCTTGCCTACCTTCGTGCTACAGGCCCTAATTGTGTCTTTTGATCTCTTTCGAGATTTATGGGTCTCAAAAATAAGGCCAGTAAGTGGGTTTATATAGCTGAGCTGGAGGTAGTTTGTGGGTATGGCTCCCACATTCCTAATTTTTGGTCATTTAATTTCTTAGTAAACTTGTCTCCAAGTTCTTGGGGTCTGGCCAAAGGCACAGCAGCAATTTTTGGGTATCTGGAAGCCTGAAGCCACCATCAGGTTGCTGATGCATTCACCCCACAGGTACAGGTTGACCTGCTGGTGGCACCGTGCTTCCCAACATTCTGAATATTTAAAAAAAAACTCTTTGAACTCTGTCCAAATAATTTCAACCTATTATTTATCATTCACTAAAGGAAAACTAAAATATTATTCCTGCCTACTTCACAAGATGCAAAAAGGGTTGATATTCTGCTTGGAAAACATGGGTAGAACTAAGCAACCCCACTATCCCCTCTTATCCTGCCAAAGGAATACAATAAGCAAAGAACTCTTCCACACAATGCTTACATTTTGAGACACAGAAAAATGAGATTATGTCTATTGCTTTTAAGTTTTTACACGTGTGCTAATTCCTTAGGAAACAATAGAAAACTTCCTTTCTTCATTCCTTCTTTCCTTCCTTCCTTCTTTCCTTCCTTCCTTCACTTTTTTGATTTTTGTGGCCACATCCGACTGTTCTCTGAGTTTATTCCTAGCTCTGAATTCAGGAATCACTCCTGGAGGTGACAGTGCTAGCCAGGTTGACCACACGCAAGGTGAGTGCACTACCCACTATATCATCATTACAATCCTAGAAATATTATTGTTTCAAGTAGAAACATTATTAAAAAAAGTTGTGTTGTTCACATCAGAGAAGTCACTGAATATGATGCCAGGACAATGTATGATAGTGGAAAACAAAGATGAATAATAAACCCTAAAAATCCTCAAAGATAAATAATATAGCAACAAAACTGTTGTCTGAAGCAGAAAACAATGGAAACCATGACAGAACAATGAGTGAAAGTTACGAGAGTTCAAAAAGTGAAAAACACCATAACTAGCTGAGGGTGTGGGGAAAGGTTATTTTGGGAATGGCTGTGGGGAATGTGATACGAAATCAAAAAAGACTCAGAAAGAATTTTATGCCACAATGACTGTCTTTTGGAATGAGAGGCCACATTTAAAAACAGCCGATCCTCTCATTGGCATCAGTCTGGAAATAATACTAGAAAAATAACAAACTAGTGAAGGGTAGTAGAAAAAAAAAACACTTAGACTCAGAATGCATAATGGGCTCACGAAGTTGGGAGGATTGATGCAAGAAGTCATGAAACCCTAGAATAGTTTGAGAGCTTCTGAGTAGAAAAACAGGAAGTTTGGTAAAGGGAAATTTTAGAGTCTGAGATTTAAGAAGTAGGCAGTTTCCCATTCTGGTGAAGTCTGGGTTGTGGTTGCCAAGTCACATGAGTGGGGTAGCATAGAATTTGAAGTCCATTTAAGGATAGAGGTCAAGATAATGGGCAGTAGGGAATCTGGTTGAGATCAACCTGAAAGCCACCTGATATCTCTTTCTGGCAGAAGATTAACCATAGAGGAATAAATATATATTGACTTGAACATCATATAGAAGAATGAAATAATCACAGTGGCATGAAATCAATACGAAAATCTTTCTTCCAGAGGGAGCTTGAAATTTGGTCCTGAGGAAAAGCAGTGAGTCATAGGTTGTTCCTATGTTCCTGGGCGGTTGTTCTTAAGCTGATTGTCCAAACCCATTAATGATCAGTTTGAGGACAGTAAGGTCGAGAACTTTCTTAAAGATACAATAGAAGCAGTGCACAGAGATAAGACTGCATGCTGCCTCTGTTTTCTCTCTCTCTCTCTCTCTCTCTCTCTCTCTCTCTCTGCCATATGAAAGAATGTCAAGACTTATTTTCGATTCCTTAAGACAAATTAATGGGTCAGTAAAACAGACCCTTGAGGACCTATCAACTGTTGCCTCCCCAAATCATCACCATCCATACAGGAAGAAGTGTCCCCTATTCATTTGACTTTTAGTGGCCTCTTACAAACAAAGCCTTGGATTCAGCTATATAACTATTCCCAGTGAACATTCATCAACCTAACTGCCTGCTTTCTATGATAGCTGCTGATTTTTTTTAAATTGAGTTCTACTGACTTTGCATTAAGTTCAGGCTGGTTGTACCAAGTCATACCAGGCATAATTTTCAGTTTGATTGTAAGGGGAAGTGCAGTGATGCAATGCACTGTAGTTCATTTGGTGCACGACTTGCAATGACTCTTGTACCTGGTCTTAGAAAGACAAACTTCTTTCTGAAAGACTTGAGGCTGGCTTTCTCATTGGATGGGGGAGGGGGTGCCACAGGAATGCAGCTTCCCAGAAGAGGCTTTACTTTTTCCATCCCTCCAAATAGGACTCAAGCATCAAAATCTCTTTAAAGAATAGACAATAAATACTGTGCAGAATCACATCTGCGCAGCACATGTGGTTGGACAACAATTTTCTAAGTTTTACCATACTGGTTACAAGACAGAATATTGAAAAAAGATCTCAGAGAAAACCTTCTCCAATTACTCCAGGCCCGGGAAAATAAGTAAACTTTTGTGCTATTTTCTAAGAGCCAAGTCAACTATTTACAATAGCAGACAAGGCCAACTTTTAAGCAAAAGCATCAAATCTTGTAAATGCCTTCTCTTCCCATACAATGCCCTTCTCTTCCTGGTTTTTGTTTCCTCGGGCAATCCAGGAAGATTTATTCCTCTCTTGACTGGAGGCAGAGGCTGAGATTTTGACTTTGCCAATAACTAGTTTGGAGGTAGTGAGTACCCACCATTTAGAAATGCTACTGCAAAGTATCCCAGTCCCTGCCTTTTCCTTCCGTCTCCAAAATGGTTCCCGTTTTCCTACGGTTGAACATTTTTTTCTGGAAGGTGATGTTTTCAGAGATCATGTCTAGTTCTCCATTCTGTTGTCCTTTTTTTACTACTAAATGGCATCTCATCCTAGTATCTGGCTTGACTCAGTGATCCCTAGTCCCATGCTATTTTTCCCCATCTGGGGTTCATGAGATTCTCTTGAAAATGTGCTGGCTAAGGTTATGTCCCATTTCCTTCTTGATGAATCCATGGGCCTTTTGTTTGACCTTTTTTTCTGTTTGATTTCCATGTCACAGGCTTCACCCACTGGTCAGAGCTGTGAAGATTAGGATGAGGAATTTAGATGTCATCAGTTTATTGAGGAAAAACAAACTAATGAATATTCCTGATGAAGGAAGGAATAGATCCAACTGGATAAATGCAGACCCTACTGGGTATGAATTTAGGGAGGCCAATCTTTCGGTTAAGAATTGGAATAAAGAGGATCTGGAGTGATAGCACAGCAGGTAAGGCATTTGCCTTGCATGCGGCTGACCCGGGTTTGATTCCCAGCATCCCATATGGTCCCCTGAAAACCGCCAGGACTAATTACTGAGTGCAGAGCCAGGAGTGCATCACCGAGTGTGACCCAAAGCAAAAAAAAAAAAAAATGGATTAATGAGAAGGAAGGGCAAAGGACCTCTGAGAAGAATGGCAACCATGTTAAATCTGTGACACAGGGAACTGGGATGGAAATATCCCAGAACCTTATTAATTCCACTGAGGGTGTTTTCATTCTGCAAATATCAAAGAAAATGAAGTTATTTATGAAATTTTGCCTTGGAGAGGGGGAGGAAAAGCATGAAAGAAAGAGATAGGCATTAAAACATAAATAAAACAGCCTAGTTTTCTTCTAATATCCTAGGTTAAAACTCTGTGATATGAATTAGAAGCCAGAGGTCAGTTTTTGTCTTCATGCTATTCCTCCAGAAAAATTAATTAACTGCAAAACACTGGCCATGATCATTCTTTCTTCAACTTGAGGCCTTTGAGGGAACCCCAAGAATGCAGGCTTAAAGCCAAGTGCTAGGAACTTGAGGAAAGGCTATCTTTTTTTTTTAACTTCACAGTAGGCCCTTGTATAAAAGAAGAGGGTGGGGTTTTGGAGGGCAGAAGGGAAACTACAGCAGATTTTTCCCATCTGGAGGCAAGTTGAAGGGTTGCCAACATCAACAGGGTGTGGCTGCCATCTTTCACAAATCCTTGAAAGAAGCTACAGTGTCCTGTGGGTTTACACAATGCCCACTTCCTTCTCGTACTTGCCTGTCCCTCCCCAAGACCCACAAATAGACTTCTAGTCTTTTTAAGTTAGACATTTGATAAATCATAAACAAACCACGGACACAAGGGAAATCTGACCCTGGTCAAACACCCAACAATTATTTTTCTTTGGAACTTCCTGCACACAGAGCCTTCTAAAAGATGAAGTCCATCAAGTCATTCCTACCCCCCCCTTGGCCATTCATTATTCATTTCTTTATGAGAAGTGTCAGGGCAGTGCAGTGAGAGGATCGAGCATGGGCTTTGGATTGTGGAAGACCTTAGGATAAGTTTTGCACTTGCCAGAGTTGCTCTGTGTGACCTTTGGCAGACACCTCTCCAAAGTTCCATTTTCTCATCTGAAAATTCGTTTAAGAATGCTTTCCTTTGGGAACTATTGTTATGATATGAGGAAATAAAGTATACAGAAGGCCCGACATGTACAAGTAAAAATGGAAGTACCTCTCTGTTTCTATCTCACCAGATTATAGAATCTTAATAGTTTAAAGCATCTGATATTGTCAACAAATTCACACTCTCTTAATTCCATATCCCTTCAATGATAATCATACTGTCTTCTCCTAACATACAATGATGACGAATTTACTCCTTGCCAGGATATATTCATTCTCTTTGGAATGTCCTATTGTTTTCTTGTAAAGGGTCTCTGCCTTTGTCTTTTGTCTTTATCTTTGTCTCTGTCTGTCTGTTTCTCTCTTTTCTCTTTGTTTCTGTCTCTGTCTCTCTGTCTCTGTCTCTGTCTCTGTCTCTCTCACATATCCTTACTATTTTTAACCCTTGACATCATTCAATAGATATTCTAACATTGAAGAGGCTTTGTTCAATCTTCATGTTGTGCTTTTCAAAGGTAACTGCTGTTGAAATAGTTACATAATTTGAAGTCAAAAGCCACTATTGGCTTTCACTGCCTCTAGGGATATCTTACTGGAACCAAACCAGGATCTATGAATGCAATGGAATCAGGTCCAATAGAAATCAATTCCAACCAAGCAAAGCTGGCATTCTCTTTACCCCCGAGGCCAGAGAGCCAGCCAAGTTGCTAATAGGTTCTCTCTGGGACATGTCAGAGTCCACAACCTACAGAAACCCAAGGGAACCTAGGAGAGAACTGGACTTTCTTTAAAGATCAGTAAAGTTCATCCCATTTGGGCAATTTGACACATCTACATTCAAATTTTACTTATCTCATTGGCCAACCCAAGCTCTTTTGGCTAGAAGAGATGAATTTTATTCCTGTTGCAGGTGTCTTGTTTTAGCCACTTACTGAAACCCCCGAGTTTAAGGAGTTGTAGGTGAGTTAACTCTTTGCCGTTCCTTAGAAATGGCTACTTGTAGTTCCTGGAGACAAAGAATGTGAGAGTTAGAAAGACCTCAGGGAGGGGAAAGCAGAGTAGACAAAATGCTGTTATCTTCTCCCACTGATACACTTACACTAAAGTTTAGCTCTTACCTGAAGAGCTAACCTTTGCCTATTTTCTGGAATTCTGCAGAATTATTGTTAAAATGATCTATTTACCAATAGAAATAAGGACAAAAAGGAAGACGAAAATGAACTAGAAAATACTGATCTCACCTATTTTCTGTATTGCATAAACTAGAAATGATAGGATTAAGATCCTGAAATGCAAACAAATGTTTCCAAGATCACAAGGCAAAAGGTAGGAGTAATACAACTTGATGGGCATTTTAGAAAATCTTTCAGGCTAATTGCTTTTCTGCTTTTCTAGAGTCTTGAATGTGTGTGTGCAAGTGTGCACAATTAAACAATTACGTAGCTTCCTTGAATATTCTGTAGTTATCAGTGATACTCTCAATTTTAGAATAAAATAAAATAGAGTTACTCCTAGAAAATATGGTCCTAACTTAACCTCTCATATCAATCAGTTGTAGAAACATCCACCCTCCTTTCCTGACTTAGTTTTATGATATATAATGGGTAAAATCAGTTCCTACCTCTTTTTTTTTTTTCAGATCAATCTCCAGAATTTTCTGGACTTCCATGTAGGATTTAAATATTCATTGGGTAATTACAAGATGCTCGTCTCTATAATAGATAGGAAAAAAGAATTGATTAAAGAAGAAAGCATTTCTTTACCAGCATGCTATTCATCCTAGACTTTCTTTGTTGTGTACTGAAAAGTCATATGAACTGAAAAAATCTCTGTCCCTCCAGTATTTCATTCATTTTGGAATAACCACATTGGCATTTCAGACGTCTTGCCTAGCATGTAGCCTTGTCTCTTAAAATATAAGTACATGTCACTACTTTGAGGAGAAGAAAAATCTTTATAAAGATATTTAGAATTCAAGTTCAATATTACTATTGATTTTTGATGAGGAAAGAACCATATCGAATGCAGTTCCATCTGTAATATATTTATAACAATTGTTCTGATCCATGATCACATATTTTCATAGCATTCTGAAATAAAAATCATGACAGTCACTTAATAATTCCTATCATAACCTCAATGAATTTCATATCTGTAATATGTGCATTTTGGAATATACACCTTTTGTTATACATTCAACTAAACTTGTGCATGTAGGAAATACTATTTAATTATCCACTATGTGTAAAGCACTAAGGCTATAAACCCTCTCAGATATTAAAGTTAATGATAGAGAAAGAAAATTAGGAAAAGAAAGTAAGTATAAAGTGTGGCAGGTGTTGTGAAATAAGTCAATATATTTCCATTGATATTGAAATAATTGGTAAAGGCCCTCCCGTTGGTCGTCGATTTGCTCGAGCGGGCCCAGTAACGTCTCCATTGGAGACTTTGTTGTTACTGTGTCTGGCATATTGAAATAATATAATATTGAAATAATATATTGATAGATCATTATACATTACATACTATAATGTATTATGATCTATCAATATATTAATATATATTATACATTGAATTATTTACTATAATACATTGGATTATTGAATATAATATTGAAACATTGAATACTATGGAATTAATATATTGAAATAATATAAGAAAAGGGCAGGTGTAAGTATATGTATCTTGATTTATGCTGAAGATTCTTGGAGAAAAGAACCTGGATCAGAAATGAAGTAGACTTGGGTTCCAATATTGAGACCATTGATTATTAAGTAGTAATACCATTGCTGCCTCTTTTTCACAGGTAAAAAATAGCCCAAAAGAAGAGTTGAGGTAATATATCAGCTTTATCAAGGCCACACAACTAGTTAGTTGTAGTATAAGAATTAGAGACCATAGGGGCTGAAGTGATAGTACAGAGGATAAGGCTCTTGCTTTGTATTCAGCCAACCCAGGTTTGATCCTCAGCAACCCATATGGTCCCCTGAGCCTGCCATGAGTAATTCTTGAGTGAAGATCCAGGAATAACCTTTGAGCATCAATGGGTGCAGCACCAAAACAAACAACCACACCAAAAAAATGTATAAGCAATAGGGTATTTTCCCTGCGCATGGCCAACCGGGCTCAACCCCTACACTACATATGATCCCCCAAATCCCACTAGAAATGATTCCTGGGCACTTATGGGTGACCCACCCCCAGCAAAAGAGAATTAGAGATTAACTATGTCTGAGTCAAAACCCTACTTTGGATGAACACAAGTAAAATAATGAGCATTGAAATGCAATAGAGCCCAAAAAAATGAATAAAATAAAATGCATTGGATTGACTATAATACATTTGATTATTGAACATAATATTGAAACATATTGAAATACTATTGAATTAATATATTGAAATAATATAAGAAAAGGGCAGGTGTAAGTATATGTATCTTGATTTAAGCTGAAGATTCTTGGAGAAAAGAGCCTGGATCAGAAATGTAGTAGATTTGGGTTCCAATGTAAAAAAATGTGGTAAATATAAAGGAAAATACTTTTCAGGAAATTAAATTTTTGCATATGTATATATATGAATGTATATATACATATGTGGTTGCTATTTCCTTGTTATTTAAGGGATTTTATTATTATAAAGAAAGCCAATGCTGATTATATGCTTTTGTATATTTGCTTTTATTTACTTATAGGTCATTTAGGCAAAAATAACCAGATTGTGATGTAGTAAACATATAAAATATCAGAGCATTCGATTTTATCTCACTTAAAAATATAGTAGACTACAATTTCACAGATTCTTGGGGTTGATAGTAAGGAGCCATGATGCATCTTGCCAATATCTATTTTTGAAGATAACTTTAAATATGAGAACTAAGGGGTGCATATTGTGTGATCACGTGTCTTCTCTCCTCTGCTGCACTCAATATGAATGATGGAGTGTGAAGTGTTTGTTTCGAAACCAGTCATAATTTAAATCATGTTAGCCTTTTTCCCTCAGAAAACAACTTTCTATCTTTCCATCTCAATTTCTTTTCACTCCTGTCTTTCACTGCTTCTACACTGCTCTGCTATATTACTAGACACATGTAATATATGTAACAGCTATATATGTAATATATGTAACACATGTTATATAGGTAACAGCTATATGCTTGTGTAAAAAGAAACAAGTAAAATTTGAAGGACAACAATCCCTCACTTTCTAATTTTCCTCCAGCCAATAGGAGAAAGATCAAATTCCTTAACAATGTATCTATTAAAAAATATTTGTTGATCATCTACTAGATACCAGTCATTTGTTTTTATGCGTGGGATATGTCAATGAAAAGAGAGGCAAAAATTTCTAATCCCAGACAGAGAGATGGTTGACTCAAAGGATGGAGTGTTCGCTTTGCATGCGAGAGCCCCAGAGTCAATTGCTGAGAATACATGACGGTTCTTGAGTACCACCAAGAGCAATCCCAAACACGGCAGCAGGAATAGCCTCAGGAAACAAGGGGACTGTTTTGTCCCCAAAACAAAATATGGGAGGAAAATTCCTCACCCCAGTCTTCATTAAGTTTGCATTTTGGTGGAAGGAAACTGATAATCCAGAATCAACAAATAAATTATATGCAAAAGAGCAGAACAAGGTAAAGAGACACAGAAGACCAGAAGCAAAGAGAACACTGAAGTTTGCATATGCACTTATTTGCATGCAATTATCTGTAATAAACAAACAGATGTCCTTGCTGGTTTTGCTTCTGAAGATTGTTCACAGTTTTCCCTCACCCACTGTTTCTCAAAACCGAGCTTCTGTCATCTTCTTTTAATCTCATTTACCTTGTGCTACTGCATGCTGAGATTTTAGATTCCTCGAACACCATGGCTCCCTGTGCTTTTGCAAGTGCTTTCCCCGTATTTAATATAAAGTCTTCTGAACTAACCCACCTCCCAAATCTCCTATTTCGTGGCTGAAATTCTACTCAGATGCATCTGCTCTCTGCAATCTCTCCCTGCTGTGTCCAGTACACAGAGTGCTGCACAAATGCTACTCCTAGAACACCTGCCACTCTGCTTCATGATTTATGTACTTTTCTGGATGCACCATGTATTATATTGACTATTTTCAACCTAAGAGTAATGTTGCATTACTTTTTGACATCATCAGCATTTAACTCTATTAGGAACATAGTACACTGTATTGATCAGTTGAGAATATATGTGTAAAACGAGCATTAACATTTCACAGTTCGAATATTTCTAAATCCATTTTTCAGTGTTTAAAGGGGATGCCAATTGTTCACATATCAATGTGCTTCAGTCTACTGTTTAAAGAAGAAAAAAATATCTTAGCCCCATAAAACCTGGTCAGAACCTGCTGATGAGAAACACAAAATTGTTCCTCTGGGATTTTATATTAATTTTTTTCCTGAGGAGGGTGGATGGCAAGGAGACACATCAGTGGAATAAGGAATAAGTGCATACTCGCATGTAGGAGGACCATGGTCACTCCACAGAACCACGTGGTCTGCAGAGTACCTCAAGGGAGTGAGTGACCTCTAAGCTCAAAACCAGGAGTAGCATTTGATATTGCTGGGAGAGAGAGGGAGGGAGGGAGGGACAGAGAGAGAGAGAGAGAGAGAGAGAGAGAGAGGAGTATACTTAGTCTAAATGTGAGTGGTTTAATAATCAAACCATTTTGCTTCAAACTTCTAAAAACAGTGATGGGAGAGCTACTAAGTCAAAGTAGCAGGAATAAAAATGATATTGGAATTGATAACCCAGATATTGCAAAGAGAGGAGTTTATTTTGAGGTCTGTAACTTTTGCATATGCAAAAACATCAAATTAGCGTAACAATGATTTCCAATTAATTGTGGCAAAAGAACTACTTTATCTCAGAGAGGTAGGGCATGATTTTTAGTGTCTCTTCTGACTCTGACCCTCTCACAATCCCTATTGCAACAGCTGCTTCATCTGGATTTTCAGTGTTCCAGAGACTCTGAAAGCAACGAAGAGAAAACAGGATGGTGGGAAGGAACATCAGCATTATGACCAATTTCATCCTTCTAGGATTTTCCGAGCATCTAGAACTTCAAGTTGTCCTCTTCGTATTGTTTCTGGGGATCTACCTCATGACTCTGTCTTGGAATCTGGTCCTCATCGTCTTGATCAGGATGGAGTCACACCTTCACTCCCCCATGTACTTCTTTCTTGGTAACTTGTCCTTAGTTGACATCTCATACACCTCCTCTATAGCCCCTAAGATGCTCTGCGACTTCTTCAAAAAGCAGAAGACCATTTCCTACATAGGATGTGCTACTCAATTTTTCTTCTTTATTGGGATGGGAGGCACTGAATGCTGTCTTCTAGCAGCCATGGCGTATGACCGGTATGCTGCCATCTCTAACCCTCTTCTCTACACGGCCCTCATGTCGCCCACCATTTGTGTGGGACTGGCTATTACTGCATATGCAGGAGGATTCCTCACTGGATTGGTTCAAACCAGCTCTGTGTTCCAGCTCCAATTCTGTGGCTCCCGAGTCATTAACCATTTTTTCTGTGATCTCCCACCCCTACTAGTCTTATCTTGCTCTAGTACCTTCCTCAGCCAGGTGGTGAACTTCCTTGTTGTGTGTGCCATTGGTGGGTCCTCGGCTATTGTTGTTCTGGTTTCTTATGGCTACATCATTGCTGCTGTCATGAAGATTCAGTCAACAGGAGGGCGAGCGAAGGCTTTCAACACCTGTGCCTCTCATCTGACTACAGTGATTCTCTTTTATGGCTCTGGTCTCTTTTCCTATCTCCATCCAAGTTCTAGATACTCACAGGATAATGATAAGGTGGTGTCCGTGTTTTACTCAGTGGTGATTCCCATGTTGAATCCCATTATATACAGTCTGAGAAATAAGGAGATCAAAGATGCATTGAAAAAACTCAAAGAGAGGAAGAAGCACGTAATCTCTCTGTGCCTTCAAGTCCACTGACTTTTAAAAAATGTTGAATTTTGCTCTATTAAATAGACACAACAGCAAGTGGCTCACAAATCTGAATAACAAAGAAGTTACCTCAAAATAACGTTACCAACTTCAATATCTATGCCATAATTAGCCTTTATGAAAGTTTGTTTTCTTTCCTTTTTTTATAATCATGGGTTCATAGAATTTCAAACATTGATCATTAGCAATTGAAAACAAGCTTGCTTTTCTATGGTATTCCAAATGCTGATGGCATCAACTATGTCCAAGACACCATGACTTAGAGTCAGTTTGGGGAATGAACTAGGTCCACAAGCATTAAATAGAAACATCTTTGTAATGCAGCACTGCTCAGACCAATCCACTCATCACTTTGAACAAATTTTCTATTCTCCTTCCCTTATATTCCTTATAACTCTCTACAAGCATTGGCACTGATCTGGTAGGGTAACTTTATACTTTGTAACTCATTCATATATGAGATCCCTGAGTTGTGTTCAGCAATGATTACTGAGATTCATAAGATCAGAGGACTACCTAGTCTAAAAACAACCAAGGGGTCACATCTTTGGGATCATGAAGTTCCTTAGGGTGGCAAAGTTGTAAAGTCGCCGCATAAAAGGAGTATTCTCCTTGACACTGTTTTACAAGCTCATTATTGAACAAATGACACATATTTCTGAAGTTCTGCTTCTTTGAGGGCTTTGCACATGAATCACTATGAATTGTGAGCCCATCCTAAGATATGTATCAACTTCCGCTATAACTTTTCAGCTTCATTCCTTCTTCAATTCATGCTGTTCTTTCGCCACTTAGATTATTGATTTATTGGCACATTTTATTTAAGAGGAGCTATGACTTTAGGTTAATGTTCTGTGTAGAGTTTCTTCTGAATCTTGACTCATCCAAATTGAGTTAAGTTGCTGCAATAGGGTAGAAAAAATAAGTAACTCTAATGTGTTTTTATAGAATCCTCTTCTATCCCTAATAGAATCTATTAGGAGTTTTTTGTTTGTTTGTTTGTTTGTTTAGTTATACGTCTTCACCCCAAGTTGCTAGCATTCATTTCTAGACTGATGAATATTGTTTCTTCAAAACATAAGACAAGCCTGGGGGAAAGATATGTTCTTAGTAAATATTAGTTTAACAAGTGAATAAATAAATCCCAAATCACTTGACAGACAATTTATTCATGTTATGCCAAAGGAAGGAATTTAACGCTCATTGTATATTTGTTATATGCCGGCCATTGTTCTCAACAGCTTTTAAAAATCGTATTTAATTCTGTAATATATACACAAGTTCCTTATTTAAAACTCTAAAACACTATGGGCAAGAAAATGTTTCCTTAAATCAAATTTTTAATTTCAATTTTTCCTGTAGTCTCCATAAACTTATTACTTTATATTGTTTTGGAAATTTATTATTTTAATGCATATTAATATTTATATGTACATAAATCTAAATTATATAATGTTAGGGTTTTGGGGGTTTTGTGGCTGGGTACTTAAAAAATAAAATTATAAGCTTATCACAAGTTATATACCATGAGTGAGGCATATTATACAGAACAACACTTTTTTTAAATTGAATCACCATGAGATACACAGTTACAAAGCTGTTCATGAAGAACAGCATTCTACAACATGGATTTTTCATTTAAAAAATTCTGTAGTCATCCTATCAGCACCTTAAATTATATTGTTGCATACAGAAATGCTAATGCTTTATGTATTAGTTTCTTATAGATTATTTTTGGCTTTTTGGCTTTAGAGGTCACACCCAGCAATGCTCAGGGTTTACTCCTGGTTCTGCATTCAGGAATTACTCCTGGTGATGCTATGGGATGTTGGTGATCAAACCTGGGTCAGCCACTTGCAAGGCAAACACCCTACCCGCTGTTCTATCGCTCCAGCCTAGTTTCTGATAAGTTTTGAGTAAATTCCGTGACCCATCCATAGGAAATGTTTAAGTCACTCTGGCATGCATTTAATTCTTTGTGCGGGTTCTGCCTAAATACTGGTTTTATTCTGCATCTATAGGGTTTTTTTTGTCATTTTTCAATCTATTATCTTGTGTGTGTATTATATATACATACATGTATGTATATACAATATTTATGTACGTATATATAAAATGTATTATATATATATATAACTTTCCAAGATTATTGCACAAACATTTTAAATCAAAGTAAAATAAAGGCATCCAAGAGTTTGCTTTAACTACTAGGTTGGTATATCAGAAAGTGAATTAGTCAAGATTCTTTGTCATTTTTTTAAATTTAGATAACATTGGTTGACATCACTTTATATGCTTCAGATGTGCCTTTCACACCTCTTTAAAAGTTGTTACATCACACCACCACTAGAGTGTCATAACTCCCCACCAAGTCCTCCACCTTTTGTGTCCTCTATGCCCTTAACCTCTCAAGCTCAATTCTGAAGTCCCAAATTAAGGGTTTCTTGGAGGTTGGTCTCATATGTACCCTTGCATCATTTATTTAAAATCTACATGTGAGTGAAAGAACCTGATATTTGTCTTTCTCTTTCAGACTTATTTGTGTTACCACATGCCTTTCAACTGTATCCATGTCCTAGAAAAGAGAAAAAAATTTATTTTTTCTTATAGCCGAGTAACATTCATATATATATATATATATATATATATATATATATCACAACCTCTTATCCATTCATCTGCTGTTGGGCGCTTGGATTTTTTCCATGTCTTGGCTATTGTAAATAGAATTGCAGTGAACATAGAAGTTCATAGATTCTTTTGAATTCATGTTTTCATATTCTTTGGATGGATTCCTAGCAATGGAATTTCTGTATTATCTTAGTCCATGTGTTAGAGAATAGCATTTTGGAAAACCTCCAGATTGATTTCCAAAGAGGTTAGACCAGTTTATATTCCCACCAACAATTTGTGAGCATTTCTTAATCTTTTAAACCTCCCAGGTGTTGTTCCAGGTCTTTGTTATATAGGTCATTCTCCCAAGTATGAGGTCATATTTTATTGTAGTTTTGATCTGCCTTTTGCAGATAGTAATTGATAATGAGTATTTCTTCGTGTACATACTGGCCATCTATATGTTTTCCTGTTTTCTTGATTTGGAGGCCATTCCCAGCAATGCTGAGGGTACTAGGGTCACTCTCAGCAGTGCTGCTTGGGAGATCATGTGGTATTAGGGATGGAACCCATGCCTCCTGCATTCAAAGCAAGTTCTCTGTTCATGGATTTATCTCTCTGGCCCTGTATTCTTTCTTTAGAGAATTGCCTATTGAAATCTTCTGCTAATACTCAGTGGAGTTCGGGATGGGGGTGGGGGGTTGTAACGGTTTTTGAGTTTTGAGGTCCATTCATACCTAGACAAGATTTTTTGTGTAACTTATAAATCTATTATCTGCTCAAATTCTGCACATTTCGGAATCTGTAGTCATCCTAGACTCCTTCCCCATCACCCTTGCCATTCTCTCAATCTGTCTGTATAAATCGCTTTCTTCTTGGTTCTCTTATCTCTGTGTGTCATGAAGGACCACACTCACTCCTGGTCCTAGTTGGGACCCTTTTCCATTTCCTTAGTATCCTATATTTTCATCAAATGCATACTTGCCCAGTGTTTATATTGCACCATACCATAATCTCCATGACAAAGCAAGCGGTGCCTGACAAACAATATTTGCACACACATATTTGTGAATATATTCATCATTCACTGAATCTCAGGATGTTTTTTAGAGCTATAAGTGATCTCCTAGTGACGAATTATTTTACTCCCCTCATTGCACAAACAACTGAAGCTTGGAGTGATGAAATAATTTGCTAATGACTCACAGCTGGTTAATGGAACCACTCCTTTCCAGCTCAAGAATCTCCATGTACCATGCAACAGCTGGCTATTGCCTGTCAACAGCTTATCCAAAAGGAGGCAAAAGGTTCTAGGAGGAAGAACACAGTATGGCGTGAAAGACTTTGCTTCACAGTTTGGCAACTCTGACTTCCTATGTTCAGGGAAATTCTGCTTCAGCTCAGCTTCACGAATTTTATGACTAGGAAAACTTTCCTTCTCATCATAATTAGAATGTCTCCGCTGGAAGAAGCTGAAGAAAATATACAAGGACTGGCCATTTTCCAACAGTGTTCCAGGGCTCTCCAGGGATCTGCCTTCTCCAAAAGAGGAGGAGGTGACAGTCACTAGGATTAGGAACAATGTCTTCTGAATAGAAGAATAGTAGAATATCAAGGTGGTGCTTCTTTCTCTTATTTTATTAGATCCTATACAAGTTTGCTTTGAAAACAAAGGTTTCACTGCTCATTATGTTTATGATATATAAAATATAATGCTTTCATTTTGTGAATGAGAAAATAAAAGTCCAGAGAGAAGGAGTTTGTAAAAGATCACAAAAGACTGGAAGTCAAATTGAGTTTTTCTTAACTCCCAACATTTAGAACATGAACCTTACTCTATACTACACAGAGAGAGAGAGAGAGAGAGAGAGAGAGAGAGAGAGAGAGATTCACAAACATACATTGGAAGTAACAGGGCAGAAGGAATAACTCATTTTGTTGATGTCCTCTTGCCAATAAATTTAAACTCCAGGGTCCAGATAGTACATTGTTTAGGGAACTTGCCTTGAATGTGGCCAACCAACGTTCAATTCCCAGCAACACATATGGTACCCCCAAGACTCACCAGAGCACAGAGCACCAGGAGCAAAGTCCTGAGAACCACCGAGTGTAAACCCAAAACCAAAAAAAAAAAAAAATTGATTCCTAACCTCTACACCAGGACTACAACTATTTTAGCCTTTCCTTTTCCCCATCTCATTTATGCAGTAGTTAGCTCCTCTTTTTCTCTTGTTGCTTTCAGGAAAAGACCTGTTCCCATCATTCTGTAACAACAGACCCTCTCCATCATTTTTCCTAGGGATACAGGGAGAAAGAAAGCAGAATCCATGAAAATAAATATGCTACCTGTGAAGAAAGGCTTTCAGACTTGAGTGAAGGTGTTGTTTATTGGGATGAAGGAATGGTAACAGAAATGTGTTTGTGAAAGTCCTGATATCACATGAGTGACTCCACTATATATCTCTGGAAAAGTTAACAGAAAGAACTAACCATGACCAAAAGAGAATTTGGTTTGTTGAACTGATGCATAGAAAATTTCTCTCTGGGACTGGAGAGATAGCACAGTGGGTAGGGCGTTTGCCTTGCACGTGGTCGACCAGAGTTCAATTCCCAGCATGCCATATGGTCCCCGAGCAACACCTGGAGTAATTCCTGAGTGCATGAGCCAGGAGTAACCCCTGTGCAATTCTGGGTATGACCCAAAAAAGAAAAAAAAAAGAAAAGAAAAAGAAAACTTCTCTCCACTTAGACATATAGACATGGAGATCATTGTCCCAACACAAAAAATTCAAACTCACGAAAGGAATCTTGGACTGCCAGAGAGAACTCAAACACAGAGTGGAGGGTGAGACTCAAAGCCCTGTGATGAAAGGGCTTTCCTCTGTCTGAGTCAGATGTGGATCTTAGTGTACTGGATACTGCCACTTTCAGCGTTATGGGTGGTGATCCAGGACACACGTTTGAACTGTAATTGTTGAGAAGGACTGTACCATTTATCACTTTCAATTGTGAAAACTCCTCCCACTTGCCCAGGAAAACTACACTAGTGTCTCCGTCATCTAAGAAATGTCAGAATCCGGACTGTATTGGCAAAAATATAAGGTCTTAGTTCAAAACAAGCAATGAAGATACCCATTGGTTCCATGTAAGGCCTCACCAGAGACAAAGAGTTCAAACTCCCTTGAAGTTGACAAAGCAGACGACTTGATGACCTAGAGTAAACTGACTTCCACAGTATAGAATCCCAGATAAAGAGAACTCAGGAGTCACACACTACAAACCACGAAGGAAACAAGTCACCAAGAAGAAGAATCAACAAGAAAACCTATTTATCTGTTTGTTTCTTTGTTTGGGGGCCACACCCAGCAATGCTCAGGGGTTACTGCTGGCTCTGTGCTCAGGGATTACTTCTGATGGTGCTTCCTGGACCACATGAGATATCAGAGATCGAATCTGGGTCAGCCACATGCAAGGCAAGTGCCTTACCTGCTGTGTTGTTGATCCTGCCCCAAAATACAACTAGGGTGAAAGTGAAAGAGCATCTTTAAATTTTCTATTTATTAACTTTTTTAAAGCCTGCATTCAGGCCATTGGGTTGTCACTCCAAACCTGTGTTTTTTAATTAATTAATTTTTGGTTTGGGGTTCACTCCCATGGTGCTCAAGGCTGACTCTTGCCTCTGCATTCAGGGATCACTTCTGGCAGTGCTCGGATAACAATATGGGATGACTAGGATCAAACCCAGGTCAGCCGCATGCAAGGCAAGCACCTTACCTACTGTATTATAGTTCTGGTTCTTAAACTTTTCAATATATTATCACACAGATGGCTTTCAGTGCATTTCAGAGTTGTAACTGGATTGCAGAATTGTGCACCAGGCACCATGCAGATGCAAGAAAAGATAGAGAAATTTCTTGATTTTATATAGAGAGAAGCACACTAAAAGGGGAATTAGTTTATCTAAGGTCACCATCAGGGTAGAGGCAGAATAGAATAGAATAGAATAGAATAGAATAGAATAGAATAGAATAGAATAGAATAGAATCTATTCTATTAGAATTGAATCAAATATATCAGGATATAGGCAGAATAGAATCTAAGTCTCCGTGGTTATAGTCCTACAATGATTTTATTATTCCATGATGCCTTAATTTCCTGAGGTAGTAATTTCAAATGTTGCTTCAAGAAAACACCAGAAGGAAACAGGCAGAAAGGTCTTCTCATAATCTGAGAAAGCCCAGGATCTGGTTTTTGGGTTTTCTTAGCAAAACTCAGAGTCAATTCCCTAATAACTACAATTTTTAGATAAACCCCTCTTATCTTCTTTTTTGCATTATGTGCAGGTGATTCTCTGTCCCTTTCTTCTCCCACTTTCCTTAGTTCTTTTCTGACAGTAGGAGCGATGGAATTATCCTCAGAATTGGCGCAGTTCAATTCTCTAATATTCTTCTCAATCTCTCTTTTTCTGCACTCTGTGTAGGAGCTGAAAAAAGAGGAAAGGAAAGAGTAGGATAATACTGGATACCTTTGACTTGTTTTACTAGCTACAGATGCTTGGCAGGGATGGAGACCAATGTAGTTATGCCAAGAGCGTTATGTTGAGTCTTAAATACCAAATCAGATATAAACAAGGGAAAAGCTCCTGAAATATAAGAACACTCCCTTCTTCTCTCTGTTTTTGTTTTACTTTTATTCTTGAAAGTTTTTAGACCACACTGACTGTATTCAGGGATCATTCCTGGCTCTATTCCCAGGACTCAATCCTGATTCTGTGCTCGGGAATCATTCCCAGCTGGGTAACTTAGGGGTCCTAAGGGATGTCAAGGATAGAACTGGGTCAGCCACCTGCAAGCAAGTAGCCTGCCTGTTACACTATCTCCCCATGCCCTTCTCTGTGCCTTCTTGTATCCCCCTTCTTATGCAAGACTTTAGGCTCACAAAATTTTTAATTCACCCAGAAAATAATTATAGTTCATAAAATTAATTATTTTACAAATAAATGCAAAGAGCACAATCTATACCTAGAGAACATTGTAAAAAATGATGGGGCATAGGGCCAGAAATATAGTCCAGTGGCCAGGGCACTTGCCTTGTATGCAGCCGGTCGGGGTTTGACCCCCAGTACTCTATGGTCCTCTGAGCCCCACCAGGAGTGATCCCTGAAACAGAACCAGGAAAAAGTCTTGAGAATTTCCAGGTATGTTTCAAAACATTCAAATAATCAAAATGATTGGCGTAAAAACATAGCCCAGTGGTACAGAACCAGCCTTGCAAGCTTGAGAGTGAGTTCAATCTCCACAACCCCCTCAAGTGTGGTCTCTGGCAGAATCCAAGTAGGTGCATGCCAGTACCACAACCAAGAGTGGATTCCTAGTGAGCACTACAACTAAATGTACAAGCATCATATCCAAGTGTGTGATCCAGGACATCACAACAAACACCAACTTTGGCTTTCTTTACTTGTGTACTCATTTAGAAATAACAGATAAAGACAGAGAAATAGCTCAGTGTGCTGGTACTTGTGCTTTATATGCATGAAGACCCGGTTCAATCCCCAGCACTGCATCATCCCCTGAGCACCACTGGGAGGAACCCATGAGAATGGAGCAGAGAGTAACCCTGGCATTACGAGGTGGAGCCCAACCTCTTCCCCAAAAAAGTAAGCTAAAAGTAATGATTACCTGATCTATTTTTTTCTCTATTACCTGATCTATTTTTTTGTGTTATACTCAGTGATGCTCAGGAATTCCTCCTGGTTCTACACTTGGGAATTCCTCCTGGCAGTGTTCAGGGTTCTATATAGGATGCTGGAGATTGAACCCTGGTGGACTGCATGCAAGGCAAACCAGTCGCTATACTATCACTCCAGTCCTCATAGACTTTCTTTTTAAAAATATCCCCAAAGAAGATCTGAGGGAGACCGAGAAGAGTCAAGTGGTCAATTTCCTTTCAAGGAAGCTGTGCAATAAAGTAGATTATCTTCTGGAAGTCCTTCTCACTCAAGGTAGTCAAAGGTCCCTAGAACACAGGATGCAGAGTTTCAAATTAGGAAGAAAGGATACAATGACTTCAAGGCCCCTGAACATGATAGTTATTAGTATCAAGAGTTTTATGCCCTGGGTCTGAGGAATAATACAGCAGGTGGGGTATTTGCCTTGCATGCAGCAGGCCCAAGTTCAATTCCCAGCATCCCATAGGGTCCCTCAAGCACCGCAAGGAGTAACTTCTGAGTGCAGAGCCAGGAATAAGCCCTGAGCACTGGGTGTTACCCAAAAAGCAAAAAAAAAAAAAAAACTAAGAGTTTGCTGTACTGTTGGCCTATTAAAAGTAGAGAAATTGCCTCTCATTATCACCAGAGATGTAAGAATTTATAGATTGTTTCCATAATTGTTGCTATAGTTTCTACCCAAGGTAAATAATCAACAAGGGCAGTTTCCCTCTTCCTTCTGTAGCTGCAGGAACCAAAACCTACAGTTGAATAGCTCAGACACCTCAAGAAAGGGACCCATTCTTTTTTTTTAATAATAATTATGAGGTACAGTTGTAGATTTACAAATTTTTGTGCTTGGATTTCGGTCATACCATGATCAAATACCCATCCCTCCACCAGTGCCCATTTTCCACCACCAGGATAATATCCCTCCTCCCCCATCCCCCCATCCCCCCATCCCCCCCTGCCACTGTGGCAGGGCATTCCCTTTTGTTCTCTCTCTCCTTTTGGGTGTTGTGATCAGCAAAAGAGGCATTGAGTGGCGAACATGTTCAGTCCAGTCTACTTTCAACCTGCATCTCCCCTCCTGGGAGGATCCTCCAAACACCCTCCATTTGGTGTTCCCTTTCCTATCTGAACTGTCCTTTCCCCTAGAATACCCGGCTGGCCTCTAAGCTATGGAGTAATCCTCCTGGTGTTGATCTCAGCTATTCTTGGGTATTAATCTCATATTTTGTTATTTTATATCCCCCAGATGAATGCAATCTCTCTATGTCTATCCCTCTCTTTCTGACTCATTTCGCTTAGCATGATACTTTCCATATTGTACCACTTGTATGTAAAGTTCATGACTTCATCTTTTCTAAGAGCTACATAGTACTCCACTGTGTAGATGTACCAAAGTTTCTTTAACCAGTCATCTGTTCTTGGGCACTCAGGTCTCTTCCAGTTTCTGGCTACTGTAAAGAGTGCTGCAATGAACAAACAAGTGCAGATGTCACTTCGGCTACACATTTTTGCCTCTCTGGGATATATTCCCAGGAGTGGTATCGCTGGGTCAAATGGGAGCTCAATTTCTAATTTTTTGAGGAACGTCCATACTGTTTTCCAAAAGGGCTGAACCAGTCAGCATTCCCACCAACAGTGAAGGAGTGTCGAAAGGGACCCATTCTTGGCAAGTGGAGAAATGGGGATGGATTCTGGGGGGATAGCATCATCACTTGGCATTTCATTAGATAGAGAATGACAATAAGACTCTTTGACAGGTGCTTGTCTCTTTGAGGCTCAGAAAAAGACACCTATTACCTTACTCAGATCAAGGGACTCTAACCCCCAATTGCGTTTCTTTCATCAAAACTAGAATTTATTTTCCTGCCCTTCCTGGCAGCTCTTCCTGCGCATGGTTATCATGACACAGCCTTGCACATCCCTAAATTCTCTCACCATACTTGAAAGAACTCCAGTTTATCAATGGTGATCTTTCTGACTGGTCGTTAAACTCATGAAGGTTGTTCCTGCCTCTCAGCTAGCCTTTCTCATCCTTTGGGTCTCAGTGAGAACATCAACTCCTCAGAGAAGCCTTTCTTGACTACACTCTACAAAATAGCTGTCAGTCACCCTTTATCGCTCTGTTCTGCTTCAGTTTTTCAAAACACTGGTCACTACCTGAGCATTAAAGTATCTTTTTCTCACATAGGAGAATATATGCTTCTTGTGAGTTAGGGATCTGATTTGCCTTCTTTAACACTGTATCCTCAGATATGAACATGGTAGATCCTTAACACATACTTTTCAAACTCCATCTTCACTTTTGTGTAAGAGAGATGTCATAAGCGTATTTTTCCCCTTACATGTAACTTTGTCTTTCAAACCTATCTCACAAGTAACAAAAAATAAAATATATAATAGCCGAATTCCTTAAAGTAATCACTACACAAATATACACATGTATAATTAGGAAAATCCAAATATTTCTATGGAAAGCCCAAAGCTCTCAATTCTAAATTATTATGTGACATAAAAACCATTTCATCCCACTTATTTATTTTCACCTTTAACTTATTCGTGATCATTTCAGGTAGAAATGAATGCAATGATTATTTTTACTCAGTTGAATAGAGAAAAATATTTTTAAAAGGATTCAGTTGACCAGTCTATGGTAAAAAAAAACGTGGGGGAATTGAATGCAAGATTGGTTTCATGTTGCCTAATAATAAGCAAATACAACATCTTCTGATGGTGGGTCATTAAAAGAGGTCAAATGCTAGTGAGTCACTTTAATTACTTAAACCTTCTTCAGAGAGGAAGGAATATGATGGGGAAAGACATGGGAAGTGAGAAACCCGATGAGAAATCTCACTGTGTTTCCAGCACTGTTGTGTGAAAAGCCCTCCGTGTTATACTTTTCAGCTGAAGAACAATAGAAGCACTTTTCCTATGAGGTGGATACCATCAAGAAATCTAAACAGGAAGAAGAAATGAGTTAGTTTTAACTGCTCAATTCCTGTGGAATTCAATTTGAAAAGGAAATGGAAAGGAGGAATCAAGGGGTCTTCCAGACTCTTAAAAAGGTATTTCATTAGACATTGACTATCAAAAAAAATAGCACTTACAATGGGCGTTTGACAAATAGCAGATGCTCAATATGTATTTACTGGATAGAAGGAAGAAAATCCACTAGAAATGACCTGAAGAACTGAACTGAAAAGGATAACAAGGCATTCCCAGAACCCAATGGAAGTTAGTAGTTCAACTAATAAGTCCTGTCTGCCTTAACCAGAACAGGTGCTTCCTTCTTTCTTTAAGAGGAAGTTCTACTTTAAATCACAGACTCTGTCCTCCAAACTGTAGCACTGTCGTCCCATTGTTCTTCAATTTGCTTGAGAGGGCATCAGTAATGACTCCATTGTGAGACTTGTTGTTACTGTTTTTGGCATATCGAATACATCATGGGTAGCTTGCCAGGCTTTGCCGTGCGGGCAGAATACTCTCGGTAATTTGCCGGGCTCTCCGAAAGGAGCAGAGGAATCGAGCCCGGGTCAGCCATGTGCAAGGCAAACTAAACCATGTAAATTTCAAAGAGAATAAAGGATCAGAGAAAAAATAATGGGTGGAGAGAAAAATAATTAGAAAAACTGGGAAGAAAAGAGAGGGGAAAGTGTTATAGAAAAACAAAAAAGAAAATGAGTTGGGGGACCAAATTCTGGCCCAGCTTTGAATGGAGCTATGCAAGATTTCACATGGAACTTCTGTTTTTAGCCACAAGATTCAAAGAATTAAAGAGACCACTGTGTTCTTATTTTTGTGGTCAGAAGAACAAACAATTCCCTTAGGAGAGAAGAACCCAGGTTAGAAAGGGTGAAAACAGACAAAGAAACTCTCAAAACATCTTATTTGGCATTATTATTTTACTAACTGGATACCTCCTAGGCTTTCCAGAACAAAATGTATTACCATCTATAAAAGTCATAGTTCTCTGACCCATTTTGCCATAGTTCTTTTTTATTTCAGACTAACAGAAAGGCAAGGAACGGCCGCCACAGCACATCCAACTCAGCTCCCCGTTTCAAACTGTGGGTGAAACGCAGAAGTATTTAGCAACATCTGGATCAGCTCCAAGCCCACAGAGAACTGAAGCTGTCTTGAGTTATCTTTTGGTTCTGTGTGAGTTCATGTTCACCAAGTTGCTAGGTACTCAGACAAAGAAAGCGGGAAGTAGAGAGGGGGCTACCCTGGGTCTCTTTTTTAGAGGAAGTGAAAACACTCTGACCAAACAGTTGTGTTATTTTTCCCTCCAGAGACCAAAGTTCAGAGTTTAGACACAGACTTTTGAGTCTGGCCATCTGGAGAGTTTATGCAATTATACTGCATTTCAGTAAGAGCCCAAGTGAAGGAAATTGGTGGTGAGGAAAAACACTCAGAAATTTGCTCTGTGATAAATTGTGTTGGCATCACTGGACGGCTACATGCAAAAAAATAGGCTCAGAACTCTGCCTAACACCATGTACAAAAGTAAGATCAAAATGGATTAAAGACCTCAACATCAGACCAGAAACCATAAGGTACATTGAAGATAAAGTTGGCAAAACCCTCCATGACATTGAAGCTAATGGTATCTTCAAGGACGCCACGCCACTGGCCGAGCAAGTGAAAACAGAGATAGATAAATGGGACTATCTTAAACTAAGAAGCTTCTGCACCTCCAAAGAAACAGTGACCAAAATACAAAGACAGTCTACAGAATGGGAAAGGATATTCACCGAATACACATCTGACAAGGGGTTGATATCCAGGATATACAAAATACTGGTTAAACTCCACAAGAAGAAAACATCCAACCCCATCCAAAAATGGGGCAATGAAATGAACAGAAACTTTCTCAAAGAAGAAATCCGAATGGCAAAAAAGCACATGAGAAAATGCTCTACATCATTAATCATCAGGGAGATGCAGATCAAAACCACAATGAGATACCATCTCACACCTCAGAGACTGGCCCACATTCAAAAGAACAAAAGCAACCGATGCTGGCGTGGATGTGGCGAGAAAGGGACACTCCTTCACTGTTGGTGGGAATGTCCACTGGTTCAGCCCTTCTGGAAAACAGTATGGACGATTCTCAAAAAATTAGAAATTGAGCTCCCATTTGACCCAGCAATACCACTCCTGGGAATATATCCCAGAGAGGCAAAAATGTATAGTCGAAGTGACATCTGCACTTGTTTGTTCATTGCAGCACTCTTTACAATAGCCAGAAACTGGAAGAAACCTGAATGCCCAAGAACAGATGACTGGTTAAAGAAACTTTGGTACATCTACACAATGGAGTACTATGTAGCTCTTAGAAAAGATGAAGTCATGAAATTTACATACAAGTGGTACAATATGGAAAGTATCATGCTAAGCGAAATGAGTCAGAAAGAGAGGGATAGACATAGAAAGATTGCATTCATCTGGGGGATATAAAGTAACAAAGTATGAGATTAATACCCAAGAATAGCTGAGATCAGCACCAGGAGGATTACTCCATAACTTAGAGGCCAGCCGGGTATCCTAGAGGAAAGGGCAGTTCAGATAGAGAAGGGAGCACCAAATAAAGGATATTTGGAGGATCCTCCCAGGAGGGGAGATGCATGTCGAAAGTAGACTATGGACTGAACATGTTTGCCACTCAATGCCTCTTTTGCAGACCACAACACCCAAAAGGAGAGAGAGAACACAGGGGATTTCCCTGCCACAGAGACAGGGGGGATGGGGGGATGGGGGTGGGAGGGATATTATCCATGGTGGTGGAAAATGGGCACTGGTGGAGGGATGGGTATCTGATCATTGTATAATTGAAACCAAAGCACAAAAAATTGTAAATCTACAACTTTAAAAAAAATAAAATAAAATAAAGGGGGAAAAAAAAAAAAAAAAAAAAAAAAGAAATTTGCTCTGTGGCTGCTTCTTTCACGAGTAGCCACTCCTACTGGTCATATGCAAAATTAAAAGGAGCTGAAATTCCCATCCTGCTCACTTCTCTTTTCATTGTTTCCCAATGAATTGAAAGGAGAAAATTGCATAAAGAATCCAGAAATAATTTGTTTCTTTTCCTTCTTCAATGTCTCAATTAAATACTGTTTGTTTTTTTTCCTGAATACAAACCTGATGGTTGCTTAGGACTCAAACCTGTACTTGGTACTAAGTAGATACTCAATAAATATTTGCCAAATCAGTAGATATTTTCTATTGAAGAGTTAAGTAATTGATAAAATCTACCAGTGAATTGATGATATCCCTCTAGTCATGTATATTTGTGCATAATTAAGATATGTCAAAGATAAATCAAGTTTTTTTTACTAACACTGTGGCATAACAATTTCTCACAATTTAAAATTGTTTGAAAGTATTTTTTATTTATTAAATGGAAAAATATGTCATCCTGTAGAAGTCAAGAAGTTTCATTTTGGTCAACCAATTTGTTTTTATTTTGTTTGGGGGCCACAACTTGCTGTGCTCAGGGCTTACTCCTGGCTCTGTGCTCAGGAATCACTTCTGACAGGTTGGGAGGGGGGCACAGAGGGTGCAGTAAGGGAGCTTTAATTAACTGCATGCAAGGCAGGAGCCTTAGCCTCTGTATTATCTCTGGCCCTTACTGTCTTTTTTTTCTGTAATACAAATAAAGAGAAAAGCTATCCATAAAACAAACAAACAAAAAAAAAAAAACAACTAGAATTATCAACATTCCCCCCTCTTCTATTTTCATGGCAGAAAAGTGAGATCTCAGTATACTCCTTTTTTTTTTTTTGCTTTTTTTTTTTGCTTTTTTTTTTTTTTTTTTTTTTTTTTTTTTGCTTTTTTGGGTCACACCTGGCATTGCACAGGGCTTACTCCTGCCTCATGCACTCAGGAATTACTTCTGGAGGTGCTTAGGGGACCATATGGGGTGCTGGGAATTGAACTCAGTTCGGCTGCTTGCAAGTGCAAGGTAAACGCCCTACCAGCTGTGCTATTGCTGCAGCCCCCTCAGTAGACTCTTAAAAGCAAAACAATGAGTAAGAAATTGTCAGCCTGTCTCCAAAACACTATAAAAGAATGCTTTGATTCTGATGAGTGAACCCTGAAAAGGACTGAAGAGACATGTATGGCTATTTCAACAGACCTTCTGGAAGAGCATTCAGCTCTTAAGTTTTCTAATTCTAGATTCACTCTAATGAGCTATAATTCTATAACTAACTGATGTAAAAATTAACCAGGACATCCAGGACAGAAGTTTACTTCTCGACCTAAGTGCAAACTGGACACTGTTCATAAATTAATCCCTCTTGGGTTAACTTTCCCAAAGCAGGATAACTAATGCATGAATATACCCCAAATTTCTACTTGTGGGTTAACAGAACACCATCAGCATTTTAGTAATGTCTAGTGAAACTCATGTGATACTGGGCAACCAACAACAGTATTTCAAAACCAGATCTTCACTTTAGGATATCTACAAGTGAGTCTGTGGAATGGTACCTGAGAACTGAAAGTTGACTTTTTTCCATCACACTCCTCTGGTACATGGTGTGATTTCCAGATCCATGAGGTACAATTGAGTGTTTCATTGATTCCCCTATATTTCCTGGGTTATACTAAGATGCACTGAGGTGTTCCCCCAAAATTAACCAGGTTGGGAATTGATTAGAATTGGTACTAGACAAATATTCTACATTTTGTTGTTGAATAGACCTAACATGGGCATTTGAAAGGAATGACCTGAAATTACCTCCCCTTGATGATGTAAAAAATTGCTGCTTTAAACACATGAATCGGGGCCAGCTGCATGACTCACAGAAAATGAACACACGCCTAGTCTGTGCAAGATCCTGAGTTTGATCCCTGGCACTGAAAACCTCCTTCTTCAGGACCAATGTAGCCCTATTCAGCTCCCCAATTGCTTAATCAATCACTGAACCACCATACCCTTACTACTGGGTACAGTATTGCTTTAAGTATCCCTGTTTAAAAATAATAATAAAAATAACAAGGGTCCAGAGTAATAAAGCACTGGCTTTGCATGCTCCTGACCAGTTTTTCCCCAGAACCTCCACATGCTCCACCAAACCTTCCCAGGAGTAATTCCTAAGCAGAGAGCCACAACTGAACCATGAACACCACTGGATGTGGCCCCCCAAACCAAATATCAATAATAATTATTGTTCTAATAAAATAATGAGCAATGAAGAGCTACAGTGCATTTTTATGCACCCATCTATATATACACCTGTCAGGAATGTGGAAAATTAAAGTTATAATAACCACCAATTTCTCACCTACCACACAGAAGCACTCACATACAGAGGCCCTATAAGTATACACAGCATAGACATATATTTCTTGGCCACTGTCTGCTCTTAGCAAATCAAAATCTAGATTCTATTGTGGATTTGCTCTTTGCTTAAGCATTTCTATCTGAACAAGACAGCACAACACCTGGCCTTCACTCCCAGGGTCAACAGCCAAAATCCTCTCTTGTTACTTCTATGTTGCCCCAAACAATGCTTTCTCCCAAGCCGGGGCTGGTAGAGTTTATCACAATGAAAGCCCACAAGACAAAGTTTGAGATTTTTGCTACTTTTATCTGCGTGGACAGCCTCTACCCTGGGTGAATGAGAAAACCCAGGCCTTGTAGGTAGCCTGGGGAGCTGGAGACAGGGTGTCTTAGTAAGAGCACCACTGCCATTTACTTCTGCTTTTACGGGAAAAGGAAACTGGTACTGGACTCCCCAGAGAGAGAATAGGAAAATGTGTGAATCATTAAGTCAAAGAGAGCAAACACAAAGCAAAACTCATAGTTTCCCTTTAATGCCAGAAATCTCCCATGGAGGAAACCTAAAGCATGTGTTCACTTTTTCTGAATGTCCCCCCTCCCCCACCCTCTGCAGCAGAATTGAGCTAGAACAGGATAGAGGGATGGGGGCAGGAAGTGAGGATAGAAAGAGATATGTTTGCATGGCAAGTATAAGCATAATTTTTTTTGTCATGAAGAACTATATTATTACAATTGACTCTCATTTCCCCATTTTGCATTTAGATGAACCCAAAAGAGGAACTTTTGGTAACTTGAGGACAACCGCTGAATTTTTCATTTCAGCAACTGCTCTCTTTCCCTTTTGATTGTTGTACACTGTTTGCCTGGCATTGTGTAGGACACTTGTGTGACCGGAGCTGCCTGAGCTATGCATGGCTTCAGAGGGTCCATCCTCTGCTGGGCCCTGGCAGCATGGGCTATTGTGGGCACATCCCTGGAAGAGACAGATCAGGAAGGATTCCAGCAATGCAAGGACTCCTTGAATCTAAGTATTCTGGAAGTCTTACCTGGAGGTGGCTGGGATAATCTGCGGAACGTGGAAGTGGGACGGGTGATGAATTTGACCTACACCAACTGCAGGACCACAGAAGACGGTCAGTACATTATCCCTGATGAGATTTTTACCATTCCCCAGAAACAGAGTAACCTGGATATGAACTCAGAAATCCTGGAGTCCTGGATCAATTACCAGAGCAGCACCTCCAACTCCATCAACCTGGAGCTCTCGCTCTTTTCCAAAGTCAATGGCAAGTTCTCCTTCGAGTTTCAGAGGATGAAGACCCTTCAAGTGAGGGACCAAGCCATCACGACCCGGGTCCAAGTAAGAAATCTGATCTATACCGTCAAACTCAAGCCAGCTTCAGGACTAAACTGGAGGTTTAAGAATGAACTCCTGGGTATCTCAGAGCGTCTGGAAAGCAACCAGACACGGATGGCAAACTACTTGGCAGAACTCCTGGTGCTCAACTATGGCACCCACGTCATCACCAGCGTGGATGCTGGGGCTGCTCTCATTCAAGAGGACCACATCAGGAGTTCCTTCCTGCAGGACAGCCAAATCAGTGCTATCACTGCCTCTGCTGGCATTGCCTTCCAAAACATTGTAAACTTCAAAGCTGAGGATAAGTACGTCTCCCAGAATGCCTTCACCAAAAGCTACCTCTCCAACCGGACCAACTCGAGGGTGCAAAGCATTGGAGGGCTGCCCTTTTATCCCGGCATCACCCTCCAGACCTGGCAAGAGGGCATCACCAACCACCTTGTGGCCATAGACCGGGCCGGTCTGCCTCTGCATTCCTTCATCAACTGCGACCTGTTGCCCGAGTTGCCGGGGCCCCTGGTCAAGAAGTTGTCTAAAACAGTGGAAGCTGCCGTGAGACGCTATTACAACTTCAACACCTACCCTGGGTGCACGGATGTCAACTCACCCAACTTCAACTTTCAAGCCAACACCGACGATGGCTCCTGTGAAGGGAAAATGACCAACTTCTCCTTCGGCGGAGTCTATCAGGAATGCACCCAGTTCTCAGGGAATGACGTGGTCCAGCTCTGCCAAAACTTGCTGCAGAAGAATCCACTCACTGGTGATTTCTCCTGCCCCTCCGGCTACTCCCCAGTCCACCTGCTCTCTCAGACCCACGAGGAGGGTCTCAACCAGCTGGAGTGTTATCGCAAATGCACCCTCCGCATTTTCTGCAAGACCGTGTGCGAGGACGTCTTTCAGGTGGCAAAAGCTACATTTAAGGCTTTCTGGTGTGTGGCCACTGGGTCAGTCCCTGAAAATTCAGGGCTACTCTTTGGGGGCCTCTACAGTGAGAAGAGCATCAACCCTCTGACAAATGCACAGTCGTGCCCTGCTGGCTATTTCCCACTGGCTCTCTTTGAAAGCCTCAAGGTCTGTGTCTCTCAGGACTACGAGTTAGGAAGTAAGTTTTCTGTCCCCTTTGGTGGCTTCTTTAGCTGTGTCATTGGGAACCCCTTGGTCACTCAGGCTACATCCAAAGATTCAGGAGCACCTTCTCCAAAAAAGTGTCCCGGGGGCTTCAGCCAACACCTAGCCCTCATCAGTGATGGTTGCCAAGTGTCCTACTGTGTCAAAGCTGGACTCTTCACAGGAGGGGCTCTGCATCCCGCCAGGCTCCCCCCATACACCCAGCCACCCCTTATGAATCAGGCTGCCACCAACACAGTCCTGGTGATGAATCCAGAAGCTGCCAACGCCTGGATTAAGGACTCGAAGACCAACCTCTGGAGGCTGGGAGAGCCTCTGGAGCTACGCCGGGCCATCACAAGTTTCCAGGAGGATGGTAGTGGACTGTCGGGAGGAGCAGCCGTTGGCGTCTCCATAGGCGTCACCACGGGCCTGGCAGCTGCTATTGCACTGGCCATCTACACTGCCCGCAATTACAAAAAGAAGGACTACCAGGAAATCAAAGAGGAGAGGGAGAGTTTGACTGTCAGCCCTGTGGCAGCCCAAGATAGCCCTGAGCGAGAGCAGGAAAAGAGTCCAGTCTAAATCTCTCCCCGGAAAGCCTCTCATCTTCTGCCAGAGCTGCGAGTTCATCTTTCACTTCTTCTCTCTCTTGTTCTGGCCTCCCAAGTACTGAAGTAGGAAATGCAACAAAAAGCAGGTACAGCTCTAGGACTTCTTGAAACCTCTGGGTCAGAAAATTAAAAGAGCTACAGAGGCAACACTGGGAGCTGGGATTGTAAGTGGTGCTGACTTTTTCAGAGAAAAACAAATCTTCCTGGGATGCTGGTAACTAAAACTTGATAGAGTGGTGGGCGTGGGAGAGGGGGGTTCTATGTATGTGACATTAATTATAATCTCCTGGATTTATGTGCCTAGAAGAGAGGAGGGAGAAAGTTGGTATTTGGGTTTGAAGAATCTGCCTTTAATCTGAGGTTGGTTTGGATTTTCAATTCATAAGTTATAAAAATTTCTGGCTTTAAATATTACTCTTCCAGTATTTTGGGTTGTGTGTGTGTGCGTGTGTGTGTGTGTGTGTGTGTGTGTGTGTGTGTGTGTGTGTTTCATGCTGTATGAGGCTAACAGGTTTACCAGAAGTCACAGAATGTCCTAATCAGTCACTTCTTTCAGTTTGAGGACTTTGTATATTGAGGACTGTGTCACTATTTTGAGAATTGTGTTGCCACATCATCTAATCAAAATATATATTGGCCTTCAACAAGCCCAATTTTTTCCAACTTCCCTAAAACTTTAAGATTTACTCAGACAAGACCACTCTTGGACTTTGGACAAGTATCATAACATTTTCTGAAAATATTTTAACTTGACAACTTCTTTTAGGTGAAGGGAGAAGGGATAGTTTGGAGATAACAGTGAGTGAAGCAAAGGTAAAATTTGGAAAATATTCTGGTGCTCATGAGAAACTGGAATTCTTATGAATAAGTCCTCTTAGCTCATCCTATATAGGAGTAAGAAATAAGTTGCAGATCTGGAGAGATCAAGCAGTAGAGTGCCCTGGGCTAAGATACCAAAGTGTGACTCTTTGCTCTTTCATGAGTGACCCTTACTTTACCAACAACCAGCACCAGTATACACACACACACACACACACACACACACACACACACACACAGAGTCACAGAATATACACACCTAATCATGACTTCTTCTCTGAGACATAATCTGAGTAGGAAACACCAATTTTATATCCTGCCTTAATTTCCACTCTCTTCAATGGGAAGAGACTGAGATGACCAAAGACTGGTTTTTGAAATGAAATAAAAAAAAAAGAACCCAGGGGCTGGAGCGAGAGCACAGTGGGTAGGGCGTTTGCCTTGCACGTGGCCGACCCGGGTTCGATTCCCAGCATCCCATATGGTCCCCCGAGCACCGCCAGGAGTAATTCCTGAGTGCATGAGCCAGGAGTAACCCCTGTGCAAAGCCGGGTGTGACCCAAAAAGAAAAAAAAGGAATCCAGAGAACTGTGACAATATATTTCAGTGCCTGACCTGACTTCCCTGGGGCACCTAACAGGATGCACGATTGTCATTTCAGATTTGGGGCATTGTCCCATTTTATTGCTGATTTCACCTCTTGGTGACTCCTAGGATGAATAATCTGGGCATGTTTCCCCATGTATTTTCAAGCTCCTTATTTCTGCTTCCCAGTCACTGTCTTTAAAAATCTTTCATGAAGGAACATTTGTTGTTTCCTCAGTAACATCTACAACCCAGCGCTTGGGTTCACAGTCTGTTTCACTTATGAGAATCTTGAATTGTTCCAGCCTGAGGGAAGATGAAAAGGAGGAAACTCACGCACGGCCCGGCGGTGTAGCAAAGACGAGAAGGGAAACGGCATCTGAATCTTGCTCTCCCGGTGGCCCAGACAGAGGCACTGACTTCTACAACCTTTTCTCTGAAGCTTCCTGAGTCAGAGACATAAAATATAGCAAAATGCTCCCTGACTAAAATAAGTTCTCCTTTTAGCTTCTATTTCTGCTAACAAAATTGCCCGTATATATGCATTAAAATGCTCCCATGAGGAACACTTTGTTGGACTGTTCATTCACAGGAAATCGGCATGTGGGAGCGTGTGCTTCCTATTGATCCAGGCGACAGGGTGAGAATTCCAGCGGGAGAGGCCTTGGACTCTGGCCCGAGTGCTGGTTTCCTGACTGGTGATCCCAGGCCGGGATCTATGGACACTAGTCTGTTTTGTTTTATTGTTGTTATTGTTAATCTGCTCTACACTCAGTAATTACTCCTGATAGTACTCAGGGGAACCATATGGGATGCCAAGGATCGAACCCATGAACCATATGGGATGCTAAGGACTGAACCCGGGTCTTGAATCGAATCATGTACAAGGCCAATACCCCTACCCCCTGTACTATTGCTCCAGCCCTAGAGAATAGTCCATCTTCCCACAAGCCACACTGCATGGTCCATAAAAGAGAGGCAGACCGGTCTTTGCATTCACAGTTGATATGTTCTCCTTCTTAGGGGGAAAATGCTAAGTTTTAATCAAGAACAGCCTGTAAACTTTTGAAACATCTTTTCTACTATAGCCAGGTGAAAGGAACTTGCTGAGGTTAACAACTGCGGCTTTTGAGAGTCTTGACCTCAAGAGTTTGCTCACTTATTTCCTGCCTTGTGGTCTGTTTCTGCAGAGGAACATGAAATCATATTAAATCCCTTGTCCAATGAGTAGAAGAAAACTATAGAAGAAAATATATAAGGGGTGGAGAGATACAGAGAAAAGACATTTTCCTCTCCAGACAGTGGAAAGCTGCATGGTCCTCTCAGACTCCGGGGTGTACCCCCAGCGGCCACCCACACAGATGCTTAGCAACAAAAAAGGAGCAGGTGAACAATTACTTGTTGGTTGTTCATTAGTCATTTATTGTTCTGCACATACACCTCATGAGCACCAGGGGGCGATGTCCTCTCACAGAGCAACACCACGGACTTCAACACACACAGGTCACGAACAGAAACGGTGACATTAGGACAGTGATGTGTGCCCTCTCCCAGAACGCCCCACCCCCCTCTCAAACACCAGTGACCACGGACAAGGAAAGGGGACAGGACCCTTTCTTGCACTCCACAATGTCATTCCTCAGTCCTCTCGAGCAGAACGCTGCAATGCATAGAACAAGTACTATGGACCAAGTAGAAAAACCACAGAGAAGTACAAGTTTTACCAAAAAAAAAAAAAAAGTGGTGTAGAGGATGTGAACACACAAAGAAACATACACACAACCACATATACACAATTGATCTTTGAAAGGATGAGCATCTGACCAGGTTTGTCACCATCCTGGGAGACTCGAAGAAAAGAGACTGTGGGAGCCAAGACAATGAATAGAAAGACTCGGAACAGAGCTGGGCTCCAGGCAAGAAAATTATCCTGTGTGAGAGTGAAGGACGCACAGGGCCTTTGTTGGCAAGTTCTCGCTGAACCTGAGACTGTACCTTCCCGGGTTGGCACAAGGAAAAGGGGCAAAGGGAACGCCCCTCTTCCCCTTAGCTGGCACAGTGTTTAAAAAAAAATAAAATTCAAGATCCCTTCTGCCCACAACGTCTCCCGAGAAGAGCATCCTGAAGATGAGGTGGTCTCTCTGCTGAGCATCTCCAGAGAGACGGGGGGGGGGGGGTGGGTTCTAGACAGAATCAAGAGCCCGAGAGAAAAGGTGTGGAGATGTGACACTCTTAAGTGGCACCTTCCCCTCTCCCGTCCCCCCACCCCCACCCCGGTCCACACTCTGCCTGGTGTCTTCTCTGGGGCCTGAACTTCCGCTTGGGCTGTCTGCCTCACCCTTGCTTCTTCCTCCTGCTGGACGCAGGAAAGCTGGTTTCTCCCCACTGTCCATTGCCACTGTCACCTTTTGCCCGTCTTGGTCCACCTCCCACGGGATAGGGTTTCTGCTCACTGACCCTCCTCCCTTCCTCACCCATGTTGGGGCTCAGGAGCCCAGCAGACACTTGAGGCGGGTGTGGATGGCCCAAGACCCTGTGGTGATGCTTCAGTGATCTCTGGGCCAGGCTGGCAAAAGGCACGGGCGTGACAGGGAGGGCTGCTGCCACAGCCTTCTGTCACTGATCCCAGAAGATTCCCTGCTGCTTGAGCAGTAGTGAATGCACGACCAACCTTCCGGTCTGATGGTGCCGACAGATAGAGGAAACACAGAAGGAGGGTGGGAGCAGCAATCGCTCCAGGAAAGCTGGAGAAACTCAGTAGCCTGTCCCCAGAAAACGGGCGACACCAGGGGTTGTCCACTGGCCAGACTCGTAGCAAAATGGCTGCGTGCTTGCTTAACCCCAGAATCACTGTGAGGAAAACACTGCTTCTAACTTAAGTACCATTTTTGAAGTGTCTTTTCTTACCATCTTTCTTTTTTTTTTCCCCCAATATCAGGAATCAAACCCAGGGCCTTGCACATGCAAGGTGACTCTTTAACGGCTGAGTCCAACCCCCCAGCCCCTTGTTTCCATTTTTCTACCTTCATCAAAAAACCTTCCAAATATTATGAAATATATATGCATATATATACGTCAAACCCCCAAAACATGAGGTATATAAATTCGAAATAGGATCAGAGGAACTTCCCCCAAACACATAGTTCAAAGAACCCACTTTTCAAGGGGGAGTTGGATTTCCCTTCTTGATCTCCCTTCTCTCATCCCTGAACCCCAATTTCTGGGGCTTAGAAGGCAAGAGAAATGTTGGGGAGGGGCATCCCCAGGGTCTAGGGACCCAGGTCAGAGGCAGATCGGGGTCTCAGGCCCATTCGCTAGAGACCAGAGAGGTTCCCTGCATGCTCGGGGTGAATCTGGAAACGAAGGAGACGAGGCTTCTAGCATCACTGCTGGGCACTGATCAGGACTCAAACCTCCACAGAGACAGATGGAAGCCTGCTGAGAACCAAGACTGGATGGAGATTGTTTCCAAGGCCATCCTGATGGAGCTACTAAAGGGGTCAGTCTAGCGTTCAGTGCTTTTACATCTTCCACCAGCAAAGCTCCGTCTCCAGCGACATAAATTCACTCTTTGCTCACTGCCGCCCGCGCCCCCCACCCCCCGCCCCCTGCCGGGCAGCAGGGAGCAAAGCTGAGGAACAGCCTGGCTGTAGGGTCCCTACCAGAACCGAGTTCTGACATCTGGCAAGATAGTGTAGGGGCATGAGGGGACGGGCCCGGGGCCATGTGTGTGCATACCTGTGCACGTGCAAACACAAACACACACACATACACACATGCACACACACACATGTATGTATGCACGCACACGTATGTATGCATACACACAGAGCCCGTGGGAGCATCACTCACAGTGACTAGAATTCGAACTCACGGAATCTGTGAGCTGCTGTGGGGGACGGAGCGCCGGGAAGAAGGCGCGGGGCTCCTCTCCCTGAGGAAGGTTCAGATGCCAAGTGGGAGGCGGGCTCTGGTCTGACCAAGAGAGGGGCTGGATGCACCCTGGGATGGACTCCAAGAGGAACCCCTGAGTCCATCCTGGCCACAAGAAACCCAGATGCCTCTTTGGACAGGTCGAAGGTGGGAGGAGGAGGAGGAGGAGGAGAAGTAGGAGGAGGAGGAAGAGGAGGAGGAGGAGGAGAAGTAGGAGGAGGAGGAAGAGGAGGAGGAGGAGGGGGAGGAAGAGGAGGAGGAGGAGGAGGAAGAGGAGGAGAAGGAGGAGGCGAGGAGGAAGAAGAGAAGGAAGCGGAGGAAGAGAAGGAGGAGGAGGAGAAAGGAGGGAAGTGGGAAGAGAAGGAGGGGGAGGGGAAGAGGAGGAGAAGGAAAAGAAGGAGGGAAAGGGGAAGAGGACGAGGTGGAGGAGGAGGAGCAGGAGGAGGAGGAGGAAAAGGAGAGGGAGGAGGAAGAGGAGAAGGAGGAAGAAGAGAGGAAAGAGAAGAGGAGGAGAAAGAGCGGGGAAGGGGAGGAGGAGGGGAAGAAGGAGGGGGGAGGAGGAGGATGGGAAGGGGGAGGAGGATTGGGAGGAGGGGGGGAAGCCGACAAGCCAAGGACTATTATGCTCAGGGCTTAAAGTGCTCTGCAAGCATTAACTTCCTTCCCCTCTCAGCAAGACGGGCCTCCTCCTCGCTGGACCCTGAGGCACGGGTGATCTCTGATGTCACAGCAGTTTTGCAGTTAGCCCCTTCGTCCCCACCCCGACCCCACCCCCAAAACGCACAGTGAGTGAGGAAAGAAAAGCAGGAAAGGCTGCTCTCGTAGCCAGAGCAGAAGCAGCAAGAAGCCCACACAGGCCACGAAGCTCAACTTCACGGGATGGAGCGCCGGTGCCGGTGCCGGTGCCGTTCCTAGCCCCTAAGTGTGCTGACTGTATCCCCCGATTTGGGGGAAGGAAGGAGGGACTCTCGCTGACCCAGCACCCGGGGTGGCCCTCAGCCCGTGTCCCTTATGTGCTGGAGGAGGTCGATACATGAAGTCACCTAATACATCCCCCCCGGCCAAGAGGGACAGATGGTGGGACACGAGAGAGGAGGGGGCTGGGGGGGGCGATAGGGGCGGGATCACGGCACCCCCTTCCAGCTTGGCTTCTCCCACATCCTGCCCAGCGGTTCCCAGAGCCCCTCCAGTTCAGTCCTTCTCCTGGGCCATGCTGTCCTCGGAGATGCCCTGGGCGGCCAGCTCGGCCAGCACGTTATCCAAGTAATTGGCATCTGGGTAGCCGTGGCCGGTGAGATTAGAGCCAAACTCCGTCTTATGGTGGACCTCGTTCCAGATGACAGTGTCCGACTCGCCAGTGGTGCTGGAAGTCCCGATGGCAAAGATGAGGCGGCGGTCCCAGGCCACCAGGAGCAGTTTCAGAACCTAAGGGAGAGGGCAATAGAGAAGCAGACGTTCCAGTTAGTTGCAGAAGGTCCCAGGGACCATGAGAATCACCCCAGGGCTCAGCCCTGCCAGCTTCAGGAGGCCTCACGCCAGGTAAGGCCCTGCCAGGTAGGTGAAACTCAGCTCTGTTAGCAACTGTGTGGCCGGCTCCCATCATTTCCCCAGGCCTCTTATCTCCTAGCAATGAGGAGCGTGGCGGGGGAGGTTGAACAGTACAAAGGTTAAGGTGCTTGTCTGTAACCCTCGATCAAACCCCAGCAAGGTACATGGTCCCTGAGCATTGCCAGGAAAGACCGCTGAGAACGGAGGCAGAAAAGCACTGAGACCACTGGGGGCCCAAAAGAAAAGAAAGGGGAGGGGAGGGGAAGGGAGGGGAGGGGAGGGGAGGGGAGGGGAGGGGAGGGGAGGGGAGGGGAGGGGAGGGGAGGGGAGGGGAGGGGAGGGGAGGGGAGGAGAGGAGAGGAGAGGAGAGGAGAGGAGAGGAGAGGAGAGGAGAGGAGAGGAGAGGAGAGGAGAGGAGAGGAGAGGAGAGGAGAGGAGAGGAGAGGAGAGGAGAGGAGAGGAGAGGAGAGGAGAGGAGAGGAGAGGAGAGGATATTATCCGCCTCTAAAGGTTGTGGGTAGTTTGGGGGTCCTCTAGGGAAAATCACATAAAATTGTACAGCTGATCTCTTCTCTATCTTATCTACCCTCAGCACATCACACACTCGTGGTTAGTTCCAATCACTGACCAGTCCTTCTAGCTCCTGTTTTCCCTGGCCATAGGTAGACCAGTATGACAATAATAGCAGGGAATAAGATCTGAGTGTTAAAAGTAGGTAAAGGGAAATTCTTGATAACCTTTTAGTATCAATATTGCAAACCACAATGCCCAAAAGGAGAGGAGAGAGAGGGAGAGAGAGAGAGAGAGAGAGAGAGAGTCAGAGACAGAGAAAGAGAGACAGAGAGAGTCAGAGACAGAGACAGAGAAAGAGAGACAGAGAAAGAGAGTCAGAGAGAGAAAAGAAAAGTGTATGCCATAGAGGCAAACAGGGAGTAGAGGTCGGGGGTGATGGGAAGGAACCTGGGGACACTGGTGCTGGGAAATGTGCACTGGAGGAGGGATGGGTGTTGGAACACTGTATGACTGAAACCTAATCATGAACAGTTTTGTAAGACTCTATCTCCCAGTAATTCAATAAAAAAAAAAGTTCATCAATTTGCTCGAGCAGGCCCAGTAACGTCTCCATTGTGAGACTTCTTATTACTGTGTTTGGTATATTGAATACTCTCAGTAGCTTGTCAGGCTCTCTGAGAGGGCGGAGGAATCGAACCCGGCTCAGCTGGGCTGGCTGCGTGCAAGGCAAATGCAAAAAAAAAGAAAAAAGTAAAAAAAAAATATTGTACAATTGAGAGAGGGGGTGAGCACATGGCCACGTCGGGTCCAGACACTAACAGGAGATCCCAGCAGCAGAGCTGCGATCTCTCAGAGACAGTGTGAAGCAGTCCCGACAGTCAGTGAAGTGGCCACAGAGGAAGATACGGAGTCAAGGACCTTGACCCAGAGTGGGGAGTAACTGACCCTTGGGCAGTAGGGTGGTGAAGAGGCATTACAAGCAGAAAGAACACAGAAAATGGGGTTGATGTAGGCAGGCAGGCAGATAGGCAAAGCCCCCTCCCAGGGCAATGGCAGTAAATTTCCTGGTAAATTATAGCCCTGATCTCGTGGAGAACTGGTGTGCCAGTCCTAACAGACCCTGAGAAGCTGGACCCAACTTGACCGAAGCTCCATCAGGAACAAAAGGCCAGGAAAGGAATTTCAAAGAAGACCATCACCACTCCCCACTCTACCCCTTTGGTAGCCTCCTTAAGAATGGACTTGGACCTAGGTAGAAGCCCCAGGTGGGGGCAGGTTGGAGATACTCTATAAAGGCCACCTTGAGCAAAGGAGGCGTGCACAGAGGCTGCCTGAGCTCACTTGCTGCTTGATTCCATGTGGATGAGCATATGTGTCGCCTGCATCTCACCTCTTTTTTTTTTTTTGCTTTTTTGGGTCACACCCGGCGATGCTCAGGGGTTACTCCTGGCTCATGCACTCAGGAATTGCTCCTGGCGGTGCTCAGGGGACCATATGGGGTGCTGGGAATCGAACCTGTGTCGGCCATGTTGGCTGCGTGCAAGGCAAACGCCCTACCCACTGTGCTATCGCTCCAGCCCCCTCGCCTCATGAGATGTGTACTTTCATGCTTTCATGCTGGGATGTGTGTAGGGGCTCTCTCTGCCTTTGGAGAAGCCTGCATTGAGTACATTGCTCTCCATTCTCTCCCACTTTCTATCCCTCCTTCCTTCAAAACCTCCAATAAAAACTGCAATTTCACTGCTCGTCTACTCCTGAAATTCCTTTCTGCGAGGCGAGACAAGAACCAAGTAACTCTGTGTCCTGGGTGGCACAGGCGGATGGGTAGAGAGTGACTGTCTTTCTCTTCCCCACTTCACATGAGTCACCCGCGGGCCCACTGACAACAGTGTGAACGACATGACCTCAATTAAAAATCACTGCAACGCGAAATTTTGAAAAATCAAAATAAAACAATATCAAAGGCAGGAGGGAGGCATTTGGAGACATGCGTAATCGGAGGTTCTCTGAGGCTGTGACCTCCCTACCCCACCCCCACTCCCCAGCACTCCCAACAGCACCCAAGTGTGGGATTAATACATCCACAGTGACAGCTGGGGCACAGCTCCTCAGCGACACGGTTGAAGCGCCATGACCTCCTTCCATACCATTTCATAGTCATTCGCTCATCTGGTCATTAGAACCACACTTGGAGGCCAGTATGGCAGGGTGTCTCATCGTCCCTGCTCTATAGGGGAGGCCCAAAAAGGGGTCAGGCCTTACAAATTCAGCTTCTTTTCCCCTTATACTTTGTAGAGTAAGAAAGGAGTTTACCAAAAAAAAAGTAGAGTGGGGCAAATTGTCTGCCATAGAGGCAGGGGGAGGCGTGCCATGGGGTGGGGGGGTGATACTGGGGACATTGGTGGTGGAAAATGTGCACTGGTTTGATCATTCTATGGCTAAAACTCAAAACATGAAAGTTTTGTAACTGTATCTCATAGTGATTCGATAAAAAAAAAATAGTGGGGGGGTGGGGGGAGATGCCTAATAACTCATCACAAGCTTTGGTCCCAGCACAGTGTCCAGCATATACAATCAGTTGATTATAAATGCACTGGGTTCCTGGGCTGGAGCAATAGCACAGTGGGTAGGGTGTTTGCCTTGCACACAGCCAACCTGGGTTCGATTCCCAGCATCCCATATGGCCCCCTGAGCACCACCATGGGTAATTCCTAAGTGCAGAGCCAGGAGTAAATACCCCTGTGCATTGCCAGGTGTGACCCAAAAAGCCAAAAAAAACAAAAAAAGCACTGGGTTCCAATCAGAATGATGATAGGCCTGGTCTGGGCAGGGAGCTGGGCCTCAATACCACAGGAGTGATAATAACAGCAGACCTGAGAAACAGCAGCGACCTTGACCTGAGTGTTTCCTAAACACCAGGCAATGGGTCTTGGTTACGACAATCAGAATAGACAGGTGGACACGTATTCTCAGGGACCAACAGAGAACCAAAGAGGCTGGAACACGGGCGGAGCTGGCAGGAGGCCCAGGTTCACTCCCCAGCACTGCAGGCTCGCTCTCCCGAGCACTGCCAGAAGCAAGCCCTGAGCAACAGGCCAGGAGGAGACTCTGAACACTAGAGAGTGGCTCAAACACAAAAATAGAAGCAAACCATAGACAGAGGTGTTGTCATGCTCTCCTCTCTGCAGGGGAAGAGGCAGAGACTTAAGGGTACACATCCAGCCTGGTCACACAACTCGTGGGTAGGGAAGGGTCTGAGCTTCCGGCTTACAATCAACACCAATACTTTTTTTCTTTTAATTTATTTTGATGCATTATTTCAGTTACAAGTCTCACAGTGGAGACGTTACTGGTGCCCGCTTGAGCAAATCGATGAACAATGGGAGGACAGTGACAGTGACAGTGATTTATTCCGGTTTGGCCTTGGGGCAAGGACTGGGGTTTGGGATAGAAACACCTGAAATATGGTGGTGGTAAGGTTTAGTAATGGTGGTGGGCTTGGTGTTTGAATATAAATGTAATCAAATATTGTGAACTACTTTATAAAATGGCTGGAGTGATAGCACAGTGGGTAGGGTGTTTGCCTTGTGCGCAGCTGACCTGGGTTCAGTTTCTCCATCCCTCTCAGAGAGGCTGGCAAGCTACCGAGAATATACCGCCCTCATGGCAGAACTGGGCAAGCTCTCCATGGTGTATTCGATACACCAAAAACAGTAACAAGTCTCACAATGGAGACTTACTGGTGCCTGCTTGAGCAAATCGATGAACAACGGGAGGATGGTGCGACACTGCTACTTCATGAAATAAAAAATTAAAAAATTAATTTTGACGAAAACACCATGATTCACAGAGTTTTTTGTAATACAATTGTTCCAGGCGTTTAGTGTTCCAAAACCATCCTGTGACCTTTCCTCCCAATGTCCCGAGTCTCCCTCCCACCCCTGAAGCACATAACAAATTTACTTTATAGTGCTTGCTCCAACAAAACATAAAGAAATGGCCCATAGAAAGATCAGAAAATGAATCTATAAGAGCCCATTTGCGACTGCTATATGATTTTGACCTATGTAAATTAGGAAACTAAAATCATTTAATAAAATATAATAAAAGCGTGTATTCTCATTTACATAAGTAGGTTTTCAACTCTGGAATCTAAAGGACGTGGCATTAAATTTTATTTGGTACTCAGATCTCACAATGGAACTTCTCTTGGCTCTCAGATGAGGATCTAGATGGAGTTAATTTAGGGAGGAGGATGCTTCTGAGCTAAGTCTGGGAGGCAGGATAGGACAAGACGGGGGGTGGGAGGGGGTGGGGACACCCAGTGAGCAGAAGAGTGAACACGCAGGTCCAGATAGTGTGGCTGCAATGCTCCTGACTCTCCCTCTCTGGAGAGGGGTCCAAGGCCAGGCTCTGGGAGAATCAGACATGAAGGGTGGGGAGGGAGACAGAAGAGAAAGCTCAGGTACATGCAGGAATAAGCTGGGAAGATTGTGCTTTGTGAATGAAGAGGAAGGAAAACCCATCAAAAATATTTTCTGAGTGTTCTTCTAGTTTTTTCTCTAACTTTTTTTTAAACAAGTATGTGTGGGTAGATAAGATAAAGAAGGGACCAGTATGACAATAATAGTTGGAAAGGATCACAATGGACAAGAACTGTTAAAAGTAGGTCACGGGATGGACATGATAACTTTCCAGTATATGTACTGCAAACCACAATGCCCAATGCGGTGGGGGGGCGGGCGGGGGGTGAGGGGGGAGAGAGAGAGAGAGAGAGAGAGAGAGAGAGAGAGAGAGAGAGAGATAGGGGAGAGGGAGAGAAAGAAGTGTCTACCCCTGCCACAGAGGCAGGCTGGGGTTGATGGGAGGAAATCTGGGGACACTGGTGTTGGGAAATGTACACTGGTGAAGAGTTGGGTGTTGGAACACTGAATGAAACCTAATCATGAACAGCTTTGTAAGGGTCCATCTCACAGTGATTCAATTAAAACTTTTTACTAAAAAATAGAGAGAGAGAAAGATGAGGAGGAGCAAGAAGAGGAGGAGGAGGAGGAGAAGAAGAGAAAAAAGGAGGAGAAGGAGGAAGAAGAAAGGAAGAAGAAGAAGAAGAAGAAGAAGAAGAAGAAGAAGAAGAAGAAGAAGAGGAGGAGGAGGAGGAGGAGGAAGAGGGAAAGGATGGAAGAAGAAGAGGATAAGGAGGAGGATGAAGAGAATGGAAGAAGAAGAAGAGGAGGAGGAGGAGGAGGATGACGGAAGAAGAAGAAGAAGAAGAAGAAGAAGAAGAAGAAGAAGAAGAAGAAGAAGAAGAAGAAGAAGAAGAAGAAGAAGAAGAAGAAGCAGCAGCAGCAGCTTGAGTCTAGAAACTGTATCAGTATCACAAATCACTGGGACCAGTAGAGGAGGGAAGTATTAACTGAGCTGGCAATGGCAAAATCAGAAAAAGAGTACAGTGGATGGGGTGCGGAGGGAGGGTGTGCAGAAGAGAGCCAAGGAATACAGACTGGGCAGGTACATTGAATCAGAGCAAGAATCCAAGAGGATAAATAGGCTCTATTAAATCTCAGGGGTTCTGGATGCCAACCAGAATCTAACAGAATTAACTTGGAGTAGTTAAGGGGAGAGGGAGCTTTGGAAGAGGACCAGTTCTTGGCAAGAGGGTGCCAATTTTAATAGCATATCTTGATAAGGGAACGATTAAGAGCAGTTAGCACTGTGGATTCAGGGCCCCAGCACATGCACACAAAAATCTACCTGTTTGATAGTGTGTCTAATAATACCCATGGACAGTAGAAACAAGGGCCAGGAGGACTGGCCCATGGTTGGAAGCCTGCCACCAGTGTGGGGGGTGGGCAGCTAGGATAGAGAAGGGACCACTATGACAAAGATGGTTGGAAATGATCACTCTGGACAAGAACTGAGTGCTGAAAGGAGGTAAAAGGACAAACATGATGACCTTTCAGTGCCTTTACTGCAAATCATAATACCCAAAAGGAAAGAGACAGAGACAGAGAAAAAAAAGAAAAGTATCTCCTGGAGCCGAAGATAGTATAGAAGGATAGTGGGTAGCGCGTTTGCCTTGCACATGGCAGACTCAGGTTCAATTCCCAGCATCCCTTCTGGTTCCTCAAGCACCGCCAGGAGTAATTCTTGAATACAGAACCAGGAGTAATCCCTGAGCATTGTTGGGTGTGACCCAAAAAGAAAAATCATAAATAAATAACTAAAAAGAAAAAAACCACTTTTTTCAGTTTTATAAATAAAAAAGAGTGCCTGCCAATAGAGGTAAGGTGGGGGGAGGGGAACCCGAGGGGAACTGGGAACATTGGTGGTGGGAAATGAACACTGGAGAAGGGATGGATGATGGAACTTTGTATGACTGAAACCCCATCATGAACGACTTTGTAATTGTGTATCTTATGGTGATTCCATTTTTTTTCTTTTAGGATCACACACATTGATGCACAGGGGTCACTCCTGGTTCCGCACTCAGGAATTACTCCTGGCAGTGCTTGGGGGATCATATGGGATGCTGGGAATCGAACCCGGATTGGCCACGTGCAAGGCAAACGCCCTATCCGTTGTGCTATCGCTCCAGCCCCAGATTCCGTTTTTTTTAATAAAAAAAAAAGTAACACTACGTTTTTCATGAAATTAATACAATTAAAAGGGTATGTCCCAAGCACAAAAATTTGTAAGTCTACAACTGTACCTCATGGTGTTTCACTAATAAAAATTAATTTTTAAAAAAAAGGGTATGTCATGAGTCTAGGGGGAAAAAAAATCTACCTGTTTGGGACTAAGAGGCATTGGTACTGGCATGATTCCCCATCTGGACACATGGTACTTCATCATGTGGTTGATTATCTCATTGTTCTCGTCTCTCTGCTTCCTGCCCAGTGAGATAAGGGACTCATCCATCCTCCTGTGCCAGGAGGCGCCGCCCTGTAGACCGCCTGCCTCTCTCCCTGACAGTGGCTCCTCCGAGCCGAGCCTGGCTGGGACTGTGAAATATGAGTGCTAGGGACAGGCTGCTTGGTTTTCTTTCCCCTCCCCCACCTCATCCCACCATTCACCACCCACCACCCCCAGTTCCTCTCCTTCCCTTGCAGAGAAAGGGCCCGGACCAAGAAGGGTCTGTGCTTCAGCCTCAATCCCAAAATGAAAAAACGCATGGAAGAGACTGAAACTGACCCACCACGGCAGCTAAACCAAGCCACAGACACAGGCACGCACAGTGCCGGAGAGAATTATGGCCAGATGCAAAGACGAGAGAAGCTGTATGCTAAGTGGCGGGATCTAGAGAAAGCTGGGGGAGGGGGCTAAAGAGGACCTTCAGTCCCACGGTTTCCCAGTGCTGCCGCAAGAAAGGGTCCGACATCCCCCTTAAGTCAATGGTTTTCCTCTCTTTGGTGATCCAGGAAGGTATGGGAAATCCAGTCATTTTCTGACCTAATCCACAGGCAAAAAATAGGACCTGAAAAATGTGTAGTCTAAAGGGCCAGAGAACGGAGTGTTGAAAGCAGGTAAAGGGATAGACATGATAACCTTTCGGCATCTGTACTGCACACTGTAATGCCTATAATGAGAGAGAGAAAGAGGAGAGAGAGAGAGACAGAGACAGAGAGAGATAAGAGGGGTGCCTACCAGAGAGGCAGGTGGGGGTGGGGGCAATTTGGGGGTGAGGTGTGAGGGAAACTTGGGACACTGGTGCTGGGAAATTACACTGGTGGAGGGATGGATGTTGGAACATTGTATGACTGCAACCCAATCAAGAACAGCTTCGTAATGTTCTGTCTCACGGTGATTCAATAAAATGGAAGATTAATATTACATAAATTAATAAATAAATAAAGGGCCAGAGAGTTAGTACAGAGGTTAAGATTCTTGCCTTGTACCTGGTTGATCCCAGTTCAATCCCTAGCGCCCCATATGGTCCCCTGAGCAACTCCAAGAGTGATCCCCTGAGCACAGAGCCAATAGTGAAGCCTGAGCACTGCCAAGCATGACCAAAAACTAAAGCCCAAAATAAACATGAGTCTAATTCTAGAGTTCACAGTTCCCTAGAGCCTAACAAAGAACCCTAAGGGATCCAGGAACCCCAGTATCTTCTCTTCGTTGGCTAGTCTGGGGGGGAAGGTCAAAGAACACAAAAGTACATCAAAGGAATAATCTCACCAATTTAAACCTTTGCCCCAGAGCAGAGTTTCTCAGAGTTGGATGTGCTACTCCATCACCCAGGATCTCGTTAAAAAGAAGCTTATGCTAAAGAGTCTGCATTTCTATCAGACTCCTCCGTGTCACTCCTGGGGCTGGTCCCAGAACCAGCTGCGATGCAGCCAAGTCCTTGAGGAAAAAATGCTAATAGAGACAAATCATCGCCAGTAATTTCCTGGACAGGAAAAAGCCAAAAGCCTTTTCCCCTATCACACTACAGAAGAAGGAAAAATAATAGATTCCTATCCACCCTTGTATATAATTGACTCAACTGTGACCCTGTTACATGTTTGACTGGAATTCAAAGAGACCCAGTTCTCTTTCTTTGTTATTCATTTTTTTCAATTGCTGGGAACAGGCTTGGTACACGGGAGGTCACTTAGGACTTGAACGCATGACCACAAATAAGCTTGCAAGGCAGGAGTTTTTAAGCTTTTTTTTTTTGCTCATGCACTCAGGAATTACTCCTGGCAGTGCTCGGGGGACCATATGGGCTGATGGGAATCGAACCCAGATCGGCCGGGTGCAAGGCAAACGCCCTACCCGCGGTGCTATTGCTCCAGCCCCAGGTTTTAAGCTATTGCAATATTCCTCTACATCCCCAGCCTGCAGGCCTCTTTGGCCTATGCAGCAAGAGAAGCAAATCCTGAAGCCCTGCCACAGAGACAAATGCCTAAGCCCTAGCCTGAAACCCCTGGCCTTACTTTTCTCCCTTTCTCGCTGTCCGGAAGATAACAGTGTCTTGGGAAGCCACGGGCGCTGAAACTCTTCCCGGGATTTGGGTGTTCTGGTCCCTGAAAGCAAACAGAAAGAAAAGGGCATTTTTCAAAAGATTTTCTGATGGGGACAGAAGGTGTTGTGAAGGCAGCACCTAATAATGCAAATGACGATGGCAAGAATAACGGAGTCTGCACAAGGAATCATTCAAAAAGGGCAGAGTGAGGAATCATTCAACAGAAGCCAAGTTGTGATTCTCAGAGCTGCTGTGCTCGCCTGAGCCCCATCTGTTAAACTGGGAGGATGCAGAGTCTCAGTACAGATGCAACGAGTCTGGCAGCTGGTGCAGAGTAAGAACTCAGTCAAAGCTTATGCTTGCACCACTGTCATTGTCAACACTGTGACAATCATCACCTTTCTCATCATTGTCATTCTCATCACAGTCTCCTTTGTCATCGCTCCTCCCAACCCCCATCATCATCATCACGATCATAATTGTCCATTGCCATCTATTCTGGCACTTTATTTTTTTTTCCTAAAAGACTAAAACTACAGGGGTTGGAGCGATAGCACAGCGGGTAGGGCGTTTGCCTTGCACCCGATGGACCCAGGTTCGAGTCCCAGCATCCCATATGGTCCCCGAACACCGCCAGGAGTAATTCCTAAGTGCATGAGCCACTGTGCTTCGCCGGGTGTAACCCCCCCCCAAAAAGTGACTAAAACTACAGTCCAGGGGCTGGAGCAATAGCATAGCGGGTAGGGCATTTGCCTTGCACGCAGCCAACATGACCGATCCAAATTCGATTCCCAGCATCCCATATGGTCCCCCTAGCACAGCCAGGAGTAATTCCTGAGTGCATGAGCCAGGAGTAACTCCTGAGCATCTGAGCATCGCCGGGTGTGACCCAAAAAGCAAGAAAAAAAAACTATAGTCCAGGGCATTTTTAATTAAATTAATTAAAATTAATTAATTTTTAATTAATAATTTCCATAACATCAATGACTTTGCCAAAGCTTAAAAGCCCAGGTTACCTGAGGTACCTCAGGACTTTTTTTATTAAACTCAAAGCACCTCAGAACAACAACAACCAAAAAATGTTTTCAAGCCTTGAGTCAGGCCATCCTACTTCTCTGAATGATTCTCATGGATGTTCTCCAATGTTTTTCCTGGAGGTTTTTGTTTGCTTTTCTATTTCACAATACAGATTAGAAAACTGACCACTTCAACCCTTCTCAACAACATTTAAATTGACATTATTCCAAACCCTTATTTTTAAATTGGGAAGGAACTGACAAACAGCATCAAATTATAAATGTACACTAATCAGTATCTGTAGACATGGAGAAATCATCGCCACGAGACATTCAGTTAACCTCAATCCCCTCACATCCTTTCCAAAATTTTCTTTCTTACGATGCATCTTGGTGGTTCTTGTTATTTGTTTTCTGGCCCTCTGGGCTACTTTCACAATTTTGTGGAGCACCTGTTTCTCCTTGTTTTATTTGTTTTGTTTAATTAGCGAAGATACTTTTCTTCTGTTGTTGCTGGGATGGGCTGGGGGTGGGGCGTGCATTCTCGGCTCCCTGAATTCTCCTGCTCCACTGTGGCACCAGGAATTTAAAATCTCATTCCTGCTGAGATCATGCTGGCGTGTGGGGGAGGTGACGAGTAGGCCTCAAACTCATTTTTCTGTAGCAAGTCCTCTGCCTCTGAGCCCAACCCCAGGCTCCAAAGGAGAATTTCTAACATCTATTAAATCTCTTAGTAGCTTCCCAGGACAGTCTTCACAATAGTCACTATGAGGCACATGGGCTTTTTTTTTTTTTTTTCAGTTGAATCACTCTGAGATGCAGTTACAGGGCTGGAGTGATAGCACAGCGGGTAGGGCATTTGCCTTCCATGTTGGCAACCCAGGTTCGATTCCCATCATCCCATATGGTCCCCCAAGCACCGCCAGGAGTAATTCCTGAGTTCAGAGCCAGGAGTAACACCTGTGCAATGCTGGGTGTGACTCAAAAAGAAAAAAAAAGTGGTGCAGTTGCAAAGCTGTTCATGATGGGATTTCAGTCATACAACATTCCAACATTCATCCCTCCACCAGTGTACATTTTCACCACCAATGTACCCAGCTTCTTTTCCACCACCCCTCCCCCCAACCCAGTCTGTCTCTATAGGAGATACTTTTCTTCTTTCTCTCTCTCCTTCTCTTTCCTTTTGGATACTGTGTTTACAATACAGATACTGAAAAGTTACCATGTTTGTTACTTTACCTACTTTCAGCATGCAGTTCTTATGCAAAGTGATCATTTCTAACTATCTTTGTCATAGTGGTCCCTTTTCTATACCAACTGCCTTCTCCCCATCACTTGAGGCAGCTTCCAACCATGGACCAATCCTCTTGGCCCTTGTTTCTACTGTCCTTGGGTATTCGTTTTATACTGTTTCTTTATAGCCCATAAATGAGTCCCTCTCCTTCTGACTTGTTTCATTTACCATGATTCTCTCCATGTCCATCCACTGATAAAAAAATTTCATGACTTCATTTTTCCCTATATTCGGATGCTGGTACCACTGGAACCCTTTCACCTGTCTACCACTACAGCCCCATTCTGGCCTCTGGCAGCCACCAAAAGAGGTTTTCTGCATCTTTTGAGTTTGGTGTTGCCTTGTTTTATAATTCCACGCACACAGGAGTAAAATCATCTAGTCTTTTCTTTTCACTATCCCACCTATCATAATGTCCTCAAAGTTCATCCACATTATCGCACATGGCAAGATTTTATTTTTTAAGTCTGAATGATATTTCAATATAATATATAGATATATATCATTTTTTCATTCACCTATTGCTAGACATTTAGGTTGCTTCTATGTCTTCGCTATTGCAAATAATGCTGTCATGAACACGGTGTAAGTCAACACCCTACTGAGCAAGCAGTCCATCACCAGCAGGTGAGGAAAACACTGAAGAATTTAACCAAGAACTTGACTTCCTAAATTAGGATTCAGAAGGATTCATAGGCCCCTTTGAGAATTACATGAAAGATGAAATCATTTTCTCCCAGTAACACTGTCTCTCTCTCTCTCTCTCTCTCTCTCTCTCTCTCTCTCTCTCTCTCTCTCTCTCTCTCTCACACACACACACACACACACACACACACACTTGCCTAATTTTTGAGCATCCTGACTCTTCTAGCTGGCACAAATATACATCCCATTCTGCTGTTGGCACTTGTTCTCACATAAATGATAAGTAATGCATCCTGGCTACATAAGCGAATCAGTGAACTTATGCATGTATGAACGAAGGAGAAAATGATCAAGCTTCAAGATTTTATTTCACTTTTTTTTTAACTGAGCTTCCCACATGATTTTAAATTATGCAATTTGGGGGGGGGGTGAGTAGCTGGACTGCAGACCCTCTGGTTGTGCAATGATCTGGCAAACTCCACAGTAGGACAAGGCAGTGAGGTCTTGGAGAGGGGAAAGAGGACTGAACTGTTAGCGATAACAGTGTCTTCTTGGAGCCACTGGGCTTCACAGCTCTGACCTCCGTAGTCCCAGGAAATTGCTCTGCATTCCCAACCAACATTCCCTGGGCCTCGGCTCTCTCTAAGCCTGTGCAAGAAGCCAGTTCTGACCACGGCTCTGCCTGCTCCTCTCCTGCCCGGCGCTGGCTCTGCTCCAGTAAATCTCTGCACTCTCGGCACGCTGCTAAGTGGGCCAGTCACGACTCTGGCTGCCCGGCTCAGAGATCCTCCCCCGGGGACGCATCCTCTGCAGTGAAAGCAGAGCGGCTCACCTCCCCACTGAAGCCCAGGCTTCCAGAGACAGAGGCACCGCATGGAAATCATGACCTTGGACTGGACGCCCCAGCTGGAACTCTTCCTTCCAGCCCTTCCACACACACTTTTTCTCTCCTGGGCAACTCTTTGGCTGAAACCTTCACGTAGGAACACTCTCCTCCATTTCTCAGATGCAACTAGTTGAGCATCCTATGATAAAAGTCTCCTCGGAGACCCCCTATCAGCTGAACCTAAGTCTTCCTCCTTCCTTGACAAGTCGGTGACTCAAAATAGTGAGCATTGGGGCTGGAGCGAGAGCACAATGGGTAGGCCATTTGTCTTGCAGGTGGCCAACCCAGGTTCAATTCCCAGCATCCCATATGGTCCCTCAAGCACCGCCAGGAGTAACCCCTGTGCATCGCCAGGTGTGACCCAAAAAGAAAAAAAAAGAAATAGTGAGCATGGCCAGGTACAAAGCACCCCTCTACTAGACTCAGGACGATATTTAAATGGAACCTGCTCCTAATTTTATATTATATTAGTTCACAAGTGTACAGATCAGAATACATACACACACACAAACACACACACACACGCACACACACACACACACTCACACACACACATATTCCCTCAACACACACACACACTCACACACACACACACATATTCCCTCAGAAAAGGTATTTTTGTAGGGTGATAAAAGTTAGACCCAGAACTGCAAGTGAGTTCATCAGATATGTGGCCTTTGGCAACTCTGCCTCCCTTCCGCATTTTCTGCTCTTGGAGATATTTTCCCCTACTGGCTGGTAAGACCCTAAAAGAAGAATCATCATTTTTATTCATCTCTTTCACTTTTCACTATTCCTCACACTTGCCTCTCTCAGTCAACCCAATGTCACTGATGACCATTTAGAAGTACCTCAGGCATTTCTTTTCTTTATGATCTTCTTTTGTCCCATCAGAATGGGGGCATTAGGGGAGCAATGATTAAGTGTTTTGTTCACCCATGTCTCTCCAGTACAGAGCACACACCTGCGTGTGTAATAATCCAAAACACAATGACAAAATGGAAAAAGGGAGGGGTGGGGGGGTGGAAAGGCGAATGAATAAATATTTGCTCAATCAGTGAATTCAGTTAGCATGCCAAAACCTTTTGAAAAAGTTTCAAGGAAGGCAAACATTAACACTGACTGTCAGGAATAGTCCTCAATGTGTTTCTTAGGAGGATCAGAGCAGGAAAGAACAATCCATGAAAATCAAAGCCAAGGAATGATCTCTCAAGTTACAAATGCAAATATCATTTGACAAATTCCACTCCTAGAAAATAACTCTACAGATGGACTCTCACCCACTCGCTCCCCAGGTTATTCATTATAGCCTTATGGGTGGTGGTGAAAGATTGGAAACAATCCACATGCCCATCAAACAGAGACTGTTGAACCTAAATTATGGTTCATTTATACAATGGATTATTACACAGACTCAAGAAGTATGAGGAAGCTCCCCTCTATAGGAACATGAAAAGATCGACAGACTATATTGTTCTGGCGGGTGAGAACAAAGTGTCTCCTGTACCACCCTTTGTGTAAAAATGGGAGGGGTGGAGGCAGTCTTTGTTGCCGAAGCACAAAGGGTCTTGGGAAGTACATGAGAAAGGAAGAAAGACGGAGTGAGATGGTGGAGAGTGGGGGGGGAAGAGGAGGCTGGGTGGATGGTGACAAGAGTAGAAAACTTTTCAGAGAAGAGCATCATTTCCTTCGGGCTGTAACAAGACTATATCAACTGGGTGGTTTTTCAATGACATCAGTTGACTTTCCTCGGTTCTGGGGGGCCAGAAGTCCAAGAGTCAGTGTCTGGAAGAGATACTTGCCCACACAACTTCTTGGCTCTCACAGGTTGGTGAGTGGAGAGGAGCTTGCCTCGGGGCGGGGGAGTTAGGCATTGAGGCTGGGCCAGGTCTGATTTGGAGGATCTTGAGATGAGACTCTGGGCACTCACACTGTACTGTCATGAGTTAAGATTTCAGGGACTTGGGGCTGGAGCAATAATACAGAGGATAGATCATTTGCCCTGCATGCAGTGGACCAGTACTCTATCCCCGGGACCCCCTATGGTCTCTCAACCCTCCTCCCAGAACTGATTTCTGAGAGCAGAGCCATGAGTAAGCCCTAAGCACTGCCAGGTGTGGCCCAAAACATACATTTAAAAAAAAAAAAGACTGGTGTCGTTAGGGGGTGGAATGAGAGCCTTTTACAAGCAAAAAAGGGAATACATTTGGGGAAAAGCAATGCTATCAATTGAAAGAAGTTTATGAAACTTCAAAACAAATATATCTGTTGGTCTCATCCTGAAGACAATGGTATTTGAGATGGGGGCTTCTAGGGAGGTAAAGTCCTTCTGAATAATTATTGCCCTGATAAAAGAGACTCTTAGAAACTCCCTCAGACTGTTGCCTTGTGAGAATGCAGCAAGAAGAAACCCATGGACTTCGAAACTGGTGCTCCCCAGACACTGAATATGCCAGAAGCCTGGTCTTGGTTATTCATCCTCCAGGAGGAGAGAAATAGAAATAAATAATTTTCTTTCTTTAAAACCTGCCTCAACTATGGTAATTTGCTACAGTTATCTCAACTGAGGGAAAAACAAGTTTACCTACAGACACATGAACCTAAAAGATGAAAGTCAAGAGCAAAGTGTGTGCAAACCTGAATGCCAGGAGGGATGCTATAGATGATCCTGATAGTTTTGCAGTCAGGGTGACCAGGCAGAGAGTGAGGGATGAGGTGGTACTCCATCTTCCCGGGGGGCTGGGTGCCCGTCTTCACCCCATAAATGGTCTTACAGGTTGGACACTGCAAACTCCCATCCTGAGGAGAGAAGGCCAGAAGCATCAGATTAGAAAAACGTTTTGGGTCAATGATCGTCCCACCCAACCCCAAAGGGCACCATGGATTAAAAAGGGTCAGGAGGACAAGAAAGCAATTCAATAAGGACTAGACCTCAGTCTCTCTCACGTTCGTTCCTGGCTTCCTAGGACATTTCTGCTTTCTCCAAAGTAACAGAGGGCTCAAAGGAAACTAACACCAAAGAATGGCCGAGATTAGTACCAGGAATTTTACTCCATGACTTGGAGGCCAACCACACATACTAGGGGAAAAGGGAGCTCAGATAAAGAGGGGAACACCAAATAAAGGTGTTGGGAGGATCCTCCCAGGATGGGAGAAGCATGCTGAAAGTAGACTATAGACCAAACATGATTGCCACTCAATGTTTCTTTTGCAAACCACAACACCCAAAAGGAGAACGAGAACAGAGGGGAATGCCCTGCCACAGAGGCAGGGTGGGATGGGGGGATGGGGGGTGGGAGGAATACTGGGATCCGTGGTGGTGGAAAATGGGCACTGGTGAAGGGATGGGTATTTGATCATTGTATAATTGAAACCCAAGCACAAAAATATGTAAGTCTGCAACTGTACCTCATGATGTCTCACTATTAAAAAATTAAAAAAAAAAAAACTCTAGAAACTCAGAAGACTTTTGTATGCAGAAAACCACAAATTATATAATTCTTGCACTATATTGGTAGGCCCTTGTCCCTCCCTTATTCCCTTTTAAAATAGCTATGTTGAGTCTGTTTTAAAAATAGGTTTATATATAGACTTATGTTTTATTCCATAGTTATAATAAAGATATATTTTCCTGTAAAAAATAAATAAATAAAATAAGAATATATTAAAAAAACAAAGTAACAGGAGCTAATTTCATAAGCATCTTCCATGCTAAGGGATGTGAGAGAGACTGCCATCCAGACAGAGACCTCTTACTAGGCCAGAAAGAATGCATTGGGAATAATTAGCTACTAAGCATCAATTAGTGGAGCAGGCAATGAGTTCTATGGAGCAACAGTCCCCCTCTACGCATCAGAATCACCAAGAAGCTCATGAAAATGAAACATGGGGAAGAAGAAATATCTCAAAAGGCTGGGGCATAGAGAGCTTGTAGCCACGAGGCCCTGAGTTTCAACACCAGCACCACATTGCCAGGTAGAGTATGGGAGTGTCCATCAGACCTCTGACACCCTCCAAAAATATCCCTGGGCTCCACACAAGCCCCATGAAACTGAGTGGGTAGAAGCAGAAAGTACTGGCTACAACTGTGGATTCTGAAGGCAATGTATCAGGATTTGATTCCCCGCTCTGCCACTGATCTACTGGGTGACCGTGGACAAATCAAATCACTTCTCTGGATCTCAATTTCCTTCTAGAGCATGGTACCTCACAGCATCTACGTTCTCTGAGTTGTGTGCAGGAGTTAAATTTATAGAAGTGAGCAGCAAGCGATCCTAACTGTGCGTTATGACTTCGGAGGCATCTCAACACCCAGAGGGGTTTGGAACAGCTCCTGAATGAACAGAGAAACCGGGTGCCTTACGCTCGCATAAGCCAAGTTGTCTTGAAAAACAGTTATGATGAATTGGCTTAGAAAGGTGGGGGAGCACATTAGTGGGTCTATTCTAATCCTCGGAGACTTGGTTTGAGAGGAGGGGGAGGACTCTGGATGTGGTGACACCTGGGGGCATGGCTTGTCAGCAGGGTCTGGTGAGGGGTCACTTGGAGGCGAGATCAAGGCCAAGATGCTAAATCCGAGGAGGTGAGCACAAGTCGACGCTGCATGGGCTACATGCACAGCTTGAACCAAAGCTCTGTAGGACATGGGCCATCACATGCTCAGGAGGCAAGGTCTCCTGGGGCTACTTAGGGACATTCCTGTTCAACTTCTACTCAGTTAGAGGAACAGCTTGTACTTGGGATGAGGGGAAAGTTACAAAGGACAGAACCCAGGGCTTGAGTTCACAAGTCTAGATTTCACTCTCTGCTCTGACTTTTGACTTGTTCTTTGACCTTGAGTTGGATCACGCCATTTTTCTCCAGACTCTTTGCTCCCAAATTATCTGCTCAGGGTGGTTATTTTACTCCTTTAAAAAAATACTTTTGTTTTTCTTTATTTTGGGGCCAGCTGGTGATGCTCAGGGCTTATTTCTGGCTCTGCACTCAGGGATCATTTCTCGTGGCCTTCGTGGATGGAACCCAAGTTGGCCACATGCAAGGCAAGCACCCTATCCACTGTACTCTCACCCCAGACCCATGATTCTTCATTTCCTTTCATACAAAGAGCATTTGAAAAGCGTGCTTCAATCAAAGCATTCGTGCAAAAGAGAATAGGGCACGTCTGGAAAACAGATTGAAGCACCACAAGAATAAATGCATGAATCTAGGTTATCCAGATAGCATTACAGACTAGTATTCTAGACTACATTTTTCTTACTTTTTCTTTTCACACGTGAATCCCTTTGGTGATGACTTTATTTAAATCAAATATTTATTTTTATTTCAATAAATATTCAATTTAAGTAAATATTTAAATAAAGTCATCAGCAAGGGGATTCGTGTGTGAAATGTACCATGTGCTACATGCATTGCTTCAAAGGCAAAGCAACACAAAAAGAAAACTCCCAGTGAAGTCTGTGAGCACGGGAGCCAGAAATGCATCAGCCATCGGCAATGGAGCATGTACCCTCTGAGACACTAAGATCTAAAGACAATTCTTTAGGAGCTTTAATCAGAGGACTGCATAAAAATAGGGGGACTGGAACAAAATGCAAAGGCAAGACCAATTCGATTAATAACTGTAGTAATCCCTATAAAATAGGTATTGTTATTATCTCCATTTTCCAGACAGGACATGAAATCTCAAGAGAGGTTCAAGGGGGCTGGAGCGATAGCACAGCAGGGAGGGTGTTTGCCTTGCACGCGGCCAACCCGGGTTCGATTCCCAGCATTCCATATGGCCAGGAGTAATTCCTGAGTGCATGAACCAGGAGTAACCCCTGAGCATCAACATCGCTGGGTGTGATCCAAAAAGAAAAAAAAATAGAGAGAGAGAGGTTGAAAATCCAGCTAATAAGCCAGGATCCAATCTTGGATCTCCAATTCCCTTGCCTCCCCACTTTCTTTCCTTCAACAAGAGAAGTTCTGAGCAGCCCCTGAATGCCCCCCTTCTAGACAGGCAGGAAGTGGCAGCATATCAGAGAATGCTCTGCTTTTGATTCTCCTGGCTGGACCTGGAGAAATGAGTAAGATTGAAAGCTTTTGGAGAAGGGACATGAAGTCTATCCAGCCATGGAAAAGAACATGAGAAAACCTGAGGACTCAGAAAACGCTCAGTTTTTATAAGGCTGGAATAACTTCAGAGACTCCCAGATTTCTAGACACCAGCTTTAACAGAGGTTTGGGGGTTGGGATGGGGTGAAGCACCTCACCATTATTAATGAACAAGAAGAGGGGCACAGATTGCATTCCCTCCTCAACAGTGGGGTCTTCAAACGGACTTTTCCAGGAATATTTGGAAACCATCTCTAATGCCTTTCAGGATGTCTTGAAATTGTCCAAAGGAAAAAAATGATCACTGAATATCACCAGCCTTGGAGAAGGCAGGCGGATTGGGAAATCTGTATGCGATAAGAAAATGAAAATGCACCAAGGAGTCTGAAACTGTTATAAAAACTTTCTGACCCAAGATTGCTCCGTAGCTGGAAGCCTGCCTCATGAGCGAAGGGGAGAAGGCAGCTGGAATAGAGAAGGGATCACTAAGAAAAAGATGGCTTGAGGAACTGGTCGGGATGGGAGATGTGTGTTGAAAGTAGATAAAAGACCAAAAATGATAACCTCTCAGTGTCTGTATTGAAAACCATAATGCCCAAAAGTAGAGGGAGAGTATGGGGAATATTGTCTGCCATGGAGCCAGGGGAAGGGTGGGAAAGGGGGGTAGGGAGCGTATACTGGGGATATTGGGGATATTGGTGGTGGGGAATGTGCACTGGTGGAGGAATGGGTGTTTGATCGTGTTGTAAACTTGTAACTATCTCATGGTGATTCAATAAAATTTAAAAAAACAAAACGAAACAAAAAAACCTTCCTGACCCTTCGTTGTTGATCTCAATGGGTCACAACAATGGACCATCCACTCTCAGAATCCTTGGGAATAGACACCCCTACCTTTCCCACCACTTTACCCCACACACAAACTGGGGGGATCAGGGAGTTGGAGCCCAAAGGGGAGAGAAAAGTGGGTTTCATCGATATTACAATTTGGGGGAAGACTGGTCCTCTTGAGAACACCAGAGATCATCAATGCTGCCTAGGGGTTCCCTTGATGACTCCCCCAGATGACCTGGGTGCATATCCAAGGGACGCTCATCACGCTCTCAATCTGATGGGGTCCAGCACCGGGCCCCAGAGCTGGCACTCACCTTGTTGCCGTTGTTGTACATGGCAACCAGGCAGTAGATGTGGTAGATGTGGCCGCATCTGGACAGCTTTCCAACTAGGTCAGGCTTGATGGTCGGCTGTGGGCCCTTGTAACCGGAGGGGGCTGTGAGGCGCTCCATGCAGATGGTGCAGTCCTGAGGCAGGTGAGGGCAGAGGGGAGAGGCCGTCAATGCTCCCCATGCCTGGGGAGCCCGAACATCTTCACAGCGGCCCCTGAATGATCCCAAAGGCCCTGAGTGGCGGTTTCTCCTCTTTTAGAAGGCATAATGCCAGGATCCGATCTGGAAACTCTCACTATGGTTTTGTCTCAATGACACTACACAGAAGTTTCTGAAAAGAAGGCCTGGTGGTGAGGCCTGTTAACTTGGGACTCTCCCCAGGAAAGCTGCCATCACTCTGAGGACTGGGACCATGCCCCGTCCTTCTTTGATGTCCCTTTAAGTGATTTGTGGAAGAAACAAACATTTGCTGATGGACCCATGGACGAGGTTTATGTAAGCTGAACTTTGGCAAAGGAACTAAATGTCAGGTGCACCAATGGGGCCGCTATTTAAATAAATATGCAAGAGGGTTGCTCTGCTTGGTGCTACTGACATTTGGGGCCTGAGAACACTTTGCTTTGGGGGCTGGAGTGCCCACCATCCGGGGCTGAGTCTCATCCCGGTCTCTAACCACCAGATGCCAGCACTGCTCCTTCCTGCCTCCCCTAAGTCCAACAAAATCACCTCTGGTTGAGAATCTCTGATCTATATCCAGCCCATTTAAAAGTCAGTCCCGGGGCTGGAGTGATAGCACAGCAGGTAGGGCGTTTGCCTGGCATACAGCTGGCTCGGGTTCAATTCCCAGCATCCCATATGGTCCCCCAAGCACCGCCAGCAGTAATTCCTGAGTGCAGAGCCAGGAATAAACCCTGTGCATCACCAGGTTTGACCCCAAAAAAGCAACAACAACAACAACCAAAAAAGTCAGTCCCCACCGATCCAACCATTTTTCCTAAATTCATACTGTTGTGTTGAGGTTGTTCCCTCAGTTCTTAACTGCATGGAGAGCTGGAGAGGTTCACAGGTAACTGCAGCACGACATCTGGGAGCCAGGGTGCCAGCTCAGACCACCTGAGCACCAAGCAAGACTTAACAAACTGAGACCCAGGAGAAAATACTGGCGGGGGACCAAGACAAGGAACCCCCCAACTTACTCTCTTGGCACTCACCTCATCGGGTGGGTGTCGCACTTTCTGCAGATACTTCTTCAGCACTTCTTCTGGGGTTTTACCTGTGGGGACAGGGCCATCAGTGGGCTATCGAGCCATAGAGAAGCGATCAAACCATGCTGGGCATGAGAGAGAAGGAAGGGGAGTTCCCAGTCAGGAGCCCATTTAAAGGAAGTAAGAAAGGGAAGGGCAGGGCTGGAATGACAGCACAGCAGGTAGGGCATTTGCCTAGCACGTGGCTGACCCAGGTTCGATTCCCAGCATCCCATAGGGTCCCTCGAGTATTGCCAGGAGTGATTCCTGAGTGCATGAGCCAGGAGTAACCCCTGAGCATCGCCGGGCATGACCCAAAAAGCAAAAAGAAAAAAAAAAAAGAAAAAAAGAAAGGAAGGGGCTACAGTTCCTGATCAGATTTAAAAATTTGAAAAGGAAACCAAAGGGGGGCTGGAGAAATAGCACAGCGGGTAGAGCGTTTGCCTTGCATGTGGCCGACCCAGGTTCAATTCCCAGCATCCCATATCGTCCTCTGAGCACCGCCAGGAGTAACTCCTGAGTGCAGAGCCAGGAATAACCCCTGTGCATCGCTGGGTGTAACCCCTCAAAAAAAAAAGAAGAAAAAAAAGAAAAGGAAACCAAAGGATGGAAGAGGAAACTGGTCTGAGGAGGCAAAAGGTGTGCATACCATCAACTCTTTCAGATGCTTCCCCAATATTCCCCACCTCCCCCAACCAGCTTATTTCAGCAAATGCTCATGCTGACTGAAATAAGATGAGTATGGATCTCTTGGACTCAAAGAGCTTGAACCTGGGGCCGGAGCAATAGCATAGCAGTAAATTGCTTGCCTTGCATGCAGTAGACCGGGGTTCGATCCCTGGCATCGCTTATGGCCCCCCATGCACCACCAGGAGTCATTCCTGGGAGTAAGCCCGGGGCATTGCTGAGTTTGGTCCAAAAAGGAAAGGAAAAAAAAAGAGCCTGAACCTGCTCCTGGGGTGTCAGGAGTCAAAATGAGCATTTTACAAATGGGCTACACATCACAAAAAAAGTCTTATCACATGCAATGTGCTAAGGGTTGTTTCCGGAAGTTTCTTGCACAGCAGTTGGACCGTTCCATGTGGGTACCTCAGGCTACCTCAGATCAGCCACAAAGGAAGGGAAAGGTAATGCTCTGTAAAGGTCCTGCCAGGCTACAGGATCCTGGAATTTCTTCGACAACTGGACATAAAGGAGAAAGCCCAGCCTGAAGGCTGAATACGGCCTGAAGTAGGCCAAGAAGGAAAAGGGGGTCAGCCCCTCCTGGCACTGTTCGCCACTTCTCTAAGCTCCTGTTCTCTCACCTTTCAAATGGGGAAGCACACTGCAACCTCCAAGGGTTGCTCTGACTATTAAAAGCGCTAACACGGCCCTTTAGCACTTGACTAGCTCAGGGTCCAGTGCATTCTATTAATAAGAACAGGAAGAACTGGAGAGTGTAAAATTGTGCCATTTCCTATCAGGCCCCGAGCAAAGCAATCCAGTGCACCTCAGCAGACAATTTCTGAAATGATGAAATAGGACAGCGGTTTGAGGAAGTAGACCCTGTAACAGCCGCAAAGAGGGAAGCAGGCCCTCGTGACACACAATGCTTTCCTTCTTTTTTTTTTAAAAAAAAATGTCAAGTTTCTATTAGTAGAGACCCTGTTTGCAGGGCCCAGGGCTCAATACAATATACCATATAACCCAAATGGAGGCTTAGGGGTGAGGTCAAAATAACTTAACCAGCAATGCCAGCAGGGTTCGTAGGCATGAGGGTTGACTTAGGAAGTGACTCTGGCTGAACTTGGACATAGGGAGGAGGGAGTTCCAGAAAGATGACTGGAGCAGTCGGAACATCTGCAAGGTCCAGGACAGTGGGTGATAACATCTTTCGTGAGTGGCTGGGACAAGGACAAAGTGGGTGATACTACCCTAAGGAGGTGCGAGGAGGCTGGTAGGTGCCACTGGGGGGCTCTTTCTGTTCGTTTGCTTAAAGAACGTTGATACCTAGGGAGGTTCTGAATGATAGTTTTATCTGAAAAGGGTTTTGGAGGCCTAAATAAGCTTGGACACCTCTCATATGCTCCAGAAGTGCACAGACAGGGGTTCCCTAGAGTTATCCCATGGCATCTCTGCCTGGTACCTGGAATATTTTCTCCTCTCATAAAGGTGAGAAGACAAAGGCTCTCTGGGGTCACACCCCTCGCAAGTGACAAGCGGGAACCCGAATCCAACCTGCCTTGGTTTAAAGGCAAGAGGAGGGCTATTAACTGGGCTTTCTCACTTACGTATACCCTTGGTGTCACCCTTTCTATTTTTTGCATCATTTCAGTACTACATCGTTCTGTTTCTCCAGGTGTCTCATTGAGTCTTTGCAAGATCCACCTTGGTGGACTCCTCAGAGCCGGCAGAACCCTTGGAGTCCACTTGGGAGATGCAGAAACAAAGGCACAGAGAGGATCATGCCAGGGGTCTGCCCTCTATGGTCGGGTCGGAGTCACAGCGCTGGGAACCAAGCCTTTGACCCCTGGGACTCCGGAGGGCAGAAGCAGATACCTTTCTTGGCTTGTTTCTTGGTGGTCTTGCGGCTCGTGTTGGAGACCCCCGGGATGGATTTGATCTCGCTCTTGCTGACGGGCGGTGGGTGGAGGACCAGTTTCGGTGGCCTGGTGAGGCACACGGGCAACCCTGCTGCACTCATGAGGATCCCCGTGATTCCTGCAAGGGTGTGAGAGTGAGCTCCCATCAGACCGCCCACCCAATTCCTCCCTCCCTGTTGCCCAACTTTCCTCCTCCCCGAGTGCTCAGATCTCAGATCCTCTGTCCGTCTGCAGCTTTACTCAAAAACACACCGGTTACATCTGCAACCGCAAGCTTTGCTTTAGCAGTCAGTTCCCCTGACGCTTCCTGCCCTCCCAACCCAACTCCTAATATCGCTACCTTATTTTTTGGTTTTGGTTTTTTTTTCTTTTTCATCTTTTCGGAAGTGGGAGTGAGAGCATGTGGTCTCCAGCGGCGTTCAGTGGGGCAAAGGGGGTTTCCTGCTGGTGATTCAACTCTTAATCAACAGAAGCGGGAAGTACAATGCAAGGGCCCAGGATGCAGAGCTGGTCGGCCTGGTCTGAACTGACATGGAAACTCTCATCGCTTACTGCTCCTCACTGGCATTTTTCTCCCTGAAAAGGGACCAGCCCAGGGATTCCCTTACCTGCCAGGGCAGGGTTGACAGGACTGGACCCGTTGAGGTTCTTCACTGGGACGGTGGGGACCCTACAGAAGGAGGAAAGGGCAGACACAGAACAGCTTCAGCAAGTGGGACAAAGGCACCCAGACCTCCACCCGCCATGCAGTTCCCCTTTCTAAGAGGAACTGTTCCGTCCACGAGAGACGCAGCAGGATCTAAGCACACACTTGAAGTGTTGGTTTAAGGCAACACTTCAAAAGCCGCAGTCAGACCTTGTCACTCCACACCTCAGAACCTCCAAACCCAGAAGGGCTCCTCAGTTCCGCTCAGAATGGCGCCTCAGTTCAGCTCTGAGCCAGCTGCAGTCTCCCCGGCCCGGGCCTCCCATCCGGCCGCCGGCCCCTTCGTGCTCACTGTTCTCTCCACACGCCGGGCGTCCCCCTCCCTGCCTCTCGGCCAGCCCGTGTGCTGTCTGACATCCTCCAGCTGTCTGCCCAGCTCTCCTCCAGCTGCTTCAGTCTCGTCCCAGACCCTCCTCAGGAACGTTCCAGAAACGCGTGTATTCAAGACTGCTTCTACCCACTCCTCTGCCCTCCCCTGCAACGCCTCAACTCTCTTACCCTACTTCCTCTCTCATTTTCTTCTTTAGTTCTGAGAAATAAACAGATTTTTTTTTAGTGTTACTTCTGATCTCTCCTTCCGGAATCAATGGCTCCACAAAAGAGTAAATACCTGTGGAAAGTCTGACGCTCACAGGCTAACAATGGCCCATCATCGTGGCACTAGAGCACTGTAGCACTGTCCTCCTGTTGTTCATCGATTTGCTCAAGCAGGCACCAGTAACGTCTCCATTGTGAGACTTGTTGTTACTATTTTTGGCATATCGAATACATCACAGGGAGCTTGCCAGGCTCTGCTGTGCGGGCGGGGTGCTCTCAGTAGCTTGCCAGGCTCTCCAAGAGGGGTGGAGGAATCGAACCTGGGTTGGCCGCGTGCAAGGCAAACACCCTACCTGCTGTGCTATCGCTCCAATCCATTGATGTGGAAGGGATTAAAAAAAAAAGGCATTGGTTCCCATCTGAGGGCACAGCCGATCCCTGGCAAGGAAGAAGCCTTGACAGAGCCCCAAGCCTGACGCCCAACGCCAGCGCGAATGACACAAAACCCCGCGTTTTGACCAGCTTCTGCTGAGAGACGCAGAGGCCCGCCCAGAGCCAACAACAGTTGGAAGCCATTGCTTTCCCAGCTGTCGCTTCTCCTTTTCCCTGAGAAATATAAATATCAGGCAAAGCCGCCTCCCTTTTCTGCCTCTCTCTTTCCCCCGGCAACTTGAGCCAGGCTGGAGAGGAGATGGCCCAGCTGTCTGGGAAAGACAAGGCCTCCCACAGAGTCAACTAGAAAAATATGGAGCATGTGGGACAGGCTCTTGCGCCATTCCTGTACCACCCAGGCTTTCCACAGCTGGGCCCGGGGGTGGGGTGGGCAGGCGTGGGCCCGAGAGGGCCAGTCCGCTGGGTCATGCCTGACGCCAGGAGCCAGGCAGCCTGTTGGGGAGCCAACGGTTCTGTTCAGGGAACAAAATAGGAGGGAGAACCTGGAAAATAATGGACCCTGTGTTGATTTGTTGCCTTGCCCTATTCAAAATGCACTTACTGAGTCCGACTTTGTGTTGGACAGGGTGCTCCCTGATGGGGACACAGCGGTGACCAACACAGCCTGCAGTCCATCAGCCCCAAGCTCTGGTGGCCAATATGACTCCAGGTTACCTAACACCGCCACAGGGCCTAACTGCTCCTGGAAGTGAAACTTTAGAATCCATGCAACGTCTTGTGCATAAAGTACTGCTCTTAAAGAGTCATTTCTCTCTAACGGGTGGGGAAGGTGAAGTCCAGATTGTGGAAACACACGTCTTCTGTTTTGGAAGATGGAGCAGCCGAGGATATGGTGTCAGGAGAGCAGGTTGAGTCACTCCTGACACCATGCCCTCACGTCTGCAGGACCTTGTCTTGCATCGCACTGCAGACACCCACAAAACAGACCACAAGGCTGAAGAGGGACCCGGAGAGAGCTGTGGAGGAGCCTTCCCAGCTGGGCTTCCTTCCAGCCTCCATCCGTCTGCCTGGGGATGACCACGCATGCCCCAAGTTTGACAGAAGGATGTGAAAATAACGTGTGTGGGTGTGTTTGTGTCTCAATGGAAATGAAACCTGGTGTGTGTGTGTGTGTGTGTGTGAGAGAGAGAGAGAGAGAGAGAGAGAGAGAGAGAGAGAGAGAGAGAGATGCTGAGTTCAACCCAGGGGACAGACAGCTAAAAATAAAGACTACAGGCTTAACTCTGGACTCTGATTCTTCCACACACCAGTGTGGATGGGGAGTGGCGGGGGGGTGGGGAAGAGGGAGGGGGTTGAAAGGACAATCTGAGTCTCAAGCCTGCTCACAACCTCACAAACTGTGCTAACTTTCCTGAGACTTGATCTCCTTATCTTGTAGAACTGGGAGAGTTTGGGGCCTTTTCTGCAGAACTGGGAGGGCTTTGGACCATTGCTCAACCCGTGATACATTCCTGTGCCTGTGCCCTCTCCGTCCACCAGGGGGCAGTGCACTGCTCAGTCCCACCCATCTTGCTCTCTCCCCCTCCCCCCATTCACCTTCTCTCAGGCCCCCAATCCAGCTGATAAGTAGATCTGGGTGACAAAAGCTACCTTTGTTCCCACAAACTGGACTGGCAGGTTTCCACACCCAATCTGGTTAACCAGGAAATAGTCAAAAATCCCCAAAGCACACTGCCCAGGCAGTTCAAGAATCAATCTGGGGTAGGGGCATAGTCTGATGAAGGAAGGGTGGAGGGGTCTACCTCCACGTAGACCCCTGGACTGACAGTCTTGGTAGAAGAGCATGTCGGGGTCTTTACAGGACCTGCCAGAAGTTTCCAGCTCAACTAGAAAGCTTTAGGTGTTTTTGTTTTTTTTTTTTTCTGGAAGGAGGGGGCGCATAAACTCTGGACCACCTTAGTCATCTTGGAATTACCCCAGCTGTCAATCGGTCATCCGAAAGCTCAGTCCTTAGAGGATCCCTACCTTGATTTAATATCTAGGTCAAATACTTTGTGAAGAACCCAGCAAATCTGGGGGACCGTAACCATTCTGGTCTCCCAATTACAAGAGGAAGTTGGGCTTGATAAAGCCTTTTCCTGCTTTAATATTGCAAGGATGGCAGATTCTCGAAAATAACAAGGGTAAGCGCTGAGTGTTGGGTGGTGCCTTGCATTGTCCAGGGCACCTGGGCAACCTCCCCCACTATTACTGGTTCAAACAAGAACACACACACACACACACACACACACACGCACGCACGCACGCACACACACACAAGAGCCCAAGTCTTCCCAGCTGCACCACACCCTATTAGGGGGCCCCAGCTAAATATGCTTGAGTTTCCTTCTAGAAAACAGCACCATCCCCCACGTCCACACCCCCATCCACATGTGTACATCTAACTGCCACTGGGCATCTCCACTCCACCCAAGTGTTCTGGCCTCACCCCCAGTCCTTGTTCTGTTGGATTGTTCCCAGGTATATGGAGGACATGGGCTTTCATTTCTGGTTCTAAAATATTAAAGCTAAGAGAGTTGTCAGGTGAGGGCTAGAGCGATAGCACAGCAGGTAGGGCATTTGCCTTGCATGCAGCCGACCCAGGTTCAATTCCCAGCATCCCATATGGTCCCCCAAGCACCGTCGGGAGTAATTCCTGAGTGCAGAGCCAGGAGTAACCCCTGTGTGTGACCCAAAAAGCAAAAAAAAAAAAAAAAGAGAGAGAAAGTTGTCAGGGGAGCCATGAGAGGACTGGAGGTGATGATAAAAACACAACCACACAGACACCAGACAGGGGTCCAGGGCTTTCCTTGGCATTAGGAGCTGACCCAGAAACCCCCCAGCAGAACACATGTCTGCCTCTTCAGAGCCCCCCCATGGAGCTGCCCAGATCCTAGCAGCCCCTTCGGGGGAGGAGAGGGCTGTGGGTCTGAGAGGCGACTCAGGGGCTTGCTGCATGCCTGCTTCTCTTCTCCTCAAAAACCCCCTGCTTGTGTCTCTGAATAATTCACAGGATCCTTTGTCCCCCCCCCACCCCTTCTCTTCATTCCACCTCTCCCACCCACCCTGGGTTTCCTTTTTTTTTTTTTGTCCGTGGGAAACTTGCTAGAAGAGGTCATGCGCAGAGAAAGGAGGGGGGAGGGCTAGCCCCGGACAGAAGGTCGATGGGGACAGAAGACAAAGGGAATGAACACGCTAATTAATTGCCTGAGAAAGGCTGGAGTGGGGAGATGGCAGTGGGGGTAACGGGAGATGGTCAGAGGTGAAGAGGGAGAGGCTGGACCAGGGAAAGGGGGCGTGAGGGGCCTCCCTCGGCAAGAAAATAGAGCGGAGAGGGGGAGAAAAACAACTTATTTCTATGGAACAAGTCCTTTCTTTAGAAACTCCCTGCCCAGGCCTCCACCCTATTCTCTTGCTCCGATTCTACTAGCCTGCAGAGGGAATAAAGAATGAGAGAGAAAAAAAAAAGCGAGGAACGCCCTCATTGAGATTTAAAACCATCCCGGGGTACTTTTCCCTTGATGACTGGGTAAAATCACTTGGCATTTGGCAAAAGTGGCCACTGAGGCTCTGCTCCACTTTGACATCAACAACAGATTCAATAAACAACCTGTCAAGGCCCACAACAGTGGCGGCCAGATGGTACACTGATGGAACTCTTCCTAGGCACCAGGTACTGTCCTACATGGGCAGACTGAAATTTTCATTTCATTCTCATGTTCATGTAAGGATTAACCCGGTCGGGAAGGTTCTTAACTAGCCCATTTTATGAATGGGCAAGTGCAAAACAAAGGATGCGAATCCTTGTCCCAAGAATCACAGGCAGAAACCTAATCTGGAGTCCAGGTAGTCAGACTCCTAGGGCTGTGCTTACTACCGAGCAAGCTTCCCACCCACTACCCACCACCACCCAACCCCCATTTGCACCAGCAATCACCCTGAACTCTGCCAGAGACTCATTCCTCCATGCTATCACAGAGCAGCAAGGAGGAATAAAGTGACCCGGTGAGGTGTCAGGCCCTTCACTGAGATAAGTCTAAGAGCTGACAAGTCACGTGAACGTCCCGTGCTGCTGGCCGGCATCTCAGTATGGAGAAATTGTCTTTGCACAGAACTGAGCTGGGCTTTAGTTAAAATAAACACCGCATCAGGAGATGAAATCCTGCTTTCCAGATCCACTCTGGAACACGCACAGCCAGAGCTATGTGGCCCTCTTTGGGGAGTTAATTCTGAGTACCCCAACCCAATACTTGCATCGTAAAGAAAGAAAATGTGGGGGCCAGAGTGATAGTACAGTGGGTAGGGCATTTGCCTTGCATGCAGCTGACTTGGGTTCTATCCCCAGCATCCCATATGGTTCCCCGAGCACCGCCAGGAATAATTCCTCAGTGCAGAGCCAGGACTAAACTAACCCCTCACCATCACCGGGCATGACCCAAAAAGTCAAAAAAAACAAAAAAGGAAAGAAATGTTCTGGGAGAGATAAATGGATAAATGGTACAACCCCCAGTACCCATAAGGTCTCTCCCAAGCCCACCACAAGTGATCCTTGCACAGAGACCCAGGGGTAAGCCCTGAGCACTGCCAGGTATGGCCCCCAAAACAAAAATGAAGATAAAGCAACGAGCTCATAACAGGGGATACCTCACAGAAACCGTCAGAGAGAGAATTCCCTGAGTGCGGCTGTCACAATGACCCCAGGGGCAAGGGAGGCAAGACTGGAGAACCTGCCTTCACACGCGAGGGTGCGAGAGGAAAGGCAGTGCACCCCAAATCCACAGTGCACCCTCCTTGCTCTGTGCAGCCTCGTTCCAAGCTGGGTCTCTAGATGCAGAGTCGGGGGCGGGCAGCACACCTCACTGTAAGCGATTCTTCTGAGGAAGCAGAGACAGGGCAAGGCCAAAAGCCCCCAAAGAAGAAATCAAGGGCTGGGGCTGAGAGATAATACAATGCATCAGGCGCTTGCCTTGCACATGGTTGACCTGGGTTCGATCCCCGACACTACATAAATGTCCCCTGAGCCCACCACGAGTGATTCTCTGTGTTCAGAGCCAGAAGGAAGCCTCGAACAAAACCTGATGTGCACCTCCCCCGCCCCCTGCAAAAAAGAAAAAGAACTCAGAGCCTAGCAAATTAAGGTTGAAGCAAGACAGGCTAGCCTTGGGGGAACCTCCCATTTTATGGCCAGCGTGTCCAAGAAGAACATGAAAAACAATGGTAATAAACCATCACATCTTCCGAAAACTGGAATCCTTCTAGCCCTGCAGCCAGTCAATGTCTCGTTTCTCTATCGCTAAAATGGGATCTCAAAGCCTTTTCTACTATGAATGGGAATGTAAATTGGTACAGCTTTGGTGAAAAATGGAACAGAGATACACTTAAAAAAAACCTAAAAATAGTAATACCAGATGATACAGCCATATCTCTCCTAAGCATTTATCTAAAGAACATGAAAAAGGAGAATTCAAAAGGATCCCTGCACCCCTACGTGCTCAGCCCAGAACCAAAACATGGAACCTGTCTCAATGCCCAGCCCTGGAAAATAGAGTCTGTAGAACAGAGGCGGTGGAATTCAACTCATTGAATAAAAAAAGGCAGTCTCCTGCCCCCGCACCTGGCTGTCCTTGCCGGGGCCCCTTGGAAGGGAGCAGGTTGAGTTTCCCTCCCCACCCCGACCAGGGCTTCGGCAGCCGAAGACCTTCAGAACCAGCCACCACCATGCTGAGCCCACTCTCCACACACATGAAGGTACCGGCAGAGGAACAAAGGCATGCGGGTCCCGGGGCTGAGATCTCCAAGCCTGCTCGGATCGGGGCTGGGCATCCTCCACCCAGATCCTCCAAATTCCAGTAGGCAGGGGTCACTCACACCCACCAACTGGCCCCCTGGCGCCGTGTAATCCCATCAACAGCCAAGACCCAGAGACTATAAAACCCAGCTCCCGGAAGTGACATCTTATTATCTCATTCTTATTTTGGACAACCTGGCAGGCTACCGAATGTAACCTGCCCACACGGTAGAGTCTGGCAAACTCCCTGTGGCATACCCAATATGCCAAATACCAGTCACAATGATGAGTCTCATTCTCCTAACCCTGAAAGAGCCTTGAATATGGCACTTTTTAAAAATATCTCAGGGCTAAGAGGAAGGAGACGTTACTGGGGCCTGCTCGAGGCAATTGACGAACAACAGGATGGTCGTGATCGTGATCGTGAATAAAAAGGATGAAATTTTGCCTTTTGCAATAATGGGATGTTGCTTGGTGACGGTGCTCAGTGAAATAAGTTATGGCATAAAAAACAAGGGCGGATGGGGAGATGTGATCTTTATAATAAGCCCCCGGAAATCTAAGGGTTTCACCACTAGCATCTACATCTGGGACGTTCTGGCTCTTGCAGAGGTGGACTACAAACAACCCAAGCCAAGGAAGTAACAAATTCCAGAAAAAAAATCACTCTGAGACTCTGTGCCAAAGACAATGGGACTGGGCCAGAGTGATAGTATAATGGGTAAGGAGCTTGCTTTGCATGCTGCCGACCCAGGTTCGATTCCCGGCATCCCATAGGGTCCTGCAAGCACCACTAGGAGTGATTTCTGAGCGCAGAGCCAGGAGCAACCCCAGAGCATCACCGGGTGCGGTAGAAACACAAATAGAATACAGTGGTCCTTAAGGGGATGTAAGTGAGGAGGGAGTGGCGGGGAGGTCAATCTCAAAGTGGGATGGTGGAGAGCGTGAAGAGGCATAGCCTCATCAAGAGGTGAGGTGTGTCAAGAATAGCAGAGATGAATACCAGGAGGTTTACTCCATGACCTGGAGGCCAGTCGCACACTCTAGGGGTAAAGGCAGCTCAGATAGAGAAGGAAGCACCAAATAAAGGGTGTTGGGAGGAGCCTCCCAGGATGGGAGAAGCATGCTGGAAGTAGACTATAGACCGAACATGACTGCCACTCAATGCCTCTTTTGCAAACCACAGCACCCAAAAGGAGAGAGAGAACAAAAGGGAATGCCCTGCCAGAGAGGCAGGGTGGGATGGGGGGGGGGGGGGGTAGGGATACTGGGATCAGTGGTAGTGGAAAATGGGCACTGGTGAAGGGATGGGTACTTGATCATTGTATAACTGAAACCCAAGCACAAAAATTTGTAAGTCTACAGCTGTACCTCATGATGTTTCACTAATAAAAATTTTTTAAAAATTTAAAAAAAAAGGTGAGTTGTGAAAAGGTATGCATTGTGAGCCCATGGTAAACCCACATTTTAACGAAAGGGTAAAAAGAAAGGGCAGGGGATTGCTCAAGTTGGGGAAAGAATGGGAACACCAGCATCCCATGAGGGAGCCCCTGATTGATCCCCTGCATCTCCCCAGAAGCAGCCCCCCAGCACCTCTGCGGGGGTGCCCCTCAAAAATAATGAGATGATAAGAACGCAAAACAGAGGCCAGGGAGACAGTTCAACGGGTCAAGTGTTTGCCACGCACATAGCTGACCCGGGTTCAATCCCCAGCATCATAGATGGTCACCCAAGCCCTGCCAGGAGTGATCCCTGAGCACTGCAGGGTGTGACTCCAAACCTAAACCAAGATGAACCCCAAACTAGAACACAGAGGGTCAATGTGATCTTTATAATTTTCCTGGAAACGCTAAGAGCCTCAAAACCAGCATCTACCCCTGGGACTTCCTGGCGCTAAGCATCTGCCGGAAATCCCAGGTGGATCTGCAGAACACAAGGACCAGAACCCAAGCATCTGTATCCAGTGGATGCCGAGAAGACATCCAGGAGACATCCAGGCACTTAGAGGCAGCTGGGCAGTACCTACCCAGAGGCGATCAGCACCCGGGACTGGGCAATGGCCAGTCGCTGCAGATTGGTCCGATTTAAGGTAGCCAGGGCCACCCTTCCGGGCTTTCCATTGGCTCCCGGGGGGCTGGCTGGAGAGCCCGCAGTCGCCCCCGTGGGTGCGCTGGACATCTGTCGCCGGGCCAGCTGCGCGGGGGACCGTCTTCACGGGGCCTCGGAGGGTGGCAGTGCCGTCCAGGGGCTTGGCCCCGGGGCCGGGCGGCGCGGGCAGCTTGAGCGGCACGTTGACGGCGGTGGGCACATTCTTGCGGGCGCCGGGGGGCTTCTGGGGGCTGACCACGGCCGCCTTGACGCTCATCACCAGCACGCACTGCGGGCAGGAGCAGGGCGGCCCAGGGGGCGAGGCGGCCGCGGCCGGGCTGGCCGGCCACGACGGGGCTTTGGGCAGCGTGCCCGTGACCAGTGGGTAGATGAGGTCCAGGCGCCGGCGCACCCGGCGCTGGCGCTGCGTCTGCCGGTTGATCTGGCCCATGGTGCTGAAGTCAATGACGTAGCTGAAGCCGATGGAGGTGAGGTCGATCCAGGGCTGCTGCTTCTCGTAGGCGTGCTGGATGGTGATGCCCACCTCCATGTCGTAGGGCGTCCAGGACCCGTTGTCGTTCTCCCACTCCCACACCACGCCCTTCCCGGGCGCCGACGACGGGTCGTAGTAGTTGCGGCGAACGGGGCGGAGGGTTCCTGCCGGCAGGGGACAGAGGAAGGAGAAGAACCCGATCAGCCGGGAATGCCAAAGGAATGAAAGGGAACTGCATCACCTCTAAAAGGTTGGGGGAGGTCAGAGTGGGTGAGGAAGGAGGACTGGGTGGTAGTACAGGGGGGCAGGGTGCTTGTCTGTCATGCTGCCCACAGGGTTTGCTCTCCGTCACCCCATTTGGTCCCTGAGCCCCTCTAGGAGCGATCCCTGAGCCCAGAGACAGGAGTAAGCAAAGCCCTCCCCACAAAAAGGGGGTGTCATAAGGCCTGAAGGTCAGAGATGGTGTAGAAGGTAGTGTTCTGCCTTGCAAGAAGCAGAGCAGGATTTGATTCTGGCACCCCAAATGGTCCCAGAGCCTTGCCCGGAGTGATCCCTGGGCTCAGAGCTCAGGCTCAAACAACACACACACACACACACACACACACACACACACACACACACACACACCCCAAATACAGCCCAAGAGATGGTTGAATACATGTTTTTGCATGAACCAGGGCAGGATTCAATTCCAGTACCACCAGAAACCACCCCTCTCCCCAAACACACACTAAGCAGTAGTAACCCCTGCCTGAGTACCACCAGCAGTGCCCAAAAACAGAGGGCAGAGAGTGGGCAGAGAGATCGTACATGTCATCTCGGGGTGGGGCTAGGATGCCTCTTTGCATATACTGGACCTGGTCAGTTTTTAGCACTACATATGGTCCCTCGTGCAGAGAGCCTTGGGTATTGCCAGGTGTTCCCCAGGAAAAAAAGCAAATAATTTTTTTTAGAACTTTAGTATGGGGGGGTGGAGCGATAGCACAGCAGGTAGGGCATTTGCCTTGCACGTGGCCGACCCGGGTTCGATTCCCAGCATCCCATATGGTCCCCCCGAGCACCACCAGGAGTAATTCCTGAGTGCATGAGCCAGGAGTAACCCCTGAGCATCGCCAGGTGTGACCGCCCCCCAAAAAAAATTTTTAATGTGGACAGAGAGGTAGTCCAGGGAGTAAGGCCCATGTCTGGCTCCCTGTCAGTCCCCATAGCTTATGGTCCCCTAGCACAGAGCTCTCAACCACCTCCAGGGCACAGCAGGGGTGTCACCCAAAGACCTCCGCTCCAAATGGTAGTGAAAAGGGGCATGCACTTTATTTTTTTTGGTTCTTGGATCACACCCAACAATTCTCAGGGGTTACTCCTGGCTCTGCCCTCAGAAATCGATTCTGTTGGTATTCAGGGACCACATGGATGCCAGAATCGAACCAGCAAGGCAAATGTCCTACACACTGTTCTATTGCTCTTACGCTCAGGGGCATGCACTTTTGAATGTAGAGTCTTTCCAGCCTCTGGGGGAATCTAGAGGGAAGGACTCCCTGTGGGGAGGGATGTGGGTGGGTGACAATGGAGGAGATGAAGAGGGCAGTGTCCAGTCCTGCAAAAAGCATCTCCCAGTGGTCAGTGCAAAACCTTGATGAGCAGCTAAACCCCATCACTGTACCGGCTCATATAGAAGCCCCCACCTCCTTCTCTCCCCTGAACAACACGCTCACAACCCCTTCTTGGGGGGCGGAGCAATAGGACAGTGGGTAAGGATCTTGCCTTGCATGCAGCCGATCTGGGTTGATCCTCGGTACACGTGAGGTCCCCCGATCATGTCGGGAGTGACTCCTGCATGCAGTCAGTGGTAAGCCCTGAGAACTGTCAGGTATGCCCCTCCCCTCCAAGAAAAGGAACAATGGTTATTCAGGTCTTTGTCAGGGTCATAAACTGCCCATCGCTCCATCTCCAAGCCCTAGATGACCCAACCCTTCCTCAAGTTCAATTGGTTGCTGGGGCTGGAGTGATAGCACAGTGGGTAGGGTGTTTTCCTTGCACGCCGCCGACCCGGGTTCAATTTCCAGCATCCCATATGGTCCCCTGAGCACCGCCAGGAGTAACTTCTGAGTGCAGAGCCAGGAGTGACCCCTGTGCATCATCAGGTGTGACCCAAAAAGCAAAAAAAAAAAAAGTTGAATTGGTTGCTTATAATGAAGATTACATTCATTCACTTAGTCACTCAACAACCATGTCTTTGTACCTGCAGGTCTTGGATTCCTCGTGTGCTCTCTGATTTTCTGTGGACAGGCTGCAGGTGCTCATAAATCTGACACCCCTTCCTGTCTTTCTGCTCTCATTCTGCCATCCCTGGTGCCCCACGTGCCAGGCAGCAGGGAAGACATGCAGATCGCTATGGCTTTGCTCTCCCAGCCCACCCCCAAACCTCAATCCAGACCTTTTTCCAACCAGGCCTGAGTTCACGGGTGTCATCATCAAGATGGCACATGACTGGCTCAGCGCAGGGTGAGGAGGCCAGAGAGGGGCCGGGGGATGCTGGCATCTCCGCATCTGCCTGCTTAAGCTCCATCCATCAAAGCGGTGGGAAAAGGCTCCCCTCACCCGCCTCTGACCCACCCCCTCCTCCAACCCAGAGGGAGACACCAGCGCTGGGGACAGAATCCCATTCAAGGGGGGAAGAAAAGGAACAATGGCTATTCAGGCCTTTGCCAGGGTCATAACCCGCCCCCCACCCCATCTCCAAGCCCCTTAATGACCCAAAACATCAACATTCAGAAGCTGGAGGAGAAGCAGAACAATCCACTATTCAAAGCTGCCGGCATCTCTC